>NC_043011.1:29454422-29479422 GCF_006345805.1 Octopus sinensis | reverse complement strand
TGATATTAATTATATTTTTTTAATAATTTTGTTATATATTTAAATAATATAAATTAATCATATGTATTGGCTTAAGTTTTTCATTGTTTGATTTGCCTAATAGTGGTTTTGTCTCTAATTTAATATCATATATATATATATATATTATATATATATAAATATATATATATATATATATATTATATATATATATATGGAGAGAGAGAGAGAGAAACAGTAATGTTTCTATATACACATGCATACACACACATAAATATGCAAACACACATAGAAGCACAAACACAAAGCTATAATTATAATAAAAATTAATTTCAACATTGTAATTTTCATCTATTTATGCTTGTATTTCATCTAATATGTGTGCTTGTATGTGTATGTGTGCATGTGTGTGTATTATATGTATATGTATGTATATATATATATGTATAAATATATGTGTGTGTGTGTGTGTGTGTGTGTGTGTGTATACACAAGTTTTTTTCATTCTCTCTGTTTATTTTCTCTTATTCCTTTCTGTTGAATAGCATAGGCTTGAAATATAAAAAACTTCTTCATTTTTCCCATGCATCAAACTAATACACCTGCTTGTTGTTCATACCCATGTCTTCATCTTTTGTTTTTCTATAAATTTCAACTATATATATATATATATAATTTGTCAAGTGTTACATAACATTTTGCTCCAAATTCTACCACCTGAACATTTGCTGAAGACAGTATTAATGATATGAATTAATTATTAGATTCTTAAAGTTCACAGAAATAAGTGAGTGCATTCAGACATGTAGCAATCATTTCATGCAAACAATTTGTTGAGTGAGGCAAACGTGAAATCACCATGTGTTCTCTCTATTAGTTCAATCTGTTCAAATTAACAGCCATATCTCCCCTTAGAATATATCATATTGTGTTAAAAGAGGAAGAACACACCTTGTGTGACACAGCTGTAGATAGAGATACACTATGTCTTATTGAGTGGATGATCACAGCTGGAAAAATCTTTTGAATGTAGCAAGGAACAAGGTTCACTTTGGGTTGACTTGGAGCTTAACAATAACAATCATAAATAACTCCACCATCATCACCGCAACCAGCATCACCACCGCCACTAGCACCAACAAGAAGAAGTTATTTTTGGTCTGATGATAGCAAAAACAAAAAACAAACAGAGCTCTTGAGTTTTAGTTTCTTATTCCTTCATCCTCATCATCATCATCATCATCATAATCGTCATCATCATAATTGTCGTCATCATTATCATCATCATGACCGTCATGATTAATCATCATCATTGTCATGATCATGATCATAACCATGGTTGTCATCGTCATCACCATCATCCTCATCATCATTGTTATCATTGCTGTCATCCTCCTCATCATCATCGTCGTCATCATTATCATAATCGTTGCATGTTCACTTTTCCGTGCTTGCATGGGTCAGATGGAATTTCTTGAGGCATAATTTTAATATCCATTTTGTAGCCAACTCTTTTCTATTTCCAGTCAAGGTAACCAACCTATACCCTACCTCTAAATTACCAGCCTTGTACCAGACTTTGGAACCACTATATTATGCCTTCCAATCTAATTCTATTAGATTCAACACAGTCTCAGATCAAATCACTTGCCAGACAAATACATCTCTTAAACCTAGAGAAGGATTCAGGGTTAACATTTATGTCTAAGGAAATAAAGAATGCTAAGGATTAATAACGTTTAACCAATATGTTTAAGGTTAACTGCATGAGAAAGCCTTAATGATGTTTACAGATTCTCACATTATTTTCTTACATAAAATTTGTGAAAAATGATTCTATGCTGTTCCAGTACATATAGAATAATAAGGTATATTCCTTGATAACTATAATGTTTTAAGCCAGAGGAATTTCTTTAGTATCCAGCATTCTACTGCACATCATCATTTGGTAATGCTTTATCAATAATTAATATGCTATTGTCATTTTTGTCAAGGTGAATAATGTTAAGCTTACTACATACTTCATAGCAGAATGTTTGAATGCTAAAGTTCCATATTATTTTCATATTGTCATTTTCTAAAATAGAGAGTGGTTTCTATGGTTACCAGAGAGTGATTTCTTGAAGCAGGTGAAATTTAGTGGTTAGATATATAGAAGTGTAGCTTAGCTGTATTATTTTATTTTCAACTTGTACATTTTGTTGGAGATCGTCTAGGACACCTGGATGTAAATGTGAAACATAGTCTCAGAAAATGTTCCACACAGGTGAGTGTATTCTTTTACCTTTCACTTGGCTTCAGTCATTGGACTATGGCCATGCTGGGGCATTGCCTTGCAAGGTTTTAGCTGAACAAATAGACCCCGGTACTTATATTTTTAAAGTTACATTTTAAGGGACTTGTTCTCTCAGTCTTTTTTGCAAAGTAACAGGAACATAAACAAACCAACACCAGTTGTCAAGTAGACAGTAGGACAAACACACAAACAAACACACACACACACATACATGCACATACATGATAGGCTTATGTTTTAAGTAAGTTTGGTAATTATTTCTCAGTCCCTTTTGCCGAACCGCTAAGTTACAGGGACATAAACAAACCAACACCAGTTGTCAAGCAGACAGTAAGACAAACACGCAACCACACACACACACATGATGGGCTTATGTTTTAAGTAAGTTTGGTAATTATTTCTCAGTCTCTTTCATCAAACTGCTAAGTTACAGGGACATAAACAAACAGACAGTAAGACAAACACACACACACACATACACACACACACACACGTACACACACACACATTATAGGCTTATATTTAAAGTAAGTTTGGTAAATATTTCTCAGTCTCTTTTGCCAAACTGCTAAGTTATGGGAACATAAAAGAGACAAAACAAATATACAGCATATGTACTTGTGTCAATTTGACCAACTACACCCTTCAGGGTGGTGCCCCAGCATGGCTACAATCCATGGCCATGCTGGGTTAGTGTCAGGATTGAAAGATTTAGTCAAACTAGTAAGATATTAGTTAGTGTAATCCCTAGAGACATTATGTCCAACCAATAAACAAAAGACAAAAGCGGCTGTATGGTAAGAAGCTTGCTTCCCAACCACATGATTCCGGGTTCAGTCCCACTGCTTGGCATCTTGGGTGAGTGTCTTCTACTATAGCTTTGGGCTTACCAAGGGCTTATGAGTGGATATGGTAGACAGAAACTGAAAGAAGCCTGTTGTATATATATATATATATATATGTATATATGTGTATATATATATATATATATATGTATGTATGTATGTATGTATGTGTGTGTGTGTGTATGTATGTATGTATATCTATGTGTATGTTTGTGTCTGTGTTTATCCATCCTACTCACCTCTACTGCTTGGCAACCGGTGTTGGTGTGTTTGTGTCACCATAACATAGCAGTTTGGCAAAACAGATCGATAGAATAAGCACCACGCTTTAAAAAAAAATTAATACTGGGGTTGATTCATTGTAATAAAATTTCAAGGAGGTGCCCCCAGCATGGCTGCAGTCTAATGACAGAAACAAGTAAAAGAATAAAAGAATATGATGACAAAAAGATCATGGCTAGAATGTCTTTTCATTCTCAGTCTTCTTGATAAGAGCTGACCAGTGGCTACAAAAACAATAAAGCCAATTGTCGCTATCATTATCCATCCATATACTTCTCATCATCATCATCATCATCATCATTGTCATCATCATCATCATCATCATCATCATTACTATTATCACTGTCATCATCATCGTCATCGTCATCACTGTCATCATCATCCTTGCTGTTATTATCGTTGTCTTCATCGTCAACATCAGTAATTGTATTAACACTCAACAATCAACCTTACTAAAAAGCTATAATAATAATAATAATAATAATAATAATAATGATAATAATAATAATAATGATGATGGGTTCAAATTTTGGCACAAGATCAGCGATCTTAAGGAAAAACAGTAAGTTGATTACCCCAGTTTTCCACTGGTACTTATTTTATTGACCCTGAAAGGTGAATGGCAAAGTCAACCTCTGTGGAATTTAAACTCAAAAAATGAGGACAGAAGAAATGCCGCTAAGCATTACACTCAGTGTGCTACAATGATAATGATAATAATAATAATAATAATGATAATAATAATAATAATAATAATAATAATAATAATAATAATAATAGTAATAATAATACTAATAATGATAATAATAATAGTCAAGACAAAGAGCGTGATTCGATTGTAATAGATATTTTATTGGTTGAACGATACTTCAACAGTAAGTCTGTCTTTGTCAAGTTCAAAATAAGAAGTGATAAAAATTCAAAATTATAGAAATTTAAACGTAAAGTATGAACGAGAGCAACCAGCATCCACACGTTGATGGAATGACATCGTCTGTTTTTAAGTTTCAATTTTATTTTATAAGAGGCGAAAAAAAAGACAAAGAAACAGAAAAACGAAGACACCAGAAAAAAAAGGAAAGAAAAAAAGAGAGAAAAAAGAATATTTAATCAAAGAGTTTTGTATAAATTTGATGATATCATCTTGTCATCTTATTCATTCCTCCAGGGCATTTCTCCTCGTACATTCCGAGAAGCGTGGACACTGGTTGCTCTCATTCATAATTTACGTTTAAATTTCTATAATTTTGAATTTTTATCACTTCTTATTTTGAACTCAACAAAGACAACAGACTTACTGTTGAAATATTACTCAACCAATAAAATATCTATTACAATCGAATTGCACCCTTCGTCTTCACTGTTTACCTTTGTGAAGAATTACGGCAATCCTTTTTTAAATACAGTGATGATGATGATGGTGATGATGATGATGATGATAATGATGATATTGGTTACAAATTTTGGCATAAGGCCAGCTGGTTCAAGGAAGGGTTCAACCGATTACATCAACCCCAGTGATTTTGCTTGGATTGCTAATACTTCTTCCAGCTCGCCACCTTAATGATGATGATGATGATGATGTTTTTGTGAAAGAAGTAATAATGATTTGCAATCTCCTTTATGATCATGATTACCATCATCATCATCATCATCATCATCATCATCAAAAGCAACAGCACTGTTTATTGACATAACTTATCAACTTCCATCGTTAACATCACGATATAATCTGTGATAATGATGATGATGATGATGATGATGATGATGATGATGATTATGATGGTTTCAGATTTCGGCACTTGGCCAATAATTTTTAAGAGAGGGACTAAGTCAATTGCATTGACCCCAGTGCTTAAGTGATGCTTATTCCATCAACTCCATAAGGATGAAAGGCAAAATCAACTTCAGAAGAATTTAATTCTGAAAATGAAAAGCTGAGAGAAATTCTAAGCATCTTGTCTGACATGTTTACAATTCTGAGGGCTCACTGTTTTAATAATAATAATAATAATAACAATAATAATAATAATAATAATAATGATGATGATGATGATCCTTTCTACTATAGGCACAAGGCCTGAAATTTGGGGGAGGGGAGGATAGTCGATTACATCGACCCCAATACTCAACTGGTACTTGATTTATCGACCCTGAAAGGATAAAAGGCAAAGTTGACCTCGGCAGAATTTGAACTCAGAACATAGTGGCAGACAAAATACCACTAATCATTTTGCCAGGTGTGCTAATGTTTCTGCCAACTCACTGCCTTTCTTTAATAATAATAATAATAATAATAATAATAATAATAATAATAATAATAATAATAATAATAATAATAATAATATGTCGCGCACATATGGTTGTGATGCATGTGTCTGGTGTACCCTTATCAGATGGGTAGTTATGATGGGTAAACTGGGCTTTGTATATTTGTACCCCAGTGTCACTTTGATGGCATGCATTGTTCTCCCACTCAATAATAATAATAATAATAATAATAATAATAATAATAATAATATAATAATATGTCGCGCACATATGGTTGTGATGCATGTGTCTGGTGTACCCTTATCAGATGGGTAGTTATGATGGGTAAACTGGGCTTTGTATATTTGTACCCCAGTGTCACTTTGATGGCATGCATTGTTCTCCCACTCAATAATAATAATAATAATAATAATAATAATAATAATGATAATAAATATAATAATGATAATAAATATAATAATGATAATAATAATAATAATAAAAAAATTTTTGCCACAAGGGCAGCTTGGGAGTGGAATTAAATTGATTACATTGACCCCAGTATGTAACTGGTACTTATTTAATCAACCCTGAAAGGATAAAAGGCAAAGTCAACCCCAGTGAAATTTGAACTCAGAATGTAAATAATAATAATAATAATAATAATAATCCCTTTCAGTGTTAACATGGGAGAACTTCAGAAAATAGTGTTGCTAGGTTCTGCACACATTTTACGCCATGTACTCTCTATGAGATGAGGACCTGCTGTGACCCTAAGGTCAAGGGATGACCCCGGTTCAGCAGAAGACGATGGACCATATTTTATTTTTAAAATGATAATAATAATAATAATAATTAATAGTTATCGCCATACTTGTATGGCAGTCTTATAAATATAAGACTGCCATATAAGTATGGTGATAACTATTAATTTCCAGTAACGCTGCCGTAATCTCCTTTAGAGAGACTTAGTAATTTTAATATTTCTATTAATCATAATAATAATATAATAATAATGGGCTACAGCAAATATTCTGCTCAATACCACAGATGGTATAAAAGATGGGCTACAGCAAATATTCTGCTCAATACCACAGATGGTATAAAAGATGGGCTACAGCAAATATTCTGCTCAATACCACAGATTTGCTTGTCAGTTGTTTGACCTTAACCAGTTGATCATGTCCCTTAGTGGCTGACGATATGTGCATCTCTGATCACGAGCAGAAGTAGTGGGGGAGCATTATAGCCATGTGATGAGAGGGATTCTTTGGGTTTGAATAATTCACCTCTGGAAACATGGGTGGTTCTTTCAACATCCTTAAACAATCCTTATTCAGGGACCTTTTGAGTGGGATGGGCTACTCAACCTGAAGAAATTTCTAACTGGGCCCCACCTGCAAGGTCATGTGCTGTTTATCTTGATATGAGATGACCATGTCACGCACATATGGTTGTGATGCATGTGCCTGGTGTACCCTTATCAGACGGGTAGTCATGATGGGTATATTGGGCTTCGTATATTTTACCCCAGTGTCACTTTGATGGCATGAACTGCTCTCTCACTCAATAATAATAATAATAATGGGGCATGGATGAGGGGGATGTCACAAGGACAGACAACAATCTGTGTGTGTGTTTGTGGGGGTGAAATAAGATGAAGAGAAAGAATGAGGAAATGCAGTAATAGGAAGCACAGTATACAAAGTATGTGATAACATAAATGCCAGTGGTATGTAAAAAGCACCATCCGAACGTGGCTGATGCCAGCGCCGCCTTGACTGGCTTCCATGCCGGTGGTACATAAAAAGCACCATCCAAATGTGGCCGATGCCAGCACCGCCTTGACTGGCTTCCATGCCGGTGGCACATAAAAAGCACCATCCGAACGTGGCCGATGCCAGCGCTGCCTTGACTGGCTTCTGTGCCAGTGGTACGTAAAAAGTACCATCCAAATGTGGCCGATGCCAGCACCACCTTGACTGGCTTCTGTGCCGGTGGCACGTAAAAAGCACCATCCGAACGTGGCCGATGCCAGCGCTGCCTTGACTGGCTTCTGTGCGGTGGTACGTAAAAAGCACCATCCAAATGTGGCCGATGCCAGCACCACCTTGACTGGCTTCTGTGCCGGTGGCACGTAAAAAGCACCATCCGAACGTGGCCGATGCCAGCGCTGCCTTGACTGGCTTCTGTGCCGGTGGTACGTAAAAAGCACCATCCAAATGTGGCCGATGCCAGCACCACCTTGACTGGCTTCTGTGCCAGTGGCACGTAAAAAGCACCATCCGAACGTGGCCGATGCCAGCGCTGCCTTGACTGGCTTCTGTGCCGGTGGTACGTAAAAAGCACCATCCGAACATGGCCGATGCCAGCGCTGCCTTGACTGGCTTCCATGCCGGTGGCACGTTAAAAGCACCAACTGATCATGGCCGCTGCCAGACTCCCCTGGCACCTGTGCCGGTGGCATGTAAAAAGCACCCACTACACTCACGGAGTGGTTGGTGTTAGGAAAGGCATCCAGCTGTAGAAACACTGCCAGATCAGACTGGAGCCTGGTGCAGCCTCCTGGCTTCCCAGACCCCGGTCGAACCGTCCAGCCCGTGCTAGCACGGAAAACGGACGTTAAACGATGATGATGATGATGCAGTTCTGATATAGGAGAAAGACCAACTAGAGCCAATCAAGGAACCCCACAGATTCAGGACTGCTTTGGTCACCTAAGACATGAGCCCTGTCCCCAGTTGTTGCTCTTCATTTCATAGGTGCTTGCTTAGAGTAGGGTCGGTTTGCTTTAAGCATTTTTGCCATGGTCACCTATCTTTGTGTTCACAAATTCGCTGGGAAGTAGCATTTCGCTCTCCACCCTCACTGAACTCACGAACTCAGTCTTCATCACTACCACTTTCATTATTATCATCCTCATCATCATCATCACTGTCATCATTATCATCATCACCACCATCATCGTCGTCGTCATCGTCATCATCATCATCATCATCGTCATCGTCGTCGTCATCATCATTATTGTCATCGTCATAATCGTCATCGTCATTATCGTCATCGTCATCACCGTTGTCCTCATCATCATGAAGATTGTCATCTTCGACATCATCGGCATCATCATCATCATCATCATCATCATCATCATCATTTTCATCGTCGTCGTCATCGTCATCATCATTACCGTCATCATCATTATCGTCATCGTCATCATCGCCGTTGTCCTCATCATCATCATGAAGATTGTCGTCTTCGACATCATCGGCATCATCATCATCATCATCATCATCATCTTCATCAAAATCATCATCATCGTAGATCCTGTTGTCTGTGTGATACTAAATAACATGTTCCAAATTGAAGCTATAAACCAGACTGATGACTTTCAACTGTGACGTTTCCATTCAAAACTGTTTTATTTCGCCACTACTACACTCACTCTCTTTATCTCTTCCTTCCTTTCTCTCTCTCTTTTCCTCTCTCTTCATATATATATATATATATATATTTTCCTTTTTTCCTTTGTTTCCTGATCTCTACCTCCCTTTCTCTTACCCTTTCTTTCTCCCAATCTCTACTTTCACTTTCACCTTCCACTCTCTCTCTTTCTCTCAGACTCTCTTCACCACACTTTGTCTTGTTATTTCTTTCTTTCTCTCCAACTTTCTCTCTTTCAAAAACTATCTCACTATCTTTCTCTCTCTTTCTCTCTCTCTTCTCTCTCTCTCTCTCTCTCTCTCTCTCAGTTTCACTTTCCAGCTCTTTTTCCTACACATACACACGCTTTCTCTCTCCCTCTCCCACACACTATCATTGTCTCCACCATTCTCTCTCGTTCTCTCTCTCTCTGTCTCTCACTATACAATCTGTTTTTCTCTTCCACTCATTTACATATCTCTCTCCCACTTTCTCTTTCAATTCATTCTACATGACTTGTCTTGTTTATCTTCCACCTTCACCTCCATCTTTCTATTTCTCTCTCTTTCCCTCTCCCTCACTCCTTCTTTCCCTCTCTCTCATTTTTACTTCTCCCCACTCCCCAACTCTTATATAATTTTTACACAGACATTGTCCAGATTTACTTAGCTAAGGAAGTTTCATGATTGCATTAAAATTAAAGCTCTTAATTCTATTCAGAAAGCTAAATTTTATTAAGACGGTTATTTTGCTAATTTTCTGATGCCATTATCTAGATACAGTCTATTTGTCACTATCAAAATATCCTAAAATTGCTGAAACCAAGTTCTCTGGTACGGAATCAGACAGGCCTTTATGATTTAGAAATTCACTGAACAGTATTCTTGAACAAGTGTCTTCAACAAGCTTCAGGCTGTCTAAATGTTGTGAGTGCAATGTGACAGATACCAACTGTGTGCAAAATAACCACATTATACACACACACGCACATGCACAGATATTGACATATACATATGGGTAAGATATCTGGCACCTGGACAAAGATCCGAAATATCTGGTGCCTTGTTGTACTCATGAAGATCCATCCATCACAACAGAACTGATGCTGATTTAAGGCAGTGAGCTGGCAGAAACGTTTGCACACCAGGTGAAATGCTTAGCGGTATTTTGTCTGCCGCTATGTTCTGAGTCCAAATTCCGTCAAGGTCGACTTTGCCTTTCATCCTTTCGGGGTTGATAAATTAAGAACCAGTTACACACTGGGGTCGATATAATCGACTTAATCCATTTGTCTGTCCTTGTTTGTCCTCTCTGTGTTTAGCCCCTTGTGGATAGTAAAGAAATAGGTATTTCGTCTGCCATTATATTCTGAGTTCAAATTCTGTCGAAGTTGACTTTGCCATTCATCCTTTCGGGGTCGATAAATTAAGAACCAGTTATGCACTGGGGTTGATATAATCGACTTAATCCCTTTGTCTGTCCTTGTTTGTCTTCTCTGTGTTTAGCTCCTTGTGGATAGTAATAGTATTTCGTCTGCCGTTACATTCTGAGTTCAAATTCTGTCGAGATCGACTTTGCCATTCATCCTTTCGGAGTTGATGAATTAAGAACCAGTTACACACTAGGGTCGATGTAATCGACTTAATCCTTTTGCCTGTCCTTGTTTTTCCCCTCTATGTTTAGCCCTTTGTGGGCAATAAAGAAATAAGAACTGATGCTGGTGTTGTGTAAAACGCACTTGTGCTGATGCCATGTTAAAATCTCCAGTGCTAGTGCCATATACAAAGCAGCCAGTATACTCTGTGGAGTGGTTGGCATTAGGAAGGGCATCCAACAATAGAAACCATTCCAGAACAGACAATGCATTCCCTGGCCTTACCAGCTCCAGTCAAACCATCCAACCCATGCCAGTATGGAAAACGGATGCTGAATGATGATTATGATCATCACACACAAACACACACACACACACACACACACACACACACACACACACACACACACACACACACACACACGGACACTAAATGATGATTATGATCATCACACACAAACACACACACGCACACACAAACGCACACACAGAGAGGCAGTCAAGGTCACTTGGCTGGAAAGCAAACATCTTATCCCCACAGCCGATTTTTTAAAAACTTATTTTCTTTATATTTTTCAATTTATTTATTTAAATAAGATATAAATATTTGTTAATTTACTGAATAAAATATCAAGTGTTAGAAATTATGCACAAGAAAAAAAATCACTGGCAATCTTAAAATGAAAATCACTCCAGTAGATTTTTTTTAAATAATCATAAATTACGTCATTAAAATTCAGATTATAGGCTAGAGTTAATTAAAATATTCATAAGTATGAATGTATGTATGTATGTATGTATGTATGTATGTATGTACGTATGATTGTCATTATTCAGTTTATTTCAAGATTTGTTGCCAATAGAGAAAGAACTGGTTTCTAACCTAGATCTAAAATATCTCAAATGGATTCAGTAAATGGCATAAAAAGCTTGGGAATGTCAGGGGAACAGGTCTGGCTCGGCAGGTGTCCCAGTGTATCACAGGCTGGGCCCGGTCATTATTCTGCCACTGTGGTCAAACAATCTTCAAGAAAAAGTAAAAATAAACATCCTTTGAATGTTGGCTGTTGGAATGTGCGCACACTTCTTGATGATAATTTCATCAAGAGGCCAGAAAGGCGTTCTGCACTTATTGCATGTGAGCTTAGGAAATATTCTCTTGATATAGTTATGCTCTTTGAAACTTGTCTCTCTGGTGAAGGTCAAGTAAATGAACTTACTTATGGATATACTGTCTTTTGGAGAGGCCTAGTGTTGGGTTTGCTCTCAAGAATACATCAGTATCCTCCATTGCAGAACTTCCAAGTGGTATATCTGAACAGATCATGTCATGCTGTATTAAACTGATAAAAGGTAGGTTTCTTACCATTGTCAGTATTTATGCACCAACAATGGCCTGTTCTGATGAAACTGTAGGACAGTTTTATGATGATCTAGCACAATTATTGAGGAAAGTACCAATTTCTGACAAGCTGGTCATATTGAGAGATTTCAATGCAAGAGTTAGAAAGGATTATGTTTCATGGCCTGTTTTAGGTCGATATGGGATTGGAAAATGTGATAAAAATGGAGTTGCTCTTTTGACGTTTTAAACTGAGAATAATCTGTTTGTCACCAACACTTTGTTTAAGCAGAAAAATAAATATAAAACCACCTGGATGCACCCAAGATCTAAGCACTGGCATCTCATAGATTATATTCTGATCAAAAAACATGATATGAAAGATGTTTCTAGCGTTCAGGCCATGAGAGGGGCAGAGAACTGAACTGACCATCATCCAGTGCAGGGAAAAATAGATTTTTCAATAATGCCTAAAAACCTTAAATTATCAAGTAACTTGCAAAGATTCCACAATGCTACAGAAAGTATCAATCTTGACCCAAACAATCTATGGGAAGATTTCAAAACAAAAATATTTCAAGCAGCAAGTTCTTCAGTGGGATTTAAATCGTGTAAGTCCAGTGACTGGTTCTCATATAGATCAGCAGAAATTCATGATCTACTTTTAGAAAAACAAAACTTAGGCAATACACTTCTTTCTCAGTCCTTGAACCCCAACTCAAAGGAAGCTTACAGAAAGCTGGAAAGGAAAGTGCAGGCTGCTCTTAGGAAAATTAAACAGGAATGTTGGAATGATAGAGCAAAAGGGGCACAAGAAGCATCTGATAGAAATGATGCCAAGGGTTTGTATTCTTATCAAGGAGGTATATGTCCCAAAATCTTCTTTGAGAACAGCAAATGGATGTTTGCTTCTGACTGACACCGCTTCTATGCATAAGCATAGGCCATCATCCACTGACATGAGGATGATAGAAAAAAATCAGACACCTTCCAGTTATAGAAGAGATGACATTTGAACCAAATCTAAATGACATTTATTTAGTTGTGAATAAGCTGAATAGCAATAAGTCTCAAGGGTCTGATGTAATCTGTGCTGAAGTCTTGAAATATGGGGATGACAAAATGTTTGAACTCTTAAATATATTAATTTGTCACTGTTGGAGAACTGAGAAAGTGCCTCAAGACTGGATTGATGCCATTTTAGTCTCCTTGTATAAATCGGGGCCAAAGGATCTGTGTGGTAATTTTTGTGGGATTTTGCTTTTGTCTGTAGTTGGAAAGGTACTTGCCCGCATTTTGTTAGAACATTTAAATACCTTTATAGTTCCAAATATAGTGTCTGAGTCTCAGTGTGGTTTTTGTTCCTCCAGGGGCACAGCTAATTGTATCTTTACTATCAGACAATTACAAGAAAAGTGCATTGAACAGAATCTTGCTCTATATCATTGCTTTGTTGATTTAAGCAAAGCATTTGATACTGTTAATTGAAATGCTCTGTGGTTAATTCTAACAAAAATAGGTTACCCAGAAAAATTTGTAAACATGATCAGGGCTTTGCATCAAGATATGAAAGCTAGAGTTAACTTTGGTGATAGGCTCTCTGAATCTTTTGCCGTGGAAAATGGAGTAAAGCAGGGAGACCTTGATGCACCCACTCTCTTTGCAATATACTTTGCTATTGTCTTGTCACATGCTTTTCAAAACTCTGAGGAGGGTATTTACACAGGAAATGTTTTTAATCTGACCAGACTGAAACTCAAAACGAAGGTTTTTACTTCACTCTTTAGGGAACTTTTATATCCTGATGATTGTGATCTTATAAGTCTCTGCATTTGACTCGGCTTGTGATGATTTTGGCTTGACCATCAACTTGAAAAAACAGTTATAATGCATCAACCTGCGTGTGGTGCTGTTTGTAACCCACCTGAAATTTTTGTTAAGGAGAAGTTACTTGAGGTTGTCGATTCGTTCATCTACCTTGGAAGCTCTGTACAAAATGATGGATATCTTGATACAGAAATTTAGCTGTGAATTCAAAGGGCAGCAAAAGCATTTGGTGACTTGGAGTCATGCATTTGGTGCCAGTAACTTATAAGAATACAAAACTGGCTCTTTACAAATCATTTGCCTTACCATTCCTGTTGAAACATGGACTTATGAAAGGTATTTTAAATTGTTAGAACAATTCCACCAAAAATGCCTTCATTGCATTTTAAACATTAAATGGAGTTCTTTTACTCCAAACATAAATGTCCTTGCATCTGCAGGCATCACCTCAATTAAAGCTATGATTTTGAGGAACCAAATGAGATGATGTGGCCATATTGTTCAAATGGGGGATGAACGCATGCTGAAACAGCTGTTTTATGGTGGGCTTGCAGAGTGGAAACACTATCGGCGTAAACCTAAAAAAATGTTTAAGGGTGGCATAAGGACTACTATGAAGTCACTTGGAATGGATCCAGAAGACATAGAAACCCTTGCTTCGGATCATGTTGGATGGTGAACAAAGGTGTGGAGTGGAGTGAAAGCATTTGAAGAGGCTAGGATAATACATATAAGACTCAAAAGAGATGGTAGATAATGTGCATGTGATAAGGAAGAATGTTACAATCAAGAAGGTGAATGACAATGACCTTTTTGTGTGCACAATTTGTAAGAGACCATGACTGTCTTTTGCTGGGCTCAAATGTCATCTGCAAACCCATGGAAAATGAACCTCCACTAACTATTCTGACTATATGTCTGTGCACACCTTTGAATGCAGTGTATGCCAGACGGTTTGCAAATCTAACAGAAGCCTCAAAAGACATTGTAAGATCCACAAAAAGCAGAACTTATCTGCAGCTCTTGGTGGTCCAAATCGGAGGTGCAATCTATATGGGTGTCTTTTCAGAACATTATCTGGTTTAAAAAACCACATCAGATGCCATGATGGTACTAAGGTGTAGGCACAGGAGGTGGTCAAACTCTGCATAAGTAGTAAACATACATACATACATATGTATGTATGTATGTATGTATGTATGTATGTATGTATGTATGTATGTATGTATGTATGTATGCATGCATGCATGTATGTATGTATGTATGTATGTATGTATGTATGTATGTATGTATGTATGTATGTATGTATGTACATACATTGTTCTCCCAGTCAGTCTCCTGTATATCACAGGCCTTTAATGAGTACTTGACACAGTCCTTAAATACATACATACATATATACATACATACATACATTGTCATTAGCAAAGTTCACTCTCTGGCAGACATTCTGGCCAGATTTCCTCTTTGCAGATATCTTCGTCCTTCCTTTTTACTAATCCTGGAATGTTATCCTGGTCGATGTTATTCTTGTCAAATGTTTAGTGGTATTTATTCTAACTTTACATCCTGAGTTCAAATTCCTCCGAGGTCAACTTTTCCCTTCATTCTTTCGGGGTCGATAAAATAAGTACCAGTTACGCACTGGGGTCGGTGTAATTGACTTACCCCACCCCAAAAAATTCAAGTCCTTGTGCCAATAGTAGGAAGAATTATTATTTAGGTCCAGATCAGTCAACTCTTGTGCAGACATTCCACTTATGAAGATTTGAGAGTCTTTTGTGTTTGTTTCTATATAATATACATAGAATTACATTGTATACTGCTATGTCTTTCCTTTTCAATGTAATTAGCTTTGTCCTGAGATAAATCAGCTGCTATTTCTAGTTGGGTGAACAACCACATAAAGGTTTTTTTTTACGATTAGCTCAATCAGACAAATATTTACTGTAACAGTGACGTTGATAGTAATGAGGATAATGATGATGATGATCATGATGATCATGATGATGATGATGACAATGATGGGGATGATGATGATGATGATGACGACGTTGATGATGATGATGGTGGTGATAATAACAACAATAAGGATGGCAGTGGTGATGATGGTGATGACAATGTCTGAGACAATGATGATGATGATGATGACGATGATGGAAAAAACAGCAATGATGATGATGACGATGATGACGACGTTGATGGTGATGATGATGACGATGGTAATAACAACGATATGGATGGCAATGGTGATGATGATGATGATGACGTTGACGATGATGATAGTGATGACTATGACGCTGTCACCACCACCACCACCACCACCACCACCGCTGCTTGCGGTTGTCGATGAGGCAGATAACGGTTAATTATCAACTTGAACACCAAATCTAGCAGAAAGTTCTTGAATTTATACCAGCAATAAAAGCTACAGTTATTATGAAATACCATCACCACCACCACCACCACCACCACCACCACCACCACCACTACTACTACTGCCCGAAGCAACAAAAACAAAATGGTTACAGAGTGGTCAGTCATTCAACTAGTTGAAAACAGCAGTTAATGCAAACTCAAATTATATCTTACAACACAAAAGGACACAGTGGGCAGTGTAGTCTGGGGTAGACAATGCCTAAGAAAATATAGATTGGCTATAAATGAGGAAGTCTTTAATTCTAAGTCTACTTGATTGGGACTTGTTCGGGGATACACATACCACAAACAATGGCTGCTGCTAATGCCATCATCATCATCGTCATTGTCGTCATCATCATCATCGTCATTGTTGGCATTGTCTTCAGCATCATCACCATCATCATCATCATCATCATCATCATCATCATTGTCCTTATCACTGCCCACCTTCTCTTTCTTCCACACTTCCCCCTCCTCAGTGCTCCCCTCCTTCTTCTCTCCTTTCTTCCCCTCCCCTTCATCTTCCCCCTCTTCCAATTCCTCCTCCATTTCAACTTAATACATCATCATCATCACCATCATCATCACAATCATCATCATCATCACAATCATCATCATCATCATCATCATCATCATCATCATCATCATCATCACTACTAACATCATCATCGTTTCTTGTATCATCATCTGAATATACATAATATTGGTTCTTCTTGGAGAGCCAGTCACCTCCTTTCCTCCTCACCACCATTCAACATGCACATTATCTACTCTACCACTTATTGACTTAGCTTGCTGCTGCTGCTCTCTCTCTCTTTCACATGATGTTTGACATCTAGGAATGTGTCTTTGGAGTATTCATGATGTAAACATGCTAGCACCAGTTGTCAAGTTGTGGTGAGGGACAAACACAGATACAAAGACACACACACATATACATACATACATACACACACATACACACACACACACACACACACACACACACACACACACACACACATATATATATATAAGCCACGACAGACAGACAGGATGCTCTGGAAGCCAAGAATATATATATATATATAAGCCATGACAGACAAACATGATGCTCTTGAAGCTAAGAATTTGAATTTACTAAGTCAATATTTATATATCACCTGAGGAAACACAACTAGATTTCGTAATGCAAGGAAACGGTTGCATAACCAAATACCTGCAAGTTTGGAGAACTATGTTGCATAGAAACAATTGTAGTGATTGCAAATAAATATCCAGCCTTCTTGTTGACTCCAACTTTTTTCAGTTATCTATGAGGAGAGAAAACTCTGAATGACCTGTCCTTGTTATTTTTTGTCCTCTTTTTGTATCATCTGATTGTCTGAATGTTTTGCATTCTTGTCCCAATTTTTGTTTTCCTTTATATATATATACTAGTAGTATCGCCCGGCGTTGCTCGGGTTTGTAAGGGAAATAACTATATAAGCATTTTTAGAGAGTTACTTCCCTTATAGATGCCAATTCGGGCTTTCTTAGCCATTTCTGTTTTGGTGTCTTCAAGCCATGAAGTCGTTGTTCTAAAAGAACGCTGGTCTCCTTGACAACGCTTTACGACGTTGATTTTCTTACACTCCCTTCCCCACAGCTTCACGCGGGAGGGAAGAAGGGGGAGAACACAGGTGCAGGTGTGACCATGGACGCCAACTCCGCCGCCATCGACACATGAAAAATTATGCATTAAAATGGAATAAAAAATGATGTTAAATTATTTTTTAAATCGTAGACTCATCGTAGACGCGCACTAATACCCAGACGGGCTCGATATTAATCACAACTATAAGATACCCGAATTTGGTTAAACTGCACCGCAAAATGTGGGAGTAGTTAGGAATGTAAATCGAAGGGGACAGACACTCACACAACTACAGTTTTATATATATAGATATATATATATATACACATCTAATGTAGGATAAAATTTTTCGAAAAAATTCTATCAATGGCCAGCATATTAAAAGATACCTTTAAAGGTTAAATTTATAAACAATTTATAAGTAAGGGCAAAAGAAAAAATTTTCTAATGCCAAAATATGCCGAAAATAGACATAACATCAATAACCATGTAATTTATCACTACAAGCACGCGTTTCGAAGAAAGCCGACGACAGAAATTTCTAAAATAAATTACTTATAAATTATATATATATATATAAAGGCTTTGGTCGGCCTAAGGCTTTATAAGAAAGCACTTGCCCAAGGTACCACACAGTGAACTGAACTTGGAACCATGTGATTAGGAAGCAAGCTTCCTACCACACATTTTTCCTTGTAAAAAAAGAGAATCTTTGTCTAAAAGAAGATTCTATCTAAAAGGCTTGATTTTCCACTCCCTGTAGCCATTTTATTGTACATCTGAACATTTTGTTTTCGGCAATTTTACAAGAGCCACATTTTCTTAAATGTCATTTTCCTTAATTAAAGTGCTGCAATTATGATCCAAGGTTGAATTTGTAGTTTTGTAGCCCTAGGTCAGCCATAAGTGAGTGTACTTACAATCAAAAGACTTTCAACTATGGCCACCCCATAAGGTATGTATCTAGAACTACAGTATGCAGTGTGTGATATCCTTAAGGTGGTACGGTATAACTGGTGGAGGGGCGATGGGGGGGAGGGGTAGCAGAAAAGGCAGAGGAGAAGGAGGAGGAGGAGTGGAAGCAGAATGGGTGTAGGAGGGGAGGGGAGGAAGGTATGGGGAAGAAGAAGAGGAAGGTATGGGGAAGAGGAGGAGGTGGGTGTGGGATGAAGAGGAGGTAGGTATGGGGAAGAGGAGGGGGAAGAGGAGTAGGAGGAGTAGGAGGAGGAAGAGAAAGAATAATAATAATAAGAAGAAGAAGAAGAAGAAGAAAAAGAAGAGAGGAAGTGGTAGCGGTCTTAATGGTAGTGGTTGCTGTTGTTGTTTAGCCGCAGGAATTGCAATTGAGTAGGCTGTGATTTGTTAAGTGACCGGATAAATGGGTCTCTGGTGGGGGAATGTTCTAGGTTCTTTTTCTTCCATGATTCTCTCACATGTTAACAACAGAACCCTTGCAAGATTATGCCATACGTTAGGGACCAGTAAGGTCACAGATGACAATGTGAGTATGACGAGATAAATGAGCGTGATGAAGGTCAAAAGTTAATGATTTTGATGACGATGACAACAATGTTGTTGTTGTTTCCATTGTTGCTGTTGTTGTTGTTGTTGTTGTTGTTGTTGTTGTTGTCGTTGTTGTTGAGCCTCAAGTCAATACTGATGAAGCAGACCTTTGACATATGGCATTTTCATTTCCTATCTGTGATGACCCTCCCAGTATTTTGAAGAGGTCAATCCACAACAAGCAAATGCAATGTGTCCTTCAATTTTGTTAGATGGTGAAGTTGTGATTTGAGTGCTATGGCCTTTATTTCTAACGGATTAACTAGCCATACAGCAGCTGTCTTGGTGACGATAACAATGATGATGATGTTGATAATTATGATGATGATGTTGACAACAATGATGATGATAATGATGTTTATGATGATGATGATGATGATGACAATGAAGATGATGATGATGACAATGATGATGATGATGACGACGGCAACAATGAAGATGATGATGATGATGATGATATTTGGTGATGATGATGATGATGATGATGATGATGATGATGATGATGATGATGATGACAATGATGATGATGATGACGATGATGATGATGATGATGATGATGATGATGATGATGACGATGATGATGATGATGATGATGATGATGACAACAATGAAGATGATGATGACAATGAAGATGATGATGATGACAATGAAGATGATGATGATGATGATGATGACAATGACGATGATGATGACGATGACAATGAAGATGATGATGATGACAATGATGATGATGATGATGACAATGACGATGATGATGATGATGATGATGACGATGACGATGACAATGATGATGGCAATGACAATGATGATGACAATCCCGATGATGATGACGATGATGATGATGATGATGATCAGAACAATGATAACAACCACGACAAAGATGATAACAATAATGATGATGTTAATGATGACAATACCAGTTACAACAGCTGCCAAAGGTTTTGTTGGTATTAATAACGATGACAAAAACAAACAAACAAGCAAAGAAACAAGCAGAATAAATGTTTCTGCAATCTAAAAGCAATTGTTATAATTTGCTGCTGACTTAGCCATCAATATTACCACCAGCACCACCAGCATCACCATCACCATCATCATGATCATCATCATCATTTTCACTGTAATTACTATCACTGTCGCCATCATCATCATCATCATCAACACCACGATCATTATAATTTTTGCTATCAAAACCTCTAAATATTGTCCATATCTTTATAATCAAAATCACAACCGATAAAGTAAAAATGAAGCCATCACCATTATCATCATCATCATCATCATCGTCGTCGTCGTCGTCGTTGTCATTATCATATTCATCATCATCAGCATTATCGAGCTCATATGCCTCATCATTGCCCACATCCTTGTCAGCCTCACTGCTACCACTACCACTGGCACCACCTTTATCATTGTCAAACTGTGTGCTGTTGTCATACATGTTCTGATTAAATATCATCATCGTCATCATCCTCATCATCATCATCATCACCATTGTCATCATCATTGTCATCCTCATCATCCTCATCATTCTTGTCATCATCATCATCATCAACTTTATCATCATTGTCATCAACATCATTATCAGCGTCATCCTCCATCTCTTTATCCTCCTCTTCCTCCTTCACCCTTCCTCTCCCTCCATCCTTCCTCTCCTTCCACCCTTCACCTTCCTCCTCCTCTCCTCTTCTTTATCATTGCTATTGTCCTCATCATTATCTCCACCATCACACACTCTTATCATTTCCTACCATGATGTCTATGTTTGTCAATCTCCCCACCCCTTAAATTTCATGTGTTTTTTAGTGGTGGTCATGATATAATGGATTGCCTGTCATGTTGTTTATTCACTACATTTCTCTATATGTCACTGTCTAATTTCTTTCTCTTTTTTCACTCCATTTCTGCTCTCTCTCTCCCTCTCTCTCTCTCTCTCTCTCTCACTTTGTCACCCTCATTCTATCTTTCTGTGTATCTCTTCTCTCCCTATCACTTTTATCTAGTTAACCCTCTCTTTCTCACTCTTTGCTCCCTCTATCTATCTATCTATCTATCTATCTATCTATCTACATTCTATCTAATCTACTTATATATCTACCTATTTATCTGTTGATCTACCTACCTACCTACATACATACATACCTATCTGTCTATCTATCTATCTATCAATCTCTCATCAACTTCTTCAAGTACCACTTGAAAAGGAAAGTGAGAGTAGAGAGGCAAGTTTTGTCTAGCGAATGTTTTAAAAAAAGATGGGTGAATGTAGCAAGGATGGCACGTATGAATGAGCATAATCCTATGAACCCAGAAATTGAAAACAGAGGGTTACCCACTTGCAAACAAATGTGGTAACATATAACAATATTGACCAAGGTTACCGTGGTCTTTTTCGTAGGCTTTTCTTCCCACGGATAAACCTTACTTGCTTTCCCCTTTACACCATATATCATAAGACTGTGATACACGATCCCTATTGGTCTTTTTTTTCCTCTTCCCCTTTTTTTTCCCCTTTTTTCTTTTTTCATTTCTCTTTTCTTTTGTTCCTTTTCCTTTTCTTCTTTTTTTATTTATTTATTTTTTTTTTTTTTATTTTATTTTTTTTTTTGTTCTTTTCTTCCCTTTTACAATCCCTCTTGATCGAAAACCTATGCCACCCCTTTTTTTCTTTTTTTGTTTCTTTTGTTTTTTGTTTTTTTCATCCCCCAAAAGAAAAGCTCTACCTTGTAACTTGTCCCATCTGTGTACAGCCCTGTGTGGCCAATAAAGAAACTTATCTATCTATCTATCTATTTATCTATCTAGCTAGCTAGCTATCAATTTTTCTATCTGTTGATCTATCTACCTATCTGTTGATCTATCTATCTACCTACCTACCAACATACACCAACATACCTATCTTTTAATATCTCTTTTTCTATCCTTCCATCCTCCTTTTCTTCCTTCTTCCTTACTTCTCTTCTCTCTCCCTTCTTGTCATTAATTTTCTCAGGGGTTTTTGTTATTCTTATTCAACCCAAGTTGGTCACAATCAAGCAGACCCCCCCACCTCCAACACGAAAGAATCAAGTAACTATCCCATCATTTTCCTTTGAAATACATTATTCACCATGTCATTCCCATTGCTATTTAAGACGATAGGATGTGATTTGATGGAGATTTGGCTGTTATATTAAGCAGTGAAAGGACTTTCTGAGCTATGATGATACTGGCGTGAAAAATGCTCTTGGTGGTGGTGGTATAGTAGTAGTAGTAGTAGTAGTAGTAGTAGTAGTAGTACACACACACACGTAAATATATATATATATATACATATATATACATATATACGATGGGCTTCTTTCAGTTTCCGTCTACCAAATCCATTCACAAGGCTTTGGTCGGCCCAAGGCTATAGTGGAAGACACTTGCCCAAGGTGCCATGCAGTGGGACTGAACCCAGAACCATGTGGTTCGTAAGCAATCTTTCTGCAAAATTGACCTCTAACTCCTCGTCTTTTGCTTCAGAACCTTTCCTTAGTGAAGTACTTCTTATCTCTTATGAAACACACATATAAGTCTTCTCTGTTTGAAACAGACTTTTCCTCATTTCTATAAGTATTAATGTAAATCTTACAAAACCAATTTCCAAACACACACACACACACACACACACACACACACACACACAGATGCACATACATATAATAAAATAAATAAATTCATAAATATACAAGTGAAATACTTTGTGTGAAGAATTAGAATCAAACTTCGAAATAGAATAACTTTCATTAGAAATCTTCGAGAACTTTTTGCATCAACATATCACCAGATTTTCTGAAGATGAGCCACATTATTATCCAGCTTTTGTACAGATTGACGGCATTGATATTATCCCAGTAATAGGTGAAGGAAAAAAAGAACAAAAACTACGTCTATCCATACTTACACTCTTGAGACAAGCTATGAAGTTTAGTTTGCCTAGGGCTGTAGTTGAAGACACTTGCCCAAAATGCCATGCAGAGAGGAATTGAACCCAAAAATATATAAAGGTAAAGCAAGCTTCTTAACCACATAAACATACCTAAAACTGTATATGTATATGTATATATATATATATATATATATATATATATGTATGTATGTGTGTGTGTGTGTGTGTATGTATATATATATATGTGTATATATATATATATGTGTATGTATATATATACATTCATATATATACATATATATATATATATATATATATAATATATATATATATTGTTTCAGTCATTTGACTTTGGCCATGCTGGAGCACCGCCTTTAGTCGAGCAAATTGACCCCAGGACTTATTCTTTGTAAACCTAGTGCTTATTCTATCGGTCTCTTTTGCCAAACTGCTAAGTTACAGAGACATAAACGCACCAACATCGGTTGTCAAGCGATGGTGTGGGGACCAACACGGACACACAAACACACACACACACTCTTTTATCACATGGGGGTGGTTGGAATCCTTCCCCAGCAGTGTGTATACATATATACATATATAGATATACATACATCCATCCATATATATATATATATATATATATATATAAAATGTGAGGATAAAATTCTCTTCTAAAAAAAATATTTTCTCGAAAAATATTTTATCAATGGCCAGCATATTAAAAAATACCTTTAACGGTTAAATTTATAAACTATTCATAAATGAGGGCAAAGGAAAAAATTTCTAATGCCAAATGTCCAATTTTTCGGCATATTTGACATTAGAAATTTTTTTTCTTTGCCCTCAATTATGAATTATATATATATATATATTTTATATGTACACACACAGACAAGCAGATGTAAAAGAGGCATAAATACTGGACTTCTACCTGCTTTATGTTGAAACTGACCAGATCGAGTTTCTCACACATACCCTACAATATCATTCTAAAAAATAAATGATATATTCAAAACTTTGAAGCTACAAGACACCACATGATTAATTTTTTTTAAATGTGGATAAATAGGAATTATCTATATATAAAAAACTCAACTTGTGTGTCTGTGTGTGTGTCTGTGTGTTTAACTTCCCGGCACATCTCCTCCTAGCCAACAAATCGTAGAACCACCAAAAATGCGTCACTTAAAGTTTAGGCGAATGAAAATTGAACTGCGTTATTTCTGTTCCGAAATTCATCTCGCAAGTGCAAAAATCGATAATGTGTTTGTTTAGGCCTTATCCCATGCTTTGAATAGTGAACTTTACTCAACTGTTGACGTGAACTGTGTTCACCACGTGTGCAAGCATGCGTAAATTGCATGAAAAATAAAAAATCAAGATATAAAAATGAATCGCCGTAAACATTGTAGAAATTCGGCAAAGAAATGAATTTTCGGGATGTAGCCTGGAGAGTTTTTTCGTATTAATCGTTTGGACTTTGTGAACACATACCAATTGTTTTCATAACATTTTTAATGCTTTGAATTAAATGTGACCATTTTGCATTGAGTCTGCAGTTTGAATCACTTTAACCAAATTTTAGCAGGCCGGATTTTTGATCATCACGATACATCGCCAGCGACTCCCTGAAACTCTCCCCTGAAATCCCCG
>NC_043011.1:29409422-29449422 GCF_006345805.1 Octopus sinensis | reverse complement strand
AGGTCAAATTTGTCTTTCCTTCTTTCAAGGTTGATAAAATAAACATCATTCAAATACTAGGGTTGATGTAATTGACTCCCCCACACCCACACCATCCTCTCAAAAACTTCTAGCTCTGCACCAAAATTTGAAATCATAATGAGTTAAGTTAAGCATATGGGAGAATTGGTTGAAAGGAAGATAAACTGCCTGTTACATAACAAGTTCCCATCTTTCCAAGGTCAAACTTGTTCTTTATCCTCCTAGGCCAATAAAAATCATCTCTAGGGAATGCTATTGACAGTGTTATCAAATATTCATCTTCCCCCAAAATGAAGGGCTTTGAATCAATGCTAAAAACCATCAACATATTTATATTTAAGAAAATTAGAACTGGTGTTTTTTCACTTTGTTAGCTTTCTTTGAAAATCTTTTAATGTTAGTAACAGGCTTGTTTGTGTGGTTAAGGGGCTCACTTTGCAACCACATGGTTTTGAGTTCAGTCCCACTGTGTAGTACCTTGGGCAAGTGTCTTCTACTGTTGCCCCAAGCTGACCAATGCTTTCAGACTGAATTTGGTAGATGGGAACTTTGTAGAAATCTGTTGTATAGATATATGAGTGCATGTGTGAGCGTGTTGTGTGTGTGGGTGTGTGGGTATCTTTGTGCTTGTTCCTCATTATTTGCTAACCAGTACTGGTTTGTTTACGTCGCGACAACATAGTGTTTGGCAAAGAGAGACCAATAGAACAACCATCAGACTTTAAAATTAAATTAGTACTGAGGTCAATTGGTTCATCTAAACCCTACAAGGCAGTGCCCCAGCATGGCCACAGTCCAATGACTGAAACAAGTAAAAGATAAAAAGATAAAAAAGGTTGGCTTAGGTCTAGTTGCTGTTGTTGTTTAACCCCAGGATAGCCTTGCTATGCATGCCTATAACCATAGATCTATATATTAATCTTCTGATCCCTGTCTCACAGACATATTGTCCCTTCAGTCTGTTCTCCCTATTTCTATCACAATGGCCTCTGCATCTCAGAGCCAGCTGGTTTTTATGCCCCCCCCCCACCACCACCACCACTCAGATATCATTGTCTCACTTATCTTTTCTCCTCTCACTCCATGTTATGTCCAGTTATCCAGGTTCTCCACTAACCCCTACTCTCAGTATTTTCTGTCTCCTGGGATTCCCTCCCTGCCCATATCATGATTACAATTATTGACTTGCAACAGTTTAAACAGAAAGTTTTTGTTTTTATTTTTCTTGAGCCGTAGGATTTTTTAGGTCAGTTTAACCCAATTTTCATTGCATGTAAATGACTGAGATGGCAACATCCCCCTGAACAGGACACCAGTCCATGGCAGGGGGCCCAAATTCAACAATTTTAAAGGCAAAGAAAATGATAATTATATCGACTTGTATGTTATTTTATTGACAGCTCATGAAGGAAAGAAAAAGCTGACTTAGGCAGGATTTGAACTCAGAATGTATAAAGAACAGGAAGAAATGCTGCTAAATATTTTGTACACTGTGCTACAGACTTTACCACCTTAAGCAGGATGTTAAACAGCATCAATCCATTAATCTTTTCATCTTCAAAAAGTTTACAAAGTCTATGAACCCAGTTCCTTCCTGCAGGCTTTACTGATAAAATAGGAAAACAGAAAAAAAAAAAAAAAGCAATGACCATCCAACCTTGATTTTCAGACCATATATTTAGGATTATGTTATTTAATAAGTCTTTTCCTCTTGTAAAAAGGTCTTTAAAAAGGAATGAAGTAGAATTGTATCATATCCAAGGATATTAGTAGCACAAGGGAGATCAAATGTCTGTAGACAATATAAACTTACCTGAACATTAAACAAAAATTACGGGGTGGTGGTGGTGCAATTTCTTAGCTTGATTGCTAGAAGCATCTTGGTGCTTACCAATAACAACAAAGAACCAAGAAGTGCCTGTTACAGAGACAGCAAAGGGTCTATATAACCCTTTGTTATATAGACAATGGTTGTTGAAGTTGGGTTGTTGTCCTTGTTAGTATAAACTAGACAAGTTTTAGATCTGCTTCTGCTTTATTCCTGTATTGTCTGTGAGGATTTATACTTCTGACATTAACTGTATTTAACAACTTGATTTCAATTTGGCTGTGAGGCGTTATACTTCTATGATTAATATTTAGCAGCATCTTTCTAAGTCTTCCTTCGTTATTTCAAGATGAATCATAGCTGATGGCCAAATATTCTTCTCTTTGCTATTTCTCTTACCATTTTCTTTGACTATTTCATTTTTGTTAGTTCTCTATTTCATTTACATTCTGAACATTTTTATATTATTTTCTCTTTTTTTCCTCTCTTCTGCATCTCTTTCTTCTCCTCTGCTCTCCCCTCTTTTCCTTTCATCTCATCTCCTCGTCTCTCTTTTCTTTTTGTCCCTCCTTCATTCAGAAGTAGGTAAATTATTTACTTTCATTTTCTGAATATGGCAGCTAATACCCACCTCACTCCTCCACAGATTTGTCTATTAGTCCAACAAGAGCTATTGAAATAAGTCTTGAATCTGAAATACAAGATGCATATGGTTATAGTGTCAAGTACCATACAGGTTCATATGTAATCTACTGGCACCTCTTGAGACATTATTCTACAGACAATGGGAATATCTAAAGCCAACCCAGTCACTGGTGAGCCAATTCTTCTTCATGCTTTATCTCCCAGGAAGTGAACTCACTATCCAAATGTTACTGAAACAAATATTTCTGAAATATGTAGCTCACCATCACCACCACCACCATCACCACCGCCACAACCACCAACACCACCATCATTATTATCATCATCATCATTGTTGTCAAAATTTTTAACCTCCATTTTGCCATACTCACATGATTCAGGTGGAATTTGTTGAAACAGATTTTCTATAGGAGAGGAATGTCCTTCCTGTCTCCACCCCTCACTTTTTTCCAAAGCAAGTTAATATTTCTTCATGGCCAGACATGGAAAGCTGGAGATGAAGGACATTGTGTACGACTGTGACTCTTGTTTGCAACTATCATGTGATATTATTTACATTATTTACAATTGACGGATATTTGCCCTCATCTTTTTTGTTGTTGACACAACGTTTCGGCTGATATACTCTCCAGCTTTCATCAGGTGTCTTGGGGAAATTTCGAACCTGGGTTCTCATTCCTAAGGTATTTTTCAATGTTGTTGTTATTATTATTATTATTATTATTATTATTATTATTATATTATTATTATTATTATTCAAGTCACTACCTGGAATCAAACTCGGAATCTTAGGATTAGTAGCCCATGCTCTTAACCAATACATCATATGCCCGTGGGCAATTATGGAGTGAATTTTAGGGTTTATAAATCTAATATTTTCCTATCTTTCCTTAATACTGGTTCCCATATGCTGTTCATATCTGCACTCAGTCTGCTTAGGAGGTTGCTGTGTCCTAGCATATATGCTGCTTCTTTTAGTTTTCGTATATAAATATAGAACTGTATTTAGTTTCATATTTAGTTTCGTATTTAAATATAGAACTGTACTATCATGTGATGTTGAGATAAGGAGACACTAACTCTCTCTCTCTCTCTCTCACTCACTCTCTATCTCTATCTCTCCCCCCACACACACACATACACGACAGGCTTCTTTCAGTTTTTGTCTATCAAATCAACTCACAAGGCTTCAGTCAGCCTGGGGCTGTAGTAGAAAATACTTGCCCACCGAAGGTTCCGTGCAGAGAGACTGAAGCTGGAATCTAGTGATTGCAAAAACAAGCTTCTCAACCATAGGGTCACTTCTGCCAACAACAAATAAATTTTTCCTATGCAGGGCCACTTCCAGGGTAATCAGTGTCTTGTCTAACCTATGCTGACATAGAAAAAAAAATGCAAAACAAATGAACTAATCATCATCATCATCATTATTATTATTTAACCTTCAAGGTGGCAAGCTGGCAGAAACATTAACACAGCAGGTAAAATGCTTAGCGGTATTTCATCTGTCATTATGTTCTGAGTTCAAATTCTGCCGAGGTTGACTTTGCTTTTCATCCTTTCAGGGTCGAAAAATTAAGTACCAGTTATGCACTGGGGTCGATGTAATTGACTTAATCCGTTTGTCAGTCCTTATTTATCCCCTCTATGTTTAGCCCCATGTGGGCAATAAAGAAATAAGAAACGTTAGCACGGCAGGCAAAATGCTTAGCGCTATTTCATCTGTCTTTAAGTTTTGAGTTCAAATTCTGCCGAGGTTGACTTTGCTTTCATCCTTTCAGGGTCGATAACTTAAGAACCAGTTGTGTACTGGGGTTGATCTAATCAACTGGCCCTTTCCCCAAAAATGTCAAGCCTTGTACCCAGAATAGAAAAGATCATTATTTAACCTTCATTTTCTTCACTGGCATGAGTTGGACAGTTTGACAGGAGCTGACCAGTTGAAGGGCTGTTCAGGCTCCATGTCTGAATTGGCATGGTTTCTACAGCTGGCAGCCCTTCCTAACACCAACCACTTTACAGAATGTATTGGGTGCTTTTACACACCATCAGCTTCCGGTCCCTTGTCATTTCAGTACAATCACAGTACAATATTTTAATTAATTTTCATATAGATGCCATATTTTTTATGCATTATGGTATATGAGGTAAGAATCACATAAATAATGGTTTTCACCTCAGATCTATCAGTGGACCATTTGGCCCTCAAGTTCAAGTTATCACATAACCTTGCCAAGGGATCATATAGGTAAATTCTAAATTTTGGGATACCTTTAAAGCCAGGAACTTTTCAGCACCCCCTTGTAAATATGCAACATTACTATCATTATTTTTGCATCCTCTATTCTATACTGGCATGACTTGGACAGGAGCTATAACAGAGCTAATTAAAGATGTTGCTGGTTCTTTCTCTTGAATGGGAGTAAAGCAATCACATTGTCAGGGGCCCTTCTGAATATTGATAAGGGATCTCAGGGTCATGAGTCTTTGGTTCCCTAAACTATATGCTTCGTGTTAATGGAGCAGCAATAGAAATAAAATGAATGTTCCTTCTCGAGCCATGCCAGGCTCATAAGGGCTGGTTTCCCAGTTTCAGTGGTGTAGAAATTCCTCACCTGGACGGGATGTCGCTCCGTTGCAGGATTACTCATTTTTGCCAGCTGAGTGGACTGGAGCAATGTGAAAATGAAGTGTTTTGCTCAAGAACACAATGCATCACCCAGTCTAGGAATCGAAACCACAACCTTACGATCATGAGTTCAACACCCTAACCATTAAGCCATGCACCTCCACTGGGGCAGCAATAGGATGCTTTAATTAGCTTTCTCCAGCTGAAGGAATACATCTGAGGTTCTGTGGTTTTTTATCAACCACAACCTCCTCAAGATGGTTTCAGCTGTCATAGCCACCTCCCTCGTGGGGCTTTCTTCAGTTTCAGTTGGTTGAATTCTAGACCAATCATTTGCAAAAAAAAGAAACAAGCACAAATAGCACACAGTAATCTTGCTGGGAAACTGCGACAGCTGACTCCAATAACTTATATTACCAGAACATTAAAGATTGATTGGACTGTTAACTTTGGCATTGGAACAATGTTTCAATTCAGAGTGTGAGATAATTATGAAATGATGGAATGTAGCGAAAAAAAGTTTCATTTCATGTTACTTTTTTCTTCTTTTCTTTTTATTGATGTATTTTGATACCTTCGATATATATTACTAAAACATTAAAGATTGATTGATCTAATAACCTCATCTTTTATGTGTATTTGTTTATTTTTATTTATATTATTTACTTCAATCAGTCATAGCTGCTTCTTTCTGCATTGATCTTTAAGTACCCTGTTTCAACATATATTTTATACTCTGGATTGGATCTGTGTTAACATTGCAAACTGTGATACCTAATCTAAAAAAAGCATCACGATTCTGATACTCATACATCTATGTGTGTGTGCATGTAGGTGTGTGTGTATGTGTGTGTATGTATGCACACACACATATACTTAAATCCTATACATATATATATTATGTATATACATATATGCACACACACATATACACACACACACACACACTTACACATATATATGTGTATGTATGTATGGTTGTATGTATAGTTTGCTAGTGCCTCACTATTTTTTTCGACTTCCATTGGAGCTTGTGGAGAGCATGATTATTCATTTATCTTGTTTTTCCTTCCTTATTATAAACAGTGGTGGTGCCCTGATCCAGTGACATCCATTGATCCTATGTTCAAAGCTATTCAAGGCATTACCATTGAGTCTTTTATTGAGACATAATCCACCCAAGGCCAAACTTTCTTATGCACTCTTCTTTTTTCAGGACAACTGTTGATGCATGGTTTATTTGAGGAAATTTGCCTACTGTTTCCATCTGGTCAAGTAACCACAGATTTTTATTATATAGAAGAGCACTTTTAAAGAAATTTCTTGGTAACAATGTGTTTGCAAAACTATAATCACTCCTTATTCTTTTGTGTTGTTGTAGTTGTCATAATATTATAGCCCCAAGTTAGCTTTTGTCCCCCAATGTATGATAATAGAAGTTCCAGCCCCAAACACATGGCCTTTCTGTTTTCAGTCATTTTCTGTCTCTCCCTTCATCACACATTGTAGTTTTAGCTGTCGCCATTTTAAGACAGTAAGGCAGCACTCAAGCAGAATCGTTAGCACGCCAGGTGAAATGCTTAGTGGTATTTCATATGTCTTCATCATTCTGGGTTCAAATTCCACCAAGGTCGACTTTGCCTTTCGTCCTTTCAAGATCAATAAATTAAGTACCAGTTGTGTACTGGAGTCAATATAATCGACTAGCTCCATACCTGCAAAATATCAGGCCTTCTGCCCTTAGTAGAAAGGATTATTTTAAGATAGTAAACTGTTTTAGATGTTATTTGGCTGCTATTTCTTCCAGGTCAAACAGCCATCCAGAGCAGTGGTTCTCACCTGGGTTCTATATGACCCTAGAGGGTCCATATGGCTCTTGGGCACCATATAGCTCTAAGAGATCTATATGACACTCAGCGGTCCTTTATAAGATTTTTTGGTTAAAATTTATGTACAATAAACTGGTCATATTTCAGCACAAAATATTTTAACAGTTTTTTTTTTTTTAAATACAGTTCCAAATAATATTTAATCATGAAAATATAATTAAGAGCTTTTAGACATCGAATGGCTATGAGGGTCCCTCTCCCTGAATAAAATAGAAATCAAAGGGGTCCATATTCAAAAATGGTTGGCAAAAAAAAAAAACCAATGATCTAGAGCAGGTCTGGCCAACTCAGATTACATTGCAGGCCACTTTAATCACAGAAAGTTTTCTGGGGCTGCTTGTATACTTTACGCACTAATAGCCAAATAATCAAATTACAGAATCAAGAATTTTTCATACTTTTCATTTGTTTAATTATAAAATTGAAGGCTATTGCTTTTTTACCACTTCTAAATTTTAATTTTATTTTGAAATTGAGCACAATACCTCAAGAAAGTATCAAGCAGGCTGCAAGATAAAAGTCTGTGGGCTGCATGCATCCCATGGGCCTCAGGTTGGCCAGCCCTGATCCATACTGTCTCAAACCTCTGTCTTATCTATCTCTCTATCTATCTTCACACACACACACACACACACACATTCATATGCAATGGGTGCTTTAGATTTCTGTCTGCCAGATCTGGACCAGGCTGATGTTGTGCTCTTGAGCAAGACACTTTATATCACATTGCTCCAGTTCACTCAGCTATAGAAACGAGTTGCAACATCACTGGTGCCAAGCTGTATTTGGCATTTGCCTTTACCTTGGATAACATCGGTGGTGTGTAGAGGAGAGGCTGGTATCTTTGGGTGATCACTGGTCTTCTATAAACAATCTTGTCCAGACATGTGCCTTGGAAGGTAGCTTCCTAAGTGCAATCTTATGATTATTCATCACCGAAGGAGGTCTTACTACTTTTTACCCTTTTTATATAATACATACATACATACATACATACATACATACATACATACATACATACATACATACATATGTACACACACATATATACATGAAGGCACATAGCTCAGTGGTCAAAGTGTCGGGCTCACAATCCTGAAGTAGTGAGTTCAATTCCCGGACTGGGCTGTGTGCTGTGTTCTTGAGCAAGACACTTTATTTCACGCCACTCACTCAGCTGTAGAAATGAGTTGCAACATCATTAGTACCAAGGTATATCAGCCTTTGTCTTTCTCTTGGATAACATTAGTAGCATGAAGATGGGAGGCCAATATGTATGAGTGACTGCTGGTCTTCCATAAACAACCTTGCCCAGACTTGTGCCTCAGAGGGTAACCTTCGAAGTGCAATCACATAGTCATTCAGTTGGTAGGGTCTTTACCCTACCAAATCCACTCACAGGGCTTTGTTCATCTCAGGGCTTTTGTAGAAGACAGTTGTCCATGATGCCATGTAGTGGAAGGGACTGAACCCAAAATCAGGTGGTTGAGAGGTGAACTTCTCAACCATACATCACATATGTGCCTATAACCATGCCTGCATTTATATAAAAATTGCAGATGCAATAACAGAAGACAGAAATGCTGGAATATATAAATTTATTATTGCATTAAAGGTAAATTTCACACTCCAACCATGAAGAAGTGTATGAAAAAAAGTTATGCATTATTTTAGACCTTCGCTATCAAAACCACTTTCACAGTTGCACAAGATTATATTATGAAATTATCATCATTATCTTCATCATCGTCATCATCATCATTGTTGTCATCATCGTTATCGGCATTATCATAGTCGCCGTCATCATCACACTCATCATCACCATCATCATCATCACCATCATCACCACCATCATCATCAGCAGCAGCATCATCACGATCATCATCATCATCATCATCATCATCATCATAATCACCACCACCACCACCATCATCACCACCACATTCATCACCGCCATCATCATCACCACCATTACCATCACCATCATCATCACCATTATCATCATCACCACCATTACCACCACCACCACCATCATCACCACCACCACTACCACCACCATCATCATCATCATCATTATTATCATCATCATCATCATCATCGTCATCATCATCATCATCATTTAACATCCACTTTTCCATGCTTACACACGTCATACAGAATTCAGTAAGGCAGATCTTGTTCAATTCGATGTCTTTTCTCTTTCCAATCTCCATTTCTTTCCAAGCAAGGTTATATATTTCCCTGTGTAGAGATCTTTTTTCTTTTTTTTTTTAGTGAAGACTGGAAATAAACAACACTGCTTGTATGACAGTGATGCTTCTTTACAATCATCACACAATATCAAGACAAGGGTACATGCAGACACACACACACATGCGCACGTGCACACACACACGCATGCATGCTCACACACACACACACACAAACACACGCACACATGCACAAAGGCACACACACACACACACAAACACATACACAAACACACATTCACACCTCTCTCTCCTTTCTTTCTCTTTCTCTCTCTCTTTCTCTCTCTCTTTCTCCCTCTCTTTCTCTCTCTCTCTCTCTCTCTCTCTCACACACTTCCCTGTTGAGCAAGCCACTCTTCAGCAAGATTCCTACTTCTCTCCTTCTATCATAGTTTCTTATTTATCCAGTCTATACCTCACTCAATTGAGGAGTCATACATAGTTTTCTTTCTCTACTTTAAGCAAAAGGCCCGAAATTTGGGAGGAGGGGCCAGTTGATTAGATCAATCCCAGTACACAACTGGTACTTAATTTATCGACCCTGAAAGGACAAAAGGCAAAGTCAACCTCAGCAGAATTTGAGCTCAGAATGTAAAGACAGACGAAATACCACTAAGTATTTTGCCCAATTTGCTAACGTTTCTGCCAGCTTGCCACCTTCATATTTAAAATATTGGGCTGAGGAATAATTCATGAGCGTTTTTTTAAGATTTATTTTATACAAAAAACTACAACAAATTAATCAATAATATACTCTCTGTTGTTTATGACTTCTCATCATTCAATAAGTTTTCCAATGTCTCGGCGATAGAAATCTTCTGATCTTGAACCTAATGAATTCATCCAACCAAGCCCTCAATTCCACATCATTATTGAATGATACACCATGTAAAGCATTCGAAAGCAATTGAAAGAATGGAAAATCTGATGGCGCCATGTCTGGAGAGTATAGAGAATGAGGCAGCATTTTCCATTCGAGTTCTTGAATCACAGCTTTGGTCATATTGGCAATGTGAAGACAGCCATTGCTGTGTTGCAGAAGAATGCCATTTTGCCTATTTGGTCTTTTTTGCTGAATTGCTTCATTGAGTTAGGGCATAATTCTCTGGTCATTTGACATGGACTTTCATGAAGAAGTTGATTCAATCACTCTTCATTGAAATCAGTTGGTCAATTGGTATGTGTGATCTGTCCTTGAGGTCAAAGTTCCCACTCTTGAAGCACAAAAACCAACAATGGGCAGTACTTTGAAGCATTGCTATTTCTCCATACACAGCACAAATCTAATGAGCAGCTTCAGTGGCCTTAACACCATGATTAAATGCAAAATGCAAATGGTATTGAAGATGCTCAGTTTTGTCCCCATTACATCCCATTTTAATGATCTGAAAATACACAAAAATCAATAGAACTAAAAAGTCAAAGCACACTATCTTGTAGAGAAAATAATTATCTTTAAATAACATAAAACATTTTGTCAAAGCATTTTCTTTTTGTTTGTATTCTTAAATTTGAAAAAAAACATTCATGAATTATTCTTCAATCCAATACATATATATATATATACACATATATATATATATATCATCATCATTTAATGTCCGTTTTCCATGCTGACATGGGTTGCATGGTTTGACTGGCGACTGGTGGTGGTGGTGGTGGTGGTAATGGTGGTGATGATGATGATGGTGATGATGATGGTGATGGTAATGGTGGTGATGATGATGGCGGTGATGAATGTGGTGGTGATGATGGTGGTGGTGGTGGTGATTATGATGATGATGATGATGATGATGATGATGATGGTGATGTTGCTGCTGCTGCTGATGGTGGTGGTGGTGGTGGTGATGATGGTGATGATGATGATGGTGATGATGAGTGTGATGATGACGGCGACGATGATAATGCTGATAACGATGATGAAGATAATGATGATAATTTCATAATATAATCTTGTGCAACTGTGAAAGTGGTTTTGATAGCGAAGGTCTAAAATAATGCATAACTTTTTTTCATACACTTCTTCATGGTTGGAGTGTGAAATTTACCTTTAATGCAATAATAAATTTATATATTCCTGCATTTCTGTCTTCTGTTATTGCATCTGCAATTTTTATATAAATGCAGGCAATCTGATCTGGCAATGTTTCTACAGCTGGATGCCCTTCCTAACACCAACCATGCCTAGAGTGTAGTGGGTGCTTTTTACATGCCACCGATATATATATATATATATATATATCACCGATATATATATATATATATATATATATATATATATATACGCAACAAGCTTCTTTCAGTTTCCATCCACCAAATCTCCTCAAAAGGCTTTGATCAGCCCAAAGGTATAGTAGAAAACCCTTGTTTAAAGTGATACACAATGACACTGAATCCGGAACCACATGGCTGGAAAGCTAGCTACTTAGCACTCAACCTCACAGCCACAAAGGTGTCATAGTGTGGTAAGAAGCTTGCTTCCCAATCACATGATTCTGGGTTCAGTCCCACTGCATGTCACCTTGGCAAGTGTCTTCTGTTATAGCCTTGTGAGTGGATTTGGTAACAGGAAATTGAAAGAAGACTGTCTTGTGTGTTTGCATGTGTGCGCATGTCGATATTTACATGTGTCTATATGTCTGTTTGTCTCCACCCACCCCCATCACCACTTAACAACTGGTGTTGGTGTGTTTACGTCCCCATAACTTAGCAGTTCAGCAAAAGTCACCAATAGAATAAGTACTAATCTTTAAAAAAAAATAAGTCCTGTTGTTCGATTTACTTGACAATAACCCTTCAAGACTGTGCTCCAGGATGGCTACAGTCAAATGACTAAAACATGTAAAAGAATAATAGAATATACATTAGAATTGTTTCACCTATTCCATTCCCCCAAAATATTCTTATGAAAAGTGGTGAATGTTTTATGCAGTTGCAATTATTACACTGGCGAATATGCTATCTGAAGTACACAAAATTGGAATAATCAAAACATTTATTGATGAACCAATACAGCCTGTATTTTTTCCTTTTGTTTTACTTTTCTGTTATTTTATCCCATTTTTTTTTTTTATTAATTTTTTTACTGCTTTTAGTGAAGAATGGTACCATTGATTATAGATTTCCAATGAGAGACTCTCTGATTCCCAGTATTTGTGATCTGGAGGGAGTGATCAAGAATTGCTTTTGTATCTCAGTATGAAACGAATGCTACACGTGTTGTGGTTTCAGAATCATTTTTCTCCTCTTATTGGGTTTGACACTTCTGTTAACATCTTTCCCTATCTGCATGCCATATTTCCTGGCATACATTTTAACATAGTATGTAGTGTAAACAAATTGAGTAAATATTCAAATGTTGACAACCATCTTTCCAAATCCGATCCAACAGTCCTCTAAGTTATCTTGGTTTATAAATCAACCTTCCATTTTGGGCTGTAAATTTTAGACTGAAAAATTCAACTCGTCTGCTGGTATATATATACAGCAATGAGAAAATGGAGGGGATCAAGAGGTGGTATTCATCAACCTTTAGACATTATGTTTATTTATTTTTTTAAAAAACAATTATAACAATATACATACATGTATAACATATTATGCTTTACATATATAATATATAAAATATAAAAATACCAGTAATTATTAAAATATATAACATAGAGCATAGAATGTAGAATTTCTATTTTCTACTTTCTTATTTCTTTATTGCCCACAAGGGGCTAAACATAGAAGGGACAAACAAGGACAGACAAAGGGATTAAGTTGATTACATCGACCACAGTGTGTAACTGCTACTTAATTTATCAACCCTGAAAGGATGAAAGGCAAAGTCGACCTCGGCGGAATTTGAACTCACAATGCAATAGCAGATGAAATGCCTAAGCATTTTTCCCGGCATGCTAACGCTTCTGCCACTTCACTGCCAAAATATATATTCTATATTCTACTTTCTATGCTCTACATTATATATTTTAATAGTATATTGGTATTTTTATATTTTATATATTATATATGTAAAGCATAATATGTTATACATGTATTTATATTGTTATAATTGTTTTTCTTTTAAATAAATAAATAGACATAATATAATGTCTAAAAGTTGATGAATACCACCTTCCTTACTGTATAAATTAAGGGTAAAACAACTTTTTACCCTCACCCATTTATTACATACAGTAGTGTAATTACCATGCAATAAAAAAACACTTGTGTATTAATAATTGGGTTTTCTACCAGCAGTATATTGGATAGATATTATCCCTTAGATGGTTATATTCACAACCTCCAACTCTCTTGGAATTATATATATATAGATATATATATATATATATAGATATATATATATATATATATATATATATATATATATATATATATATATATATATATATATATTGGTAAAAAACGGTAAGATAACAAAAGAAAGAAAGAGACCTCAATATTATGTAAATAGAGGAATTTATCAGTAAATATAATATGTGACAATTATTCGGTAGTCAAGATATTATATTTACAGATATATATATACAGTTGTCACTAAATTGTGAATAGCTTCCTTAATAAAATGTGTGTGTGTATGTGTGTGTGTGTGTGTGTGTGTGTGTGTGTGTGTGTGTGTGTGTGTGTATCTATATATGTGTGTAAGTATGCATGCACCTTTGTGTGTGTGAGTGTATGTGTGCATGTGAGAGGCTTCTGCACAGTTTTTTGCTCACCAAATTCTCAGGCTACACAGTAGAGTCAAACATGGAACCACAGAGCAGCTAAGTTAACTTCTTAATCATCCCCATATAGACCTCACTATACATACTATTGCGCTTGTGTGTGAGTGTGTGTGTGTGTGTGTGTGTGTTAGTGTAATGGTTCTGGCACCAAGGAAGCTTTAGGAGGCTGGTGCCTAAGCACTAAATTTTGTATGTACTGCTTCATGTAGCAGAAACAGCTGTTAGCTAATGTAGGTGGTTATATAACTCCAGTTCTTTTGTCATTCATTAATTTATGTGTGTGTGTGTTTGTGTCCAATGTTAGCTTACATTTCGTGGGATACTGGTGCCCATTCTCACCAAACTAAGGCTGGAATTAGATGTGTCGCTTTTGTCCAAATACACAACGAAATGCCTGCAGTGAATTTGATCTCAAGAACTCTGAGCTGAGTACTACAATAGAACTTTCTGCTTGGATATTTAGTTTCTGCCCTGAGGCCAAAATTCTAAACAGAAAATATAAAAGGAAGGGAAAGAGAAGAGAATTTTTCTATTTACAAAAATGTATGAAGTATTTTTTTTCATATGTAAAAAAAAACAACAACAATAAGAATATGGTAAATAACAGTTGGATGTTATGTATTCAAATTCTCTTGTTGTTGTTGTTGTTGTTGTTGTTTTTAATTCGCCCCAGGGAAATTCTCCTTAAGATGCTTATTCAAATGATTGTTCAATTTGCTTTCCAGCTATTGCAATTGTGCTTTATAATGAAGCATGGTGTCCTAAAATATAATATTTCAGACAGAGGTTCCCAGTTTTTAAAGAAAGAAAGAATTTTCTTTTATTTTATTATAATTATTTACCTATTTATTTATTTATTATTTATTTATTTGGTGAAGGAAACTTTGAGAACATGATCAAGTAGGTCACTTGCCTCAATAGAAATTGCTCCATCATCTTCTCCTCAGTCTTCAGTGCCCTACTCAGGTGGAGCATACAGGCTAAGGGACAAAATGCCTATGACCCTGAAATACATTCTGACGAAACAGATGGGTTTCCACTTCTGAAGCACCTGTGCCACTCAAAGCATTGCATAAGACCCATTGCCTTGTCATTGTAAGCTTGCCAAAGCAAACTCAATGTTTCTGCAACAGACTTTCCAAGTTTAACATGATATTTTATATTGGTTCTTTGTTCCTGTCCATAACAAAATCACAGACTACAGCATTTATGTCATGACAGAAACACAAATTTCACATGCAAAGTAAACACAGCATAGGAGTGGCTGTGTGTGGTAAGTAGCTTGCTTATGAACCAAATCACATGGTTCTGGGTTCAGTCCCACTGCGTGGCACCTAATGCAAGTGTCTTCTACTATAGCCTCGGGACGACCAAAGCCTTGTGAGTGGATTTGGTAGATGGAAACTGAAAGAAGCCCGTCGTATATATGTGTGTGTATATATATATATATTATATATATATATATATATATATATGTATATGTATTTGTGTATATGTTTGTGTGTCTATGTTTGTCCCCCAACATCGCTTGACAACCAATGCTGGTGTTTTATATCCCCATAACTTAGTGGTTTGGCAAAAGAGACCAATAGAATAAGTACTAGGCTTACAAAGAATAAGTCCTGGGGTGAATTTGCTCGACTAAAAAGGCAGTGCTTCAGCATGGCCACAGTCAAGTGACTGAAACAAGTAAAGAGTAAATAGTAAAAAGAGTACAGCAATGTCACTCAGCACACTGCTTCAGGAAAATCACTGCTAGTTCTCACTGTTCACACAACTGTGTGCTGCCACCTGTTGGTGCACTACAGAACTAGTCCAGGAACCTTTTGATACCACCTCGTATATCATCTCTCGAAGAACTTAGGATGTAGGGATCTGGAAGAAATAGCACAAGGTATCTAATCCAATGATCTAACAATTTTACTACTTCAGCACCATGGATTAATATTTATCTTATTGGAGCCCCAAATGTATGGCAAATTTGACCTTGGTGGCTCTCACTGGATGGCTCTCATGTGTCACCAGCATGAGTGCCCATTTTGTGTCACTGATATGAATGCCTTGTATATGTCACCAACACAGGTGCCTTTTATATTCCATGACTATGATTTCGTGATTTTGACTAAGAATATACAAATACACATTTACATACCGTAAATCCTTGAGTATAATGCGCATTTTTTCCCCAAAATTTAATGGTCAAAATCTCTAGTGCATACTATATACAAGGTTAAAAATGAAAAATATTTTCTAAGCAATGTTTGAGTCTCTGTTTGCTGTCCGGCAATGTTTATTCAGACACATTTTGTGATGTCAGGCACGAAAATACCTTAAACTAAGCCTGAAAGCAATGAAGTCATAAAAGAATCATCCATAACTTGCAGTAGGCAACATTTATTAAAATAAAAGTATTCAGAAAACAGAATAACATGTAACAAAAACAACATGCAAACATATTTACATTCCCATATAACAGTTAAGAACATCACCATTATTGTATAACGCATGCATGGAAGTGTTTGTTCGACTAGGTGCTGCTGGCTTAATTATGTACGACTCAAGTTAGAGAAGGGGTACGTATTATACACAAGGTTTAGGTTTTTCAGAGGTACAACTCCTTAAAAATCCCCTGCATATTATACTCAAGAGCGGACTATACTCAAGGATTTACGGTACATAGGTGCTGGCATGGATTGGATGGTCTGACATGGAAGCAGTGAGCTGCAGGGCCCGAATCAAGCTCCATTGTCTTTTTTGGCATGATTTATATGGCTAGATGCCTTTCCTAATACCAACAATGGATTATTATTTATCTTATTGGACCCCACTCAAATGTATGGTAAATTTGACGTTGGTTGTATTTGAACTCAGTGAACAGGAACAAATACTGCATGGCATTTTGCTTGACATTGTTTAGTGGAAATGAAGAGATATTCCAAATAGAGCAGAAACACTATTTCATCCAATTTCTTTTTAAAGATGACTTTTAGATGGCTGAGTAGGAAAACCAACTTAAAGGGTTGGCAGTCTAAGTCCTCTCAACAGTATTGTGTTGTTACAGTATCTGACAACCTGTTGATTCTCAAAGGATAAGTCCATGTAGCTTGTAAAGGGTACCCTGGATGGTATAATCCACTACAGTAAACAGTGGTAGCACTGTGACAATAACCTCACCTTGTTGAAAGATGGTGATTTATTATCTCTTCATGTTCTTAAATGAAGACCACCCAAACATACATGCACGCATTCATGCACACACAGAAACACATACATGTGAACAAATAAACATAAACACACACACACACACGCATATATATATATATACACATGTATTTTAATATTTCTCTTAAGCATAGCAAGACTAATAACCTGGTGTAGAACTCAAGATACATATGGTTCAGAACACTATGTTATAAGAATATAGAGTGGTAACAGAAAAGAAAGAGATGACACTGAAACAAACCAAACGTCTGCTACAGCAGAAACAGCTGTAAGCTAATGAAGTTCATCACATAACACTTGGTTTCTTCTGATACCATCTCTTTGATTTCTATTACCATTCTATTCTTAGACACACGTGTATACAGACATATGTATCAGCTTGCTCACGGTAGGCAAAGAAACAACAACCAACCATTTGATTTGCTAGAAATGCTAGCTAAATCTCCTTCAGATCACACTTAGAAATGACATATTCAATATTGCAGCCTTGAGCAGGGCCGTTTTAACAGTATTTAGGGCCTCAGGTGAATCAGTGCACTGATCCTCAGAGTAATTATTTATTGATAGCAAGAGCAGTATACTTTAGTCAGAATTTGGTCCCTGGACTTGTGAGGTCCCTGGACTTGTGAGGTCCCTGGGCTTGTGGGGCCTCTGGATCCATGAGGCATCTGGGAAACTGCCAAGTCTAGCCATGCCTTAAGGAGGCACTGATCTTCAGTTCTCTACACATAGAAAAACACTGGAAGGCCACAGCAAGAATGCTTTTGATCGTTAGTATGTCTACTTGATCAGGACTAACCCAGGGTTAAACAAAAACAACAACAACAACAGTAACTCGGTATCAATTTTGTATCAGATTAATCACTGCTGATTACGAGTTTCTGAGATGATAGCATTCCGAAAGTATTTCTGCTCTTATGCAACACTATGCAAACACATACAAACATATACATATTTAAACATACACACACATACACACACATACACACACACGCACACACAGAGATATTTATGTATACCTAAATATATAGCTTCATTTAAACTTAAATATTGACTCATCTATTTTCTCTGTCTCTATCTCTCTTTCTCTCTCTCTCTCTCACATTCCCTCTCCCTTTCTCTCTCTCTCTCTCATTCTCTCTCATTCTCTCTCTTTCTCTCTGTTTCTCTCTTCTTTTCTCTTTCATTCATTTTCTCTTGCTTCAATTTCAAGTATTTATTCATATACACATATGTATCATAAACACGTACAGCCATGTGAGTGCCTGTGCATGTACATAAATATATGCATATGTGTATGTGTGTGTTATATAATATATATATAGAGAGAGAGAGATAGATAGATAGATAGATAGATAGATAGATAGATAGATAGATATACACACATGCACATGCACACACATTCTCACTCTCACACATAAATACACGTGCATACCCAAACTATGCACACACACACACAACAACATCAACAACAACAAACGCACACACATATGTATATATGTGTATGTATGTATGTATGTATGTATGTATATATATATATATATATATATATCTTATATATATATGTATATGTATATATAATTATATATTATATTATATATATATATATTATATATATATATATAATGTTATATACATATATAAATATATAATATATCTTTATATATAAAAGAGAGGTTGTGTGCTGCTGTCTCCTACGATTTAGATTCCTAACTACTCCCAGATTTTGGGGTGCAGTTTAACCAAAACCGGGTATCTTATAGTCGTGATTCATATCGAGCCCTTCTGGGTATTAGCGCATGTCTACAATGAGTCTACGATTTAAAAAAAAAATTTACCATAAATTTTTCCCATTTTTAATGCATTTTTGGCATATATAAGGGAAGTAACTCTCTAAAAATTTATTATTAAATCTCAGAACGTAAAAAGCTACAGTAACACCCCTCCTTTGTGGTTAGCCATATTGAGATGGCTATTATACTTTACAAAAATGCTTATATAGTTATTTCCCTTACAAACCCGAGCAACGCCGGGCGATACTGCTAGTGTATATATATATATATATATATATGTATATATATAGCACGATTTATTCGCGATCAGTTGTTTGAAAACTGAGGTACTACTGTATATGTATATATTCTTTTCTATTTTAGGCACAAGGCCCGAAATTTTTGGGGAAGGGGCTAGTCGATTAGATCGACCCCAGTACGTAACTGGTACTTAATTTATCGACCCTGAAAGGATGAAAGGCAAAGTCGGCCTCAGCAAAATTTGAACTCAGAACGTAACGGCAGATGAAATACCGCTAAGCATTTCGTCCAGCATTCTAACGTTTCTCCAGCCTGCCGCCTTATGTATATGTATATATTATCAACCTCATATACTCAATGCACATGCTTTGTGTATTTGCCAGTAGGCTGTGATTTGACACAGAGAAGAATACTCTCTCAAGGTGTCAGGTGTTAAAACGCCCAAAAATAATGGACAGGGGAGATCACTCACCTTTAATCCCATCTAGGTGTGATAGACATTGATGCTTTGCCACTCTTGTTACTTGTCAATATCATGTATCAGAACAGGTTTGGAGATGAATTATTTCGCTAGTCCTCAACACATATGCACATAGCATGCAAACTATGTGCATGTATGCCTGGACAATGCATATGCAAGAATAAATTCAGATATGAAATACAAGCAGCACAAGCGTAATAAACATTACCACCCACATATACTTAGCATGTATCACCCATGTATTTGCTGGTAGCCTGTGATTTGGTGCGGTTGAGAATATTCTCTGAGAGTGCCGGGTGCTAAAACATTTGAAAATCATTGACAGGTGAGGTAACTCACTTCTAATCTCATCTAGGAATGATGGATAGCAATGTTTTGCTATTTTTTGTTGCTTGTCAACATCACATACCTGGACAGGATCAGAGAGGAATCACTTCGCGAGTCTTATATGCACACAGTGCACAGACCATGTGCATACATGCCTGGACAATGCATACATAAGAATAAATTCAAATAGGAAACAGACACAATATATTTTTCTATCAGACACACACACATGCATATGTAATCTTGGGCAAGTATTTTTCTCTGTGGCTAACAGCTGCCTGTAAATGCACTTTCCTTTTTCCATATAACCAGCGTTGTCCAAAGAAAGTGCTTCTTCTCAAAAGTTGATCAATAGTTCGGCACCATTGTTGTTGCAAAGAGTTACCACAAAGAGTGCAAAGGCTCAGAAGAAATACTACAAACCATTATGTCCAGGACTTTAACAATGCAATGAATTCCTCACGTATACATTGTACAAATACATGCAATGCGCTCACACACAGATGCACAATCATGCACACGCACACACTCACAAACAGACACTCCTCCTCTTCCTCCTCCTGATCATCATCATCATCATCATCATCATTGAACGTCCGTTTTCCATGCTAGCATGGGTTAGGTCGTTTGACCGGAACTGATAAGCCGGAGAGCCCCATCAGGCTCCTGTCTGTTCTAGCTTGGTTTCTACACTTGGATGCCCTTCCTAATGCCAACCACTTCGCAAAGAGTACTGGGTGGCTCTCACGTATCACCAGCATGAGTGCCGAATTTATGACACTGGCACAAGTGCCTTGTATGTGTCTCCAGCACAGGTGCCTTGTACATGCCACGACCACAATTTCACGCTTTTGACTCAGAATATACAAATACACGTGTTTATATACATAGGTGCTGGCATGGGTAAGATGGTTTGACAGGGAAGCAGCAGTGAGCTGCAGGGCCTGAATCAAGCTCCATTATCTTCTTTGGTATGTTTTCTATGGCCGGATGCCCTTCCTAATGCCAACCAATTTTTTGGCCACCAGCTCTAGTGAGGTTGCCATATAACTTGCAAGACAGAAGAGAACAGAGCAAAATAAAAAGAAAAAAGGCATCCACTGTTAAGAGGAAGTATTTGGGAAGGGAAGGTGGAGGTGTGATAGCTGAATGTTACATGTTGAAAGGCTAAACCAGTAGTTTTCAACTGAGGTACATATAAAATTTTGTTGTTTAAATTTATGTGGCCATTAATTGGTTATACTTCTATGATACACAGAATTTTTAAATGATTAGTTCTATATAATTTCTTAATAGTATTTAATTATAAAAACTATAACTCTCTCTTTTACTCTTTTACTTGTTTCAGTCATTTGACTGTGGCCATGCTAGAGCACTGCCTTTAGTCGAGCAAATCGAACCCAGGACTTATTCTTCGTAAGCCTAGTACTTATTCTATCAGTCTCTTTTGCCGAACTGCTAAGTTACGAGGACATAATCACACCAGCATCAGTTGTCAAGCGATGTTGTGGGGACAAACACAGACACACAAACATATACACACATATATATACATATACATATATACGACAGGTTTCTTTCAGTTTCTGTCTACCAAGTCCACTTGCAAGGCTTTGGTCGGCCCAAGGCTATAGTAGAAGACACTTGCCCAAGGTGCCACGCAGTGGGACTGAACCTAGAACCATGTGGCTGGTAAGCAAGCTACTTACCTCACAGCCACTCCTGCACCTATAATGTAATTTTTTTTTATCATCGAATGGCCTAGAGGGTCTACTCAAGTAAAATAGGTATCAAAGGGGCCTGTATGTAAAAAATTGGTTAAGAAACACTGGCAGAGGGACAAGCACAGATGTCTTGCTATAGAAGAGATATATTGCTGAAGGAGATAAGAGAAAGGTAGGGATGGTGTGCTAGAGCAAACTCTCAAGGAACAAGAAAGTGAACATAAGAGAGGACATGAACTGTGGATCGTGAGAGGGGATGAGGGAGTGGATGTAAACTGGGGGAGGTAAGACATCATCCCAAACCCCGTTTACTAATTGCGTTTTAACCTAATGAGAAAGACTCTATTCAATCACATAATCTGCAAGAAATAGCAATAACAGCTGATTTTCTGCGCCATATCACACTCCTCTTTCTACTGTTTTGGGAATCAGAAAAACACATGGCATAATGTACTCTTATTCTTCTGTGAAAAAGCAGGTTTGTCATGATCGGAATGCCTTTGATCATATGTCCATTTGATCAAGGTTGGCCTGAACCTAAACAACAACAACAACAACAACAACAACAACAGAATTAATTTATGTTTATTTTGTTCTTTAAATCATTGTAAAAACAAAATAGATATGATTATCGATAAATTATTTAGCAGTATAAATATCTCATCGCCAATACCCTACCGTACAATGAAGCATGCAATATGAAGCGTGTATCATTACTCAACATCTCTAGGTTTTGTTTAAACAATGATTGTTAATAGATTTCAATAAGATCGTCATTATCATCATTATTGCTATTATTGAGTTAGAGAGCAGCACATGCCATCAAAGTTTACACTGTGGTACAAATATCTAAAGACCAATGCACCCATTATTATTATCACCATCACCATCATCATCATCATCGTTATTATTATTATTATTATTATTAGTAGTAGTAGTAGTAGTAGTAGTAGTAGTAGTAGTAGTAGCAGTAGTAGTAGTAGTATCATCATTATTATTATCATCATCATCATTATTATTATTACTATTATTATTATTATTAGTAGTAGTAGTAGTAGTAGTAGTAGTAGTATCATCATTATTATTATCATCATCATCATCTTCATTATTATTATTATTATTAGTATTATTATCATCATTATTATTTATTATCATCACCACCATCATCATCATCATCATCATCATCATCGTCATCATCATCATCGTCATCATCATCATCATCATCATTATTATTATCATTATTATTATTATTATTATTATTTTCATCCTCCAAAGTAAACATTGCCAGTAAATTGCACATTAAAGTTACCCTGTCCCAGCAGACCGCATGTTATAGTGTAAATGACCTGAAATACAATACAGTGTTGTGTAAATGGTGTAACACCTTGCATGCCTTATGGTGTCAATACACACATCTACACATACAGAAATGCACACACTCAGACACACATACATATGCGTAGGTACAGGTATAGCAGTGAGGTGAAGAAATTTCCTTCACAACGACGTGGCTACAGGTTCAGTCCCACTGTGCAACACTTCGAGCAAATATTTTACTTCTCCAGATCATACAATGCCTTATGACTGGATTTGGTGGGTGGAAAATGTATGAGTGTGTATAAGTGCATGTGTGTGTGTGTGTGTGTGTGTGTAAAAGGGTAAAGACCCCTTTTGGTAATGAATGACCATGGACTTGCACTGAGAAACTTATCCTCCAAAAAGCAAATCCAGGCAAGATTGGCTTTGGAAGAGCAGCGGTCAACCATGCATACCAGCCTCCTCCTCTCCTCGCCACCGATGTTATCCAAGGGAAAGGCAAAGACCAATACAGCTTGGCACCAGTGATGTCACAACTCATTTCTACAGCTGAGTGAACTGGAACAACATGAAATATATTTATAGATACATATATATAGATGTACTTATGCATATATTATATGTCTGTGTGTGAGTATCCATGTATCTGTATATGTATATGTCTCAGCATATAGATACATGTGTGTAACGGCCATAATCCTATGAATATAGATTGAATAAATAAATACCTCCTGACCTTTTATTATATGTATATATATATATATGTGTGTGTGTGTGTATGTGTGTGTCTGTGTTTGTGTGTGTGTGCATGTATGTATGTATATATATATATATATATATATATATATATATATATGTATGTATATATATGTAAGTATATGCATATATATATATATATATACACATATATATATTAGTGTGTATACATGCACACACACCCACACACATATACATGTGTGTGTGTGTGTAATTTCAAAGCTGACATTCCACTCCTTCACTAGTAGAACATGTTTTGCTGTGGAGGTTTAATACAGCTGAAATATGTCCATTGCTTTAACCAGTGAGCTTTAAAGATAAGACCTACACCCATCTGCTTCCTGTTTGCTTTCCTAAAACCTCAAACACCTGAATTTATCTATGTTCCCTACTTGTTGTTTTCTTTCTAGATTTAAACAACTCTGAACTGAGCTATTGTCTTCTAATCACAGTGATAATCTCATAATTGAAGTATTTCGACAGACTACAATACATATATAGAACCATACTGCATTTGTATTTATGTTTGTGAGATACCATGTAGTTCCTCTACAGTGGTGGGTCTTAACTGGGATTCACATGATCCCTTAAGGGTTTATATAAGATTTAGTTGTTAAATCAGATATGCTTCTATGTTACACAAAATATTTTCATGATTATTTTCTACAATTCCAAATGATATTGAATTATAAACATATAATTGAATTTTTTTTTAACTTCAAATCACTGTTGGAAGTCCAGTAGCGTAAAATGGGAATCAAAGTAGTCCATAAACAAAAAGGCTTGAGAAACACTGCTCTTCAGTAAGAAGCCTATTCTGTTTTAGCCCCTTCTTTAATACTTAGGGAAAGAGTCAGAACACATGTAGCCTCACAGCTTCTTATTATATAAAGTAGCTTCCTCCATTTCTGTAGCCACATTCACTCAAATGGTATTTGTCTTGCAAGCTGCATAGCAACCTCACTAATGCTGGTGCCACAAAAATAGAGTCCAGCAGTTGGCATTAAGAAGGGCAACCAGCTGTTGAAACAATGCCAAAGCTGACACTGCAACATCATGCATTCCTTCAGCCTGTTAGATCCTATTGAAGGATCCATCCAAAACCAGCATGAAAAAAGGACAATGAATGGTGCTGGTGTTGATGATGATGATTATGACGACCATGATGGTATATAGAATTCTTCAGTGAGAGATTTTCTCTCAGTACTATTGCTGACATTATAAACAACATCAGTTCATTCCTTGTTCGTTTGTATGTGTGTATGTCTATACCTACATACATGCATACATGCATGCACACACACAGACATATATATATTTATATTTATATACATGTTTATATGTATATGTATATTTATACATCTATGTATAAAAATGTGTGTGTGTGTGTGTGTGTGTGTATATATAGGCATATATATATATATATAATTTTAATCCAAACGGGAAAACAAAAAAACAACAACAATGGAACAATTACAGTATTATTATTAATAGGCGCTCAGGAAATGGAAGCAGGAGGGTATATATATGTGTGTGTGTGTATGCATAAAACCTTGCATATATGTGCATGATGAGAGAATTCCCGCCACACATGCCATACTAACATGTGCTTAATCCACACACATATCATTGAAAAATGTATGCATTTCATTCACTAAAGAATTCTGGTGGCGGCCTTCTATAACACTTATCGATACTACTACTACTACTACTACTACTACTACTACTATTACCACTACTGCTGCTGCTGTTAAACATATATTACATACAATACACCCTCTATTTGTATCTACAGGTATATCTGCCTCAGCTGTGACTATTGGTATCAATAAAATCTATTCTCTCTTTCTCTTTTTCTCTTTTTCTTTCTCACTTTCTTTCTCTCTCTCCTCTCTATTTCTCTTTTTCTCCTTTCACTTTCTCTTTCAAATTTCCCTTCTCTCTTTCTCACGCACACACTCTCTCTCTCTTCTCTATTTCTTTTTCTTCTGCTTTCACTCTTTCTTTCTGATTTTCCTTCTCTCTTTCTCTCACTCTCTGTCTGCCTGTCTCTCTCTCCCCCTTCTTTTCCTCTGACATTCATTCTATTTATTCTCCCTTTCTGTAGCTCTGCCTCTCTGTCTGTTTCTCTCTCTCTTTCTCTCTTTCTCTCTCTCTCTCTCTCTATATATATATATATATATATATATATCATTCTTTTCTTTGCCTCCATAAATATTAGTAAACAAATATGATATTATCTAATCCTATTCTTCCACCTCTTCCTCCTCTTTCCTTTCCCTCCTTCCTCTCCACCCTCCTCTTCCTCATCATCACAATGCTTATAATGGCAACATGGAGTGTTCTAACGTTATATTAGCAGAGGTAGATCTAATGAGATGGTTTTTATGGAGGCGATGGTTCTGTTGCGACGGTAGCGATACCGATAATGGTCACGTTGACAGTATTGGTGATTACGATGATGATGATGATGCTGGTGTTGGTCATTAAAGGGGTGGTTGTGGCAGTAGCAGTGATATTGGCATGGTGTTGTTGGTGGCGGGGATGTTGGTAGTGTTGTTAATGGTGGTGGTGGTGATAGTAGCATCGAGGTTGATGGTGGTGGTGGGGGTGGGGGTGGGGGTTATGTGGGTAGTTTTAATGGTAGTGGTGAGGTCGACAGTGGAGATGATGGTATTTGAGGTCAGAGTAGTGATTCTGGTGTTGACAATTATGATGGAATTGATGGAGATAATGACATTGATGTTGATGATGCTGGCATCACTACCGCAAAGCAGTGTCACTTAGAATTCATTATTTGTTTCTATCCAAAAATAATAGATGGTTACAAATTTTGGCACAAGTCCAGCAATTTCAGGGAAGAAGTAAGTTGATTACATCAACCCCCAATATACAACTGGTACTTATTTTATCGACCCAGAAAGGGGGAACAACAAAGTCGGCCTTAGTGGAATTTGAACTCAAAACATGAAGATGGATGAAATGCTACAAAGCTTTTTTGTTGAACTCGCTAATGATTCTGCCAGCTCGCCACCTTAAAAAACAACAAAGACAACAATGATGATGATGATAATGATGATGAAGATGATGATTGTGGTGGTGGTGGTGGTGATGATGATGATGATGATGGTGGTGATGATGATGGTGGTGATGATGATGATGAGGAGGAGGAGGTCAAAAAGACTGGAATAATTATAAAGATAAAACACCTATAAAAATCGTCAGTACTTGGAACTGCAAGTGGCCTCCACAGGGTTCTTGAAGCTTGCTCATTAAACAAATGCCCCTTTAGTCTGCAGGCTGTGGGAAGCTGACATTTTCCATCATACCCAACAAAACAAAGCTGAGATTGTTCATTATCTAATAATAATAATAATAATTGTGAGGATGAGGTATGATAGCAAAAGGGGCTGATCGCTACATAGTTCAGATACCAGGAAACCCTAAAACGGCAGAAATTCAAAAGATTGTGCTCATGGGAACTGGCCATATCCTACGCAAAATACTTTCTATGTAATTTCAAATTAAAAAAGAAAAACACATAATTAACTTATGGTTTCTTAAACATTCTCTAGAACAACACAATGTACAAAACCAAATATATGGTGCCCTAGGCATAAGACCTACATGAACTTCTAATTTGTTGTCTCTTGAGGTCTCTGGGTGAGACTTAGAGCCAACTTGTACAAATGCAAAGCAAAAGTCAAGCATAAGATAATAATAAAAAGAAAAAATTGGTACAACCACAAACCTGAAAGCATTATCAAAAATGATAATACAAAGATCCAGTGGGATTTTATGATTCAGTGCGACCATGAGATAGAGAATAGGAAGCCAGACATAGTGTTAATTGAGAAAAAACCAAACTATGCTGGATCATAGATATAGCATGCCCAGCTGACAACAAGGTATGCAATAAGGAAGAAGGGAAAGTCGATAGATATGACAGGTTAGCTTCGAAGGTAAAGCAGTTGTGGTCCATGAAAAAGGTGGTTGTGGTACCAATAATTGTTGGAGCTATGGGAACAGTGAGTAAAAATCTCGAGAAGTACATGGAATAAATAGCAGCTGCGATAAGAGTGAAACACTTGCAGAAAGCAGCACTGCTTGGAACTGCTCAAATACTCTGGAAGGTGCTTAAAAAATAGGAGGTGTTATCTTAGTTCTCTGGTAGTGAACATCTGACACCATAGTATATCTCCAGCATTAGAAGCTGTGCAAAAGCAATAATAATAAAAATGGTTTCAAATTTTGCCACAAGGGCAGCCATTCTGAGGGAGGGGATAAGTTGATTGAACTGGTACAGTGTTGAACTGGTACTTAATTTATCAACCCCGAAAAGATGAAAGGCAAAGTCGACCTCGGTAGACTTTGAACTGAGAATGTAGCAATGGGCAAAGTACCACTAAGCATTTTGCCCGGCTTGCGAACAATTCTACCAGCTCACCATATACTAATACACCATACTAATATACTAATACACCATAATACTAATAATAATAATCCTTTCTGTTATAAGCACAAGGCCTGAAATTTGGCGAAGGTGATAGTTAATTACATCAACCTCAGAACTCCATTGGTAGTTAACTTATTGACCCTGAAAGATGAAAGGTAAAGTTGACCTTGGCAGAATTTGAACTCAGAATGTAGTGATGGCAAAATACCACCAAGCACTTCGTCAAGCATGCTAACGATTCTTCCAGCTCACCACCTTAATAATAATAATAATAATAATAATAATAATAATAATAATAACAACAACAGCAACAACAACAACAACAACAATAATAATAATAGACAATAATAATAATAGATAATGTTTCATTGGTTGAATGATATTTCAATAGCTAGTCTGTCTTTGTCGAGTTTGTGCTCTTTGTATTGTCCATTTACCTTTGGGAAGAGTTACAACAATCTTTTTCAACTCATTTACTTGTTTCAGTCATTGGACTGTGGCCATGCTGGGGCACCGTCTTTAGTCAAGCAAATCGACCCCAGCACTTATTCTTTGTAAGCCTAGTACTTATTCTATCGGACTCTTTTTGCCGAACTGCTAAGTTCCAGGGATGTAAACACACTAGCATCGGTTGTCATGTGATGTTGGGGGGGACAAACACAGACACACAAACATATACACACACATACATACATATATATATATATGTATATATATATATACACACATATATACGACGGGCTTCTTTGAGTTTCTGTCTACCAAATCCACTCACAAGGTTTTGGTTGGCCCGAGGCTATAGTAAAAGAGATTGGCCCAAGGTGCCATGCAGTGGGAATGAACCCGGAACCATGTGGTTTGTAAGCAAGCTACTTACCTCACAGCCACTCCTGCACCTATAATAATAATAATAATAATAATAATAATAATAATATAATAATAATAGTAATGATACTCCTTTCTATTATTGGCACAAGGTCTAAAATTTAGGGGGAGAGGTTAAGTCGATTATATCGACCTCAGTACTCAGCTGGTACTTAATTTATCAACCCTGTAATGATGAAAGGCAAAGCAAAGCTCAGCAGAATTTGAACTCAGAACATAAAACCAGAAAAAATGCCACTAACTGGGAACAATTAGGAAAAGGTTGGATGAATGTCTTAAGAGGCTAGGAATTACCATCAGAATTGAACTGTAGCAGAAAACAGCTTTGTTAGGAACAACAAGGATTCATAGGAAGGTGTTACAAAGTTGAAGAAGGAATGGCTCATAGGACGTTTGGCCATTTGATATGGCTTGCTCTTTTGGTATAGTTCTGGTATAACATCTACCAGAGCATAAGCAGCAATTAGAACAATAACAAAAATAATAATAATAATGGTTTCAAATTTTGGCAAAAGGCCACCAAGTTCAGGGTTGACTCCCAGGATTCAACAGGTGCTCATTTCATCAACCCCAAAAGAATAATAATAACAATAATAATGATGATGATAATAATAATAATAATAATAATAATAATAATAATAATAATCTCTTCTACTAAAGTCACAAGGCCTGAAATTTTGCGGGAGGAGGTAAGTCAATAACATCGACCCCAGTGTTTGACTGGTACTTTTTTTCATTGACCCTGAAAGGATTAAAGACAAAGATGACCTCAGCGGAATTTGAATGCTGAACATGAAGACTGACGAAATACTGCTTAGCATTTCACCTGGCATGCTAATGATTCTTCCAGCACACCACCTTAATGATAATAATAATAATAATAATAATAATAATAATAATAATAATAATAATAATAATAAAATAAATAATAATAATGATGATGATGATGATTATCCAAGTATCAAATCTTATAGTTTGCAGAAAGAGAAGACAACATAGAATCAACATAGAATCAAATAAGACTGAGAGCTCTGAGAAATAATATACTAATGATGATGATGATAATAATAATAATAATAATAATAATAATAATAATAATAACAATAATAACAACAACAACAACAACAACAACAATAATAAATACCCTGATGCAGTACCAGACAGTGATTCTCATGGCTTCTGATCTTAAATTATTGTAAGTATTATCATGAATCAAGTAAGACTGAGAGCTCTGAGAAGTAAAATAATAATAATGATAATGATAATAATAATAATAATAAAATAATAATAATAATAATAATATAATATAATAATAATAATAATAAATAATAAATACAGTACCAGACACTGGCTCTCATGGCTTCTGATCTTAACTTATTGGAAGTGTCATCATGTACATTGTTTTGTCTTGGTATAAAAGATGGGCTACAACAAATATTGTGCTCAATACCACAGATTTGCTTGTCAGTTGTTTGACCTTAACCAGTTGATCATGTCCCTTAGTGGCTGACGATATGTGCATCTCTGATCACAAGCAGAAGTAGTGGGGGAGCATCATAGCCATGTGTTGTAAGGAATTCTTTGGGGTTTGAATAATTCACCTCTGGAAACATGGCTGTTTCATTCAACATCCTTAAACAACCTTTATTCAGGGACCTTTTGAGTGGGGTAGGTTACTCAACCAGAAGAAAATTCTAACTGGGCCCTATCTGCGAGGTCATGCATTGTATATCTTGATATGAGATCATAATGTTGTGCACATATGGTTGTGATGCGTATGTCTAGTGTACCCTTATCAGATGGGTAGTCATAATGGGTATACTGGGCTTCGTATATTTTACCCCAGTGTCACTTTAATGGCATGCACTGCTCTCTCACTCAATAATAATAAGGAAAATAAGAAGAAGAAGAAGAAGAAGAAGAACCATTTAACGTCCATTGTCCATGCTGGCATGCGTTGGATGGTTTGACCAGAGCTGGCAAGCTGAGGAGCTGCACCAAACTCCAGTCTGATTTGGCATAGTTTCTACGGCTGAATACCCTTCTAAACACCAACCACTTTGCAAAGTGTGCTGGGTACTTTTATGTGATACCACACAGGTGTTTTTAAATGGCACTGCATAGGCACTTTTACGTGGTACCACATAAGTGCTTTTAGGTGCTTTTACATGGCACCGAACAGGCACTTTTATGTGATGTCACACAGACAATTTTACATGGTATTGCACAGACACTTTTATATGGTAATAATAATCATTTCTACAAAGAGACATGGCCCGAAATTTGGTGAGATTAATCGACCCCTGTACGCAACTGGTACTTGATTTATTGATCTCGAAAGGATGAAAGACAAAGTCGACCTTGAAACTGAATTTGAACTCAGAACGTAAAGACAGATGAAATACCACTAAGCATTTTGCTCGGCATGCTAATGATTCTGCCAGCTCGCTGCCTCTTTATGTGGCAATAATAATAATAATAACAAGAATAATAAATTGTGGCAGCTTCCATCACTACAAGTATATGGGACATTGGAATTTTGCTTTGGTTGAGATTTCTCTTCTTGCAGTTAATAAGAAGTGTGATTGTTTGTTTTGTGATTGTTGTAGTTGTTCAGCCTAATGACAGGTATGATCAAACAGAAGTATTGCCAGTCCCTTTTGAAACCCTAAATCTCTTAAATCATACATACAAGCCCTGTACTGGGGCTCATAATGTATATATGCATAACGGCTAACCAACTAAAAGTGCAGCATCTGGGAATTCGAAAGGAGGTAGCACTAGACGGATATGGTGTTTTCACACCTTTTATCATAAGAGAGAATTTTTTCTCCATGGTAACCGAAGTGAATTTGCCTTCAGAAGTTGAGATATGTGCCAAACATATTTTAACTAACCTAAAGCTTGCTTATATACACACACACACACACACACACACACACACATATATACACGCACACACATATATGTTTGTTTTTATATATATATTATATTATATCATATTATATATACATTTATATATATATGTGTAACATGTGCACACACACACACAATGTATGTATACATAAATACATAATATATATATTTATATATATACACACATGTACATGTATATGCACATCATCATCATCATCATCATTTAATGTCTGCTTTCCATGCCGGCATGGGTTGGACAGTTTAACTGAGGACTGGCAAGCCAGTATGTTGTACCAAGCTTCAATCTGATCTGGCAAGGTTTCTACGGCTGGATGCTCTTCCTAACGTCAACCACTCTGAGAGTGTAGTGGGTGCTTTTTACATGCTACCAGCACAGGAGCCAGACAGGGGGCACTGGCATAGACCCACACTTGAATGGTGCTTATTACATGCCACCAGCAAGGATACCAGTCAGGCAGGACTGGCTATGACCATGATTTTAATTTCACTTAACTCAACAGGTCTTCTCAAGCACATCATATTACCTGATGTTTAAATAAGTTGGCTATGCAACGCTAGCATCGGACATGGCTGCAGTCTCACTTTACTTGCCAGGTCTTCTCATTCACAGCATATCTCTTGCCATTGCCACTTTGAGGCCCAACGTTCGAAGGTCATGTTTATGATATGTATATGTATGTCTACAGAGGCATAATTTGCTTTTAATAATGGAACTCAAATTAAATAAAGCTATGAATACTAGTGTGTAAATATTGGGTGAAAACCCTTTCATTAGAAAAAGTTGAAGTTTGCCTTCTACTTTTTTGATTCAAAGAATTTTTGACCAATTATGTACATGCTATTATTTTAAACATTATCTACATCATATTTGACTGTTAAAAACAAACTGTTTTATATCTCACAAAGTTTCAAAATTTTTAGGATGAAAACAATATATAAATATATAAATGTGTGCATATATATATATATAAATTATTTACATGATTTTCAAAATGGAATTTCAAAATGTAACTGCATGTGAATCATTGGCAATTTTCTTCCTCCATCTTCCCTTCTATTGGACTTTCATCTGTTTCCAAAGAAGAGCATCTGCTCAAAACAATAAACCATCTTTCTTTTCTTCCCTGAACGTCTGCTTATACTTTACATATACCATGTCCTCGCGATGTTGATTTTTGTGTTCTTCTTTTTTGGATTTACTAGATATCATCATCATCATCATCGTTTAGCGTCCGTTTTCCATGCTAGCATGGGTTGGACGGTTCTACTGGGGTCTGTGAAGCCAGAAGGCTTCATCAGGCCCAGTCAAATCTGGCAGTGTTTCTAGGCTGTGCCTTCCTACGCCAACCACTCCGTGATGTATTGGGTGCTTTTTACGTGCCACCCGCACTGGTGCCTGACAGAGCTGGCAACGGCCACAAACGGATGGTGCTTTTTATGTGCCACCGGCACGAGGGCCAGGCGAGGCTGGCAATGCACGAAACGGGGCGGTGCTGGCAACGGTCGCGAACGAAAGTTCTCTTACATGCCACCGGCACTGGTAACACATCTGCAATTTCCATTGATCGATTTCCATTGATCGATTTCGATTCTGATTTACTAGATATATATATCATATATATTATATATATATGTATGCATGCATGCATGCATGCATACATACATACATACATACATACATACATACATACATACATACATACATACATACATACATACATACATATTAAGCTGTCAAGAAAGTTTTTGTGGAATTTTTAATTTGGGTTATAAATGATGTATTTTCAAATTAATTTTCGTTAAATTACTTTGACTTTATATATCATTTTAAGGCCCATTTTTCGCTCTATCTAATCGTGTTATTCTTTGTCTTTTTGAATAATTGGGCTAAAAGCAAATTTACACAATTTTTATTTTATTCCAGTTCAAGCTAGTCAGAAAAGCTGCCAAAACAGCTCTTGATATCAACGATGTGTTTGGCTCAGGAACCACTAATGAATGTATAGCACAATGGTGGTTCAAGAAATTTCATAGCAGTGACAAAATTTGCTTTTTGTCCATGTTGCATTCAATGTCCCAGAAAAAAATGGCCCAATTATTCAAAAAGACAAGAATAACACGATTAGATAGAGCGAAAAATGGGCCTTAAAATGATATATAAAGTCAAAGTAATTTAACCAAATTTAATTTGAAAATACATCATTTATAACCCAAATTAAAAATTCCACAAGAACTTTCTTGACAGCTTAATATGTATGTATGTATGTATGTATGTATGTATGCATGCATGCATACATTCATATATATAATATATATGATATATATATATATCTAGTAAATCCAAAAAAGAAGAATACAAAAAACAACATTGCAAGGACATGGTATATGTAAAGTATTAGCAGACGTTCAGGGAAGAAAAGAGAGATAGTTTATTGTTTTGAGCAGATGCTCTTCTTTGGAAACAGATGAAAGTCCAATATGTTAAATTTAAAGTTAAGGAATTAAGGTTTAGAAAGTAGGCGTTAAATGCAGTATCTAAACCTTGTTTCAGAGTAAGTTCTAGATAGTGTGTTTGCAGAGTATCTTCACCATTTATGGCTATCAGGCATCATAAGCAATACTTTGCATCCATCGTTGTAGGGTGTACATAGGGTATAATTTAAAGATTAATGGAGAATCATTTACATATATTTATATATATATATATGTATATATATATATATATATGTATACACACACACATAAATTTAAGTCACAATATATGGATTGAGGTAACCCAGTTGTACTCATAAAAAAAAGCTCCTTAATGTATCATTCTACAAAACAGAGAATATATAGTACAATATTAGAGAAAATGAAAAAGAGTGTATAAAGTCATAAATGACAGAAATATTTTGAGGAAATTTTATTTAGCAATAAGAAAATTGTAATATCATAAAAATTGCTTTGTAACTTAAAATCCTATAAATAATTTATATTATTGCAAGCTAGCAGAATTGTTAGCCCCCTGGGCGAAATGCTTAGCAGCATTTTATGTTCTAAGTTGAAATTTCGCCATGGTCGAATTTGCCTTTCATCCATTAAGTACCACCTGCATACTGGAGTAGATGTGATCGATTTACCTCCTCCCACCAAATTTCAGGCCTTGTGCCTATAGTAGAAAGGATTATTATATTTAATAATAAATTAATTACTTCCATACCTGCATTATTGCAAAATGCAAAAAAATCCTTCAGAATAATACAAAATTTAAGCTATGTTCTCAGCTGAAAGACAGCCTTTCTTTCACGTGGCTTAATTTCTGAGTTATTTTGAAAGATTTTTTGCATTTTACATTAATGCAGGCATCTAAGTAATTTATTATTAAATATAATAATATCAATTATTGACATGTTCTTAAGTTACAAAACAATTTGTCATGATATTAGAATATGGTTTTTGTTTAAAAAATTCATCAAACTCTTTCTCTGTAATTTATAACTTTGTCTATATATATCTCTCTCTCTCCCTCTCCTTCTCCCTCTCTCTCTATATATATATATTTATTACATTCAATTGATAGACGTTACAAAGCAACTCAAGGACTGAGTGTTTCATGTATAGCTCTTGATAAGTGCTATGCATGGCATATATATATATACGTATATGTGCGTGTGTGTGTGTATACATACATACATACATACATACATACATACATATATATATATATAAAATTTTTTTCCATTATGAGATAAAAAACCAAGGCTGTGTAGATTTAGAACATTTATAAATAGGTCTTACAGCTGTTTCTAGGATATTTATTATATCCCTTCATCGGAGACGGTGTGAGAAGATGGTTAAGCAATAGTTCACACCCTTGGTTTTTATCTCATTGCATAAAAAATTTTTTTATATATACACACTGATATATGACCTAAGTTGGACCCCTTATTCGCATAATCACCAAACCTGGAACTTAACTATGGTCTATCGATATCACTTACACCTTTGGGTCTCACTGACACCATTACCCCTCATAACCTATATATATATATATATATATATATATGTATGTATGTATATATATATATATAATCATTGATTAGAGAATAAGCTTCAAATTCGGCCCAATAGCTCTCTATAACCCCACACTTCTATATATTTCATCGTATACAAATTATACAATGGCTTTCAACATATTAAAATAATACATATGTAAACGCCAAAGGTAAAAAATATATATATGCACATATAAAAAATACAATGCAATTCTGTATACAGAATGACCTGTCCAGAAAAATGTATATAAAAATTGACTAAAGTATTATTAAAGAATTATTAAAACATATCAATAGACTAAAATATTTACCCATCGATTAAAAATATATCAAAATAGTCAGTTCTTGGTGAACTACTTGAATATGAAATTCCAAGAGAATTCTGTTCATCCTGATGAGGGGGTGATTTCTGGGATGCGCTTTAACTTGCAATTGGACTGCAGCAAGGAACTCCCGAAATGGCCATAGGAGTGGATTTTGACTTACCCTTATTTGGATCTCTTTTACGCTCTTTGGATACCGGACCTACCATGGATTGCTTCATTTTTAAGAACTGACTATTATTTATAATTGATTTGTAAATTTTTTAGTTGATTGATATGTTTTAATAATTCTTTTTAATCACCTACTTAAGTCGATTTTTATATACATTTTTTACAAACAGGTCCTGTATATCTTTGTATTTTTTTATATGTGCATATACTCTTTTACTTGTTTCAGTCATTTGACTGCGGCCATGCTGGAGCACCGCCTTTAATCGAGCAACTCGACCCCGGGACTTATTCTTTGTAAGCCCAGTACTTATTCTATTGGTCTCTTTTGCCGAACCGCTAAGTAACGGGGACATAAACACACCAGCATCGGTTGTCAAACAATGCTAGGGGACAAACACAGACACACAAACACACACACGCATATATATATATATATATATATATATACATATATACGACGGGCTTCTTTCAGTTTCCGTCTACCAAATCCACTCACAAGGCTTTGGTTGGCCCGAGGCTATAGTAGAAGACACTTGCCCAAGGTGCCACGCAGTGGGACTGAACCCGGAACCATGTGGTTGGTAGACAAGCTACTTACCACATAGCCACTCCTGCGCCTATATATTTTTCATCTTTGGCATTTATATATGTATTTCTTTTATATGTCGAAGGCCATGGTATTATTTGTATATGATGAAATGTATAGAAGTATGGGGTTATATAAAGTTGTTGGCCCGAGTTTGACATTTGTTCTCTAATCAATTTTTGTCTCTATCTCAATTTCACTTGAGTACTTCTTTTTTGCAACCCTATATAACTTCTTTGTATCCATAGAAAGAAACAAAAATTATTTCTTGTTACACACACACACATACACACACACACATATATATGCACATATATATATGTATATGTGTATATATATGTATATATATGTGTGTGTGTATATATATATATATATATATATATATATATATGTAGGTCCCGGGTTGAGTCAGGGTTAACCACAGTAAATAAGGTACTCAATACATAGCAGAGTAAATTAATTAATTAATTTATTTATTTATTATTTATAAAATAAATAAATATATATATATATATGTATACATATATATATATATATATATATATATATATATATACACACACACATACATAGACATGTGTGTGTGTGTGTGTGTGTGTGGTTAATGTAATCCATTGTATATAAGATGATAAGACCTATGATCAAAGTCATTCCAGTTATGACCATCTTGCTTTTTAGATATTAGGGGCTACATCAACGGGTGTGTGTTTTTTTCCACCATTTTTTATTGACAGAAGGATGTCTTTGAGGGTGATTTGGTTGCTATTTCTTAGTGATGAAATGAGCAATTAGATGTAGTCTCATTTCTTTTACACATGGCTATAAATGTTCCTTACAGAATTGTTTTGACCACAATATCTCACACACTCAAATATCTTCATTCACACTTACATTTATACACTCATAGTCTCTCAATCACACATGCATATGCACACATACATATGCATGCACACACAAACACACATACTCAGATGCTCTCACAGCCACTCATATTCTCACACACAATATAGAACTCACCCACTCACCCTCACTCTCTCTGAAGTACTCTGACACTCACTCATTCATATTGTCATATTTGCATAATTCAGCACTCATCCATTCACTCATGCTATTAAACATACATACATGCACAATCAACTGCACACACACACACGCACACACATCTGTGCATATACATGTACACATATATACGTACCCCATTCTCTGATTTTAATATTGTTCTGCAAAGTTTGCAAAGTCTTTTCTTATTGTCTGAACCTTTTACTTGTTGTTGTTGTTGTTGTTGTTGTTGTTGTTATGAGTGCTGACAGCAACAGAAACAGCTTCGGCAGCAGCAGTAGAATACCAAAGCATAAATAGGAGATTATCAGCAACATCATCAACAGCAGCAAAGTTTAGCAGTAGAGGTAACTCTGTTGCAAATGATCATGCAACCGTGTCATCACTAACATTGACAATACCATTAGCAACATCATTATCATTATTAGAAATAGCAGCATTAGTGACAGCAACATTCCCAAGAGCAACACCACTATCATCATTGGCAACAATTCAGTTAGCAACCACAACATCATGACCACTCAGCATCATTGCCAACACCATTGACATTAGATTCTACCATCAACAGTATGATCGTTTTAATTAGCAACAAACACAATCATTAGCAATCTCATTGTCCTCAACATGAGCATCACCATCGTCATTAACAACAAAGTTATTAGCATCAATCATCATCATTAGCCTCAGCCATCATCATCAGCAGCAACCATCATCATTAGCAACAACCATCATCATTAGCATCAACCCTCATCATTAGCAACAACCATCATCATTAGTATTGGCCATCTTCATTAGCATTAATATCAGTATCATTATTAGAATTATCATCACCGTTATCCTCTCCATTATCGCTAGCATCAGCCCGTCACCATTAACATCAGAATTATCATTAGCAACAACAGCGTTAGCATCCATAGCAACAGTAGTAGTAGCCAAAGCAGCATTAATGACAGAGTCAACTCTAACATCACCAGCAGCAGCATTAGCAATGGCAGTGGGAATAGTAGCAACACTAATAACAACAGCATTAGCAACATCGACAACATTAGCAATAGCAGTAGTATCAGCAGCAGCAATGGCAGTAGCATCAGCACCATTAGCAACAGGGACAACCCTATCCCACCCACTTCCATCGGCATCCTCAACAGCAGCAAAAGCAGCAGCAACTGTTACGGCAGCGGTAACAGCATCAGCAGCATTAGTCGCAGTGGCAACTCTAATAAGATCATCATCATCATCATCATCATCATCATCATCATTGTCATCAGTATCACTAACAAGGGTATCAACATGAAAGCCGGAACGCCAGCAGCATCAGCAGCAATAAATACAATAAGATCAACGTCATCATCATCATCATCCTCATCGTCGTCATCATCATCATCAGCAGCAGCAGCAGCAGCAGTATTGGCGATAACACAGCAGCAACAGCGGCAATAATAACAGTAACAACAGCAGCAGCAGCAGCAACAACAACTGCAGCAACAGCAACAGCAGCAGCAGCAGCAGTAGTTCCGAATCGGTATATCAGTTCATACATTCAGTCGTTCAATAATACTTGACGGGAAAGTTCCTTGCAAGAAAGGAAAAGTATCAAAAGAACAAACAAACAAAAAAAAAGCAGAACAAAACTAATAATAATAATAATAGTTACAATAACAACAACAACGACAATAGCAAAGTGAACAAACACAA
>NC_043011.1:29374422-29404422 GCF_006345805.1 Octopus sinensis | reverse complement strand
ATATATATATATATATATATATATATCTATATGTTATATAATATGTTTGTTATATATATGAATATATATATCTATATTATAATATATATATATATATATATATATACATATATATGCATATATATGTTTATGTGCTTATGTGTGTTTGTGTGTCTTTGTGTATACATATAGTTATATATGAGTTTTTCATTATTTGAGTTTTTATCCAAGGCAAAAGTAGGTTCTTAATCTAGTACCTACATACATGCTTACACACACACATACACACACACACACACACACACTCACACACGTGCACGTACATGCACCCATACAAACACACACAAATATATATTAATATGCATATATAAATACACACAGACATATATATGTATGTATACACACATACACACACACATACATATATATGTACATATACATATGCACATATCTATCTCTATTTTGTATGTGGGTGTGTAAAAGTGTGTGGGAGTGTATGCATGTGTACGTGTGTCTGTGTGTATGTGTACACATGTATATGTGTCATAATGTAACAGTAGTGAAATTCATCAATAATATATTTCACATATACACATATACAAATTTTATACAAATTTTATCTAATATAGAACTCAATACGCTGTGTAGAGCGAACAGATACATTTTTATTATATCCAAGTTGGCAGACTACTCTTATCTTGACTTTTCATATATTGTGGAGCAAGAGAGCAATCTGGTATTTGTGTAGAGTTTTCTTAACACATAAAGCATGACAGGCTACAATTGTGGCCGTGAGGCACAAGTCGACAGGCCACAATCATGGCCCAGATAGATGCATTTAATTTATAGGCGTTTGTTGGGGTCTAGTATCACTCAAACACTCTGATATACCCCAGAATGCAAGACGACTAATAGTTCATTTAATGACTTTTCAGATTATGTAAAACTTGCCACCATTATATAATAAAAAGATATTTTAACTATTTTTTGGTTTTTTATGTGTGCATCATAGTCTCTTTCTCATAAAATGTACTCAGCAATCCATGCTGTGTAAATGCAAATCCCAGCACTTTATGGGTTAAAGTTACTGTGTTAGGGTGGATAGAGTGTGAACTATGTGAGGAAATGGAGATCTTATTTGCCATTTTTGTTTGTTTTTTTTGTCATGTATTGAAATAAATTGTTCCAATATAATTGCATGCTTTCCACTATTGAATTTTATTCTCGGACCAGGCTGTGAGTTGTGTTCTGGAGCAAGACACTTTATTTCACATTGCTCCAGTCACTCAGCTGTAGAAATGAGTTGCGATGCCTTTCCTTTGGATAACATCGCTGGCATTGTGAGAAGAGGCCGGTATGCACGAATGACTTCCATAAACAACCTTGCTTGGATATGTGCCTCGAAGGGTAAAAAAATTTTTAGGGGCAATCTCATGGTCACTCATGACCAAGGAGGGTACTTATCCTTTATGTATGTATGTATGTATGTATGTATGTATGTATGTATGTATGTATGTATGTATGTATGTGTATCCATCAAATGAAATACCTGTCTGTTTCGTAGGTAGAAAATTCTGTTAATGTTAACAGGTTAACTTTGCAATGTAATTTGCTTAGATTATAAGAAAGCTTCTGGATAAACAATATATGGAATATCAGACTTAGTAGCTATGTTTACTTAGTTATTTGTGTGTGTGTGTGTGCATGCACGTGTTCATGTGTGAGTGTGTGTGTCTGTCTGTGCATGTGTGTGAGTGTGTGTGTGTGCATGTATGAGTGTGTGTGTGTGTGAGTGTGTGTGTGGGCGTGAGTGTGTGTGTGTCTGTCTGTGAGTCTGTCTGTTTGTGTGTGCATGTGTGAGTGTGTGTGTCTATCTGTCTGTGTGTCTCTGTATGTGCGTGTATGAGTGTGTGTGTGTGTACATGTGTGTGTGTGCATGTGTGTGTGTGTGGTGTGTGGGGGTGTGGGTGTGTGCATGTGTGTGTGTGTGTATGCACGCATACATACATGTATTTATTAGAAAGACTCAGATTTCTGCTTTAAATAGCAGATTACAACTTTGCAAACATTTAAGAGTAAAAATTAACTAATGCAGCGTTTTGAAGTCCATTTCTCCTTTTAACTGTAAAACCCCAAATTTAGACTCTAAATTTTAAATCCTAATTTCCAGAAGCTATTCTTACCCTGTAGTCACTGACCCCACCAAACACTCACTTTACAGGGTTGTTTTTTTTTTTAGGAGTTCTTTTTCTTTCTAGAATCGTATTCTTGAATATTTGAAATAAAAGTAAAATCTACAAACAGACCAACTCAGAAATGAAAATGTATTATGCAGAGTTATGTACTCCTCAAAAGAGGAAGTGAAGAATAAAAGAAACCAAAATTTTGAAAAACATTCTATGTGCAGAATATCATAATCTCCAAGACTTAAAACCTAGAAATCCAAAGAAAGTTTTCTTTGTTTTTTATTGGGAAGCATGCTTCTTGCCACACAGCCAAGCTTGTGCTTATATTTATATTATATTTAAATTTGTAGTGTTGTTGATCTCATCTCATTTTCCTGTTGGGGTGCCTGTTTATCTCCTCTAGAGCGAAGTATTTCTATTTTTAAAAAATAAATGATAATTAAATACATCAATAAATGCTGCAGTGGATGCTAAGTTCCAAACTCACTGAAGGTAGTTCTTCACAACTTCTTTGGTATGAGAAAGAGTTCTTACTCTTTTTACTCTTTTACGTGTTTCAGTCATTTGACTGTGGCCATGCTGGAGCACCACTTTTAGTCCAGCAAATCAATCCCACGACTTATTCTTTGTAAGCCTAGCACTTATTCTATCGCTCTCTTTTGCTGAACTGAACTGCTAAGTTATGGGGACATAAGCACATCAGCATCGGTTGTCAAGTGATGTTGGGGGGACAAACACATATACACAAACATATACACACACACACATACATATATATTTACATATATATGATGGGCTTCTTTCAGTTTCCATCTACCAAATCCACCCACAAGATTTTGGTCGGCCCGACGCTATAGTAGAAGACACTTGCCCAGGTGCCATGAATGGGACTGAACCCAGAACCATGTGTTTGGTAAGCAAGCTACTTACCACACAGCCACTCCTGTGCTATTTCATTACCATGCAGCTGTTGATTCCTTGTAATGTTAATCCACTGGAGATTTTGGTTGCTGTGAGTACATACATGTGTGTGTGAGAGAGAGAGAAAAGCAGAGAGAGAATAAATTAGTAAGCTGATACAAGTATAATAGGCTTGATATTATTCTATGAGACAGGAAATAAGAACCATTCAATGTTTTGGAGGTCAGAGGTCTCCAGTAGATGCAAATGACTCAAGTAAAATTGGAGGAAGGGAGAGTATTTCTAAGATTCTAATGGAAAGCCTACAGCTAATGAAAAGCCTATAGGCGCAGGAGTGGCTGTGTGGTAAGTAGCTTACTAACCAACCACATGGTTCCGGGTTCAGTCCCACTGCGTTGCACCTTGGGCAAGTGTCTTCTGCTATAGCCCCGGGCCGACCAATGCCTTGTGAGTGGATTTGGTAGACGGAAACTGAAAGAAGCCCGTCGTGTATATGTATATATATATGTGTGTGCGTGTATGTTTATGTGTCTGTGTTTGTCCCCTAGCATTGCTTGACAACCGATGCTGGTGTGCTTACGTCCCCGTAACTTAGCGGTTCGGCAAAAGAGACCGATAGAATAAGTACTGGGCTTACAAAAGAATAAAGTCCCGGGGTCGAGTTGCTCGATTAAAGGCGGTGCTCCAGCATGGCCGCAGTCAAATGACTGAAACAAGTAAAAGAGTAAAGAGAGAGTAAAGAGTAGCTCATATATCATTGCTATAGACTTTTGTGCATACCAACCATCATAGGGTCACTGGACTAGTCAATAAAAGATTTGTGTATATGAATGGGTGCTGAAAAATTCCTGGTTTTAAGGGTGTCGTGAAAGGCCTAGTTGGAGGCCCAACATTCCAAGTTTTTTTACAGAGCTTAGAAAAACTTATTGCAGCAGTCTTTCAGTTTTTCTAAGAACTTAGAAGGTTCGGCCTCCAACCAGGCATTTCATGATACCCCTAAAACCAGGAATTTTTCTGCACCCCTCATACACAACTCGTTTCTTTTTAGCCAACCACATTGTCTCAAACATATGACCTCATTGATTCTACATTTTCACAAATGTGCATTATATGTGTGTGAGTTGGTATATGACCAATACAGATTGTGTATAAATGAGTCTGTCAGAATGAGACAGTGTATGTGTCTATGCTTGTATTAATCTATCCAACTTCTATTTGGAAGAAGCTTCCATGCTAACCACATGGTTCTAGGTTCAGTCCCACTGTGTGGCACCTTGGGCAAGTGTCTTTTACTAAAGCCTCAGGTCAACTAAAGCCTAGTGAGCAGATTTAGTAGATGGAAACTAAAAGAAGCCCACTGTGTACATACATATATATATATATATGAAAAAAATATTTGAGTGAGGTCCTTGCCAGCGCCACTGGACTGGCTCCTGTGCAGGTGGTACGTAAAAGGCACCATCTGAGCATGGCCATTGCCAGTACAGCCTGACTGGTACATATAGTATTTTTGTCTTTTTTTTGTTTCAGTCATTGGACTGTGGCCATGCTGGGGTGCCCGTTTTGAAGGGTTTTAGCTAAACAGATCGACCTAGTACTTATTTTCCAGCCTGCACTTGTTCTATCAATCTCTTTTTGCCAAACTTACAGGATATGATGATGTAAGCAAACCGACACCAATTAGAACAAAAACACAGACACAAAGACACACACACATATGCACACACACACACACACATATACATAAACATAATTACACACACATGCGCACATGCACATCATCATCATCTCCATCATCACTATAATTATCATTATCATCATCATCGCCAGCATCATCATTGCCATCATCATCATCATCATCGCCATCATCATCGTCGCCATCATTATCATCATCATCATCATCATTATTCAACATCTGATTTCCATGCTGGCATAGGCTGGACAGTTTGACCAGAGCTGGCAAGCAGGAAAGCGGCCATAAGTTTCAGTCTGATTTGGCAAGGCTTCTACAGCTGGAAGCCCTTCCTAATATCAACCACTTTACAGAATGTGTTGGGTGATGTCTACATTGGTGCAGGCGTGGCTGTGTGGAAAGAAGCTTGCTTCTCAACCACTTGGTTCTGGGTTCAGTCCCACTGCATGGAACCTTCTACTATGGCCTCAGCCGACCAAAGACTTGTGGGTGTATTTGGTAGGCAGAAATTGAAAGAAGCTCAAAGTTCGTATTAGGAAGGGCATCCAGTTGTAGAATTCATGCCAAATTAGACTGGAGTCTGGTGCAGCTCCTCAGCTTTCCAGCCCTGGTCAAATCGTCCAACCCATGCTAGCATGGACAATGGACATTAAATGTCTACAGCACAGGCACTTTTACATGTTTTTCAATTGCTGTACATATGCACTTCAAAGCTGAAACCATCTCACAACAATCTTCATACTCTCCCGCCTTAGTTATTATATTTATTTTCGTTTTGGCTTTTTCTTGTTCAGAAAATGGCAATAAAATATTTGTAATGTATTGCTGTTAGAAAGAAGAAAATTCTTATTTTGAGGTCACATGAGATTATACATAACATGGTGTGTGTGTGTGCATGTGTGTGTGAGCGTGTGTGTGTGTGTGTGTGAGTGTGTGTGCGTGTGTGTGTGTGTGTGTGTGTTTGTGTATGCATAAATGTGTGTATATATATCTACATACACACAGCTACATATGTATGTATACATCATGGACTCTCCCATCATTAGATGACATAGGAGGGTTCTGCAATTTCTTGCTGAACAACCACACGGATAATATATTTATAGTGATCAAATGTTTGTGTGTTGACATAAACTCACTCCCTCCATCAAATCAATATATACATGCCCCATGTCAGATGATGAAACGATTATAGAGCAACATGAAATGAAGTGCTTTGCTTAAGAATACTATGCAAGGCCTGGTCTGGAAATGAAACCCACAATCTCACAATTGGGAGCGCAACACCCTAACTACTAAGCCATGCACCTTCACAAAGCACCTTCATACATACATACATATACACACACACACATGCATCTATATACATAAATATATATATATATATATATTTGTCTGGCAGTCGCCATGATAGATCGGTAGACATTACGCAGTTTTTTTTCTTTCCTTGTTTCTCTCCTTGTTTCTTTCTGTGTTCCTTTCTGTGGAAGAGCATAGGCTCAAAACGTAAAAGACTTTCTCAATTCCTGAGCATTATACTAATACATCTATTTGTTTTCTACACTACCTGTCTTCGTCTTTCGTTTATTTTTTTTGTGAATTCTCCCTATGTATATATATAATATATATATATAGATATATATACATATACACACATACATATATATATATGTGTGTGTACATACATATATATATGTGTGTGTGTATTTAAAAATTTTTAAAGAATTTTTTGAAGTTACATTATTTTTTTCTATTTATTGAGCAATGAAACTCGTTTTTAAAGAGAATTATATCATGTTTGTTTTGCTGGTATTAAGTGCATGGGAGTTTTCACACACATTTGTGTTTATGAGTGTGTGTGTGTGTGTGTTAGTGTGTGTCTATATGTGTGTGTGTGTGTATTTTGGTCGCAAGTATTTCTTTCCTTCATTTTTTTTAAATATTCTCTTTTTGTAAGCCACAATTTGACACCATGTCATAGGGTTTTTAAAGTTAAAGATTAGGATTTATTTATTTATTTATTTATTTATTTATTTATTTATTGCACTTAAGAACATTTGCAGAATAAATTAAGAGAAGTGACTTAACATTTACAAGGAATTGAAACCATTTCCTTTTCTCAACTTTCTTGTCGTTTACTTTCTACCTTATGCTTTCTGCACTGAAGTTTATAAAGAAGAATTGATTAACTTTTTAATTATTTTGTCTTTTTTTTTTGTTTTTGATGTTTTTTGTTTTTCTTTACCGCTTTTTTTTTTCTTTTTGGTATCTGTGATTCAAGTCTTACCATTTATGCATTTATTAACCCTTTAGTGTTCACATTATTCTGCCAAAGTTAATGCCTTTTCATCCACATTGTTTTGAACTAATCATTCATTAATCTTGTAGCTTTGAGATTTTGATGAGGTAGCTGTTAATTTTTAAAACGATATTGTAGGGTTGGTGTGAGAGACCAAATCTGGCCAGTTTGAACATAAAACAGGCAGAATACTTTTGGCCGGATATGGCCGGTTTAAATGCTAAAGGGTTAAAGAAGCAAAATAAGGCCATATAATTGTCGCACCATTTTCCACTAATATCAATGGTGCCACAGATGAAGTGAAATGAACTGGTGTGATTTCAACTCTGAAATGAAACCAGTTTTAACAGACTCATCTCATAAGATGGATGTAGTTTGGTAATATGTTTCTTTGTGATGTTCATCCCATTTTCTAGAAGAAATTGTTCCTGTATCAGGCTGTTCTGAGTTCAAATTCTGCCAAAATCAATTTTCCCTTCATCCTTTTGGGATCAATGAAATTATTATCAGTTGAGCACTGGAGTTGAAGAAATTGAGTAACCATCCACCCCTACCCTACCAAATAAATTTCAGACTTTGTGCCCATAGCAGAAAAAATTCTTCTTCTTCTTCTTCTTCTTCTTCTTCTTCTTCTTCTTCTTCTTCTTCTTCTTCTTCTTCTTCTTCTTCTTCTTCTTATTATTATTGAGTGAGAGAGCAGTGCATGCCATTAAAGTGACACTGGGGTAAAATATACGAAGCCCAGTATACCCATTATGACTACCCATCTGATAAGGGTACACTAGGCACACGCATCACAACCATATGTAGCCATGCTGGGGCACCGCCATTATTATTATTATTATTATTATTAAGGTGGCGAGCTGGTAGAATCATTTGCATGCTGGGCGAAATGCATACCAGTATTTTGTCCGTCCTTACATTCTGTTCAAATTCTGCCAAAGTAGACTTTGCTTTTCATCCTTTCAGGGTTGATAAATTAAGTACCAGTGAAACACTGGCGTCAGTGGAAGTGACTAGTCCCCTCCCCACAAATTTCAGGCCTTGCACCTACAGTAGAAAGGAGTTTCATGTTGTTGTTGTTATTACTGTTGTTGTTGTTGTTATCGTTATCATCATCATCATCACCTTCATCATCATCATCATCATTATTATTAAGGTGGCAAGCTGGTAGAATCGTTGGCACTCTACCTGGAAATTGCTGGCCTTGTGCCAAAATATGAAATTATTTATAAAGGTTTAAAAAAATATTTCAGGGGTGGATGATAGAGATGTAGCCATCGTGATACAGGATGACTTCTTTGAAGAAGTCAAGTTCACTTGGAAAGGAAATTGAGAGTGGAGAGTGAAGTGCTGTCCTCAAACGTGTTTATTGAAAGGTGGGTGAAAGTTGCAAAAATGGCAAAAGTGGATGGTACCTCTCTAAGTGTAGACCTGTGAGTCAGAGAGAAGGAAGTGGAGAGGGCACATGCTCTTGATGTTAAACGAAATTTCAAACAGTGGGGTTCCTCGATTATCCCTAGAGGTATCCCGTATCAGGAGGGCTACATCTCTACCAGATTCCCTGCCCCCTTTTTTGTTTTAAACTTTTGTATACTATGCATATATCCCTTCCTTTTCATTGTATACCATGTATGCTTGCTTTATTTTTTTATAATTATTTCATAATTTCATTATATGTAAACTCCCTCCATTTATATCTGTTTTTCTATTGTCCCCCTCATCCTTTGCCCAGGTGGCAAATAAGTGAAATCATTATTATTATTATTATGATGATTGAGTGAGACAGCAGTGCATACCATCAAAGTGACACATGACTACCTGTCTGATAAGGATACACCAGGCATATGCATCACAACCATATGTGCACGACATAGTGATCTCATATCAAAGTAAACAGTGCATGACCTTGCAGGTGGGGCCCAGTTAGAATTTTCGTCAGGCTTAATAGCCCATCCTGCTCAAAAGGTCCCTGATTAAGGGTTGTTTAAGGATGATGAACAAAGCACCCATGTTTCCAGAGGTGAATTATGCAAACTCCAAAGAATTCCTCTCAACACATAGCTATGATGCACTCTCAATATTTCTGTTGATGATCAGAGATGCACATATCATTAGCCACCAAAGGACATACTCAACTGGCTAAGGTAAAAAAAACTGACAAGCAAATCTGTGGTAGTGAGTAGAATATTTGCTGTAGCCCATCTTTTATACCAAGACAAAACGCTCTTAACCACCACACTATATGCCCATAGTGGTTAAGAGTGCAGGCTACTAACCCCAAGATCCCGACTTCGATTCCAAGCAGTGACCTGAACAACAACGATAATAATAATAATAATAATAATAATAACATCGAAAAATACCTTAGGAATGAGAACCCAGGTTCGAAATTTCCCCAAGACACCTGAAAAAGGCTGGAGAGTATATCAGCTGAAACGTTGTGTTAACAACAAACAAGATGAGGACAAATATCCGTTGAATGTAAATAATGTACATAATTCCTCATCTCTTAAATTTAGAACTGTTTGGTTCTATTATTCTGTAATTAATTAGTTTAAATGTACACAAATGCATAAAAATAATACCATTAGACATTCTAAAATACTATTAGATTTCATTCAGTTTTAAAAAAGGTAAAATTGGGCAGAACTTATGGGGTGACGTGATACATCGTGGGTATGCATGTCTGTGGAGTGCTCAGCCACTTGCACGTTAATTTCATGAGCAGACTGTTCTGTTGATTGGATCAACTGGAACTCTCATTGGCATAACCGATGGAGTGCCAGTCATGTGACTGGTCAAATGAAATCATCATCACCATCATTATGATCATCATCATCATCATCATCATAACTCTTATCTCAGTTAGTCAATGTGTTGGTAATCATACAGACATAGTCAATCTCACTACCAAACAAAACTTAATGTTAACATATTTATTTCAGAAGACATCAAACAGCTAATTAGAAATAATTAATCAATTAGGGAAAAATGAAACTACAGCAACAAAAACAAAAAAAAACCAACAACACAATATTAATGATTGATTATTAAAATTTTTTTTTTTGTTAATTATGGGAGATAATTTATGTTTCAATCATATTTGATCTCATCAGCAAAGCGTGGGTGTATGAAACATGTTTCAGATATGACCACTCTTGAGTACAATTAGATGTGTAACTGATGACATGATGTGACATTTAATTGTTTAGCTATTAATTTTGTGTCTCTAACAAAACTTAATGTACCCCAACAATTTTAATTTTAGCCCTTTTTTGATATGAACCCACCTGAGACTGCCTCTGATTTGGGGGATACAAACTTCCTTTTTTTTAAATTTATTTAAATTAAAACTTTCCAACAAAATTTTATGTCAATTTATGTTTGAAGTACCGCTTAGTAATAACAAAATTATTTTAACAATTTCTTCGTTATTTTAAAAATTAATTGAAACAAATGCAATGTAGCTTAACCAGAATTTGGTAACAAATGGGTTAAAAAGCATGTCAGTAAATGGATGTCGTTGGCAGAAACTGGAAGAAGTGGCGGAAAGCTAAGGTGGCAAGCTAGCAGAAATGTTAGCATGCCGGGTGAAATGCTTAGTGGTATTTCATCTGCCATTACATTCTGAGTTCAAATTCTTCTGAGGTCGACTTTGCCTTTCATCCTTTCAGAGTCGATAAATTAAGTACCAGTTGTGCACTGGGGTCAATGTAATTGACTTAATCCCTTTGTCCGACTTTGTTTGTCCCTTCTATGTTTAGCCCCTTGTGGACAATAAAGAAATAAGAAACTGAAAGAAGCCCATCACATATGCATATATATATATATATGTATGTATATGTATATGTATATATATATGTATATGTATATATATATATATATATATATATATATATATATATATATATACAACAAAAGTTTTAATTTTGGACATAGATTTACCAAAGGTTTCAAATCCACAAAGCCAAAGCCTTGTGGACAGCTCGTCAGACTCTATACAAACTCTTCATTGTGGAGAGAGCCAAAATTCTTAAGTTTTTTCTAAATGTGTCCACTTCAAGTGCTACCTACCAGAAAATCGGATTTCCCTGTTTGCTGGTTAAGCTTTCTCTTATCTATAAAGGTTGTTTCATCCTCTGGTTCAGAGGAGACAAGCCATCCTCATAATGTTTTTATGTATTAAGACTTAAATCTTGATTTTTGAGCGTTTCCTCACATCCTCGACATAGAAAATTAAAACTTTTTGTCTTTGTATAGAGTCTGAAACCTTTGGTAACTCTTTGTCCAAAATTTTAATTTTTGTTGTAATAATTACTGCTCTATTCTTTAGATATCTCTTTTATTGACTACTAGCAGTATAACCTGGCTTTGCCCATGATTAAATTAGGATTATTATGCTAATCAAGTTCTTTATTTCAAACCAAACTAAGTAACATTGACGTCAAATCTGGGCGAAATCCATTGAAATTGGTTTATATATATGGGCAACACACATACACACACATACGTACACCTATTGCATACATGTTTTTTGTACGCATACATGTTCGTGTGTGTGTGTGTTGCCCGTTTATCAACAAAACTCTTTTTTCCTCGATGGAAAAAAACAACAAAAGTCTTCACAAAAACTTACTCGTCACTAGAAGGGGACTTAACTCCTGTTTGCAAACAATGGTGATTTCTCTGACTTGAAAATTGTTAAAAGTTTTGGTTGAAAATTTATTTTTGCTGCTATTCGCTGGTGCCTCTGGGAAAAGTAAGTTGACGAAAATACAGCTAGGATCATGATGAATGTCCTCCAAAAATTGGAGCGACATGCGTGCTAATTTGTGGACGTGCATATATTATATTCCAGCATGTGCCAGGGGGAAAATCTAGAAGTAGTCCATAGCTTCCATTACCTAGGTGACCAAGTTAGTAGTGGAGATGGATGTTCTGAGAGCATAGCTGCTAGAATAAGAATAGCCTGGGCAAAGTTCAGACAGCTCCTACCTATGCTGGTAATGAAGGGCCTCTCACTCACAGTGAAAGGTAGACTGTATGATACATGTGTGTGAACAGCCATACTACATGGCAGTGAAACATGGGCTGTGACTGCTGAGGAAATGCATAGGCTTGAAAGAAATGAAGCTAGTTTGCTCCACTGGATGTGTAATGTTAGTGTGCATATATGACAGAGTGTAAGCACCCTGAGAGAAAAGTTGGACAAAAGAAGCATCAGGTGTGGTGTGCAAGGGAGACGACTGTGTTGGTATGGTCATGTGTTACATTTGGATGTAAAAAGAAGTGCCAATCTCTAACTGTGGAAGATGTAGACTCTGGAAGACCTGGGATGAGGTGGTGAAGCATGACCTTCGAACATTGGGCTTCACAGAGGTGATGACAAACGACTGTGACTTTTGGCGATATGCTGTGCTTGAGAAGACCCGGCAAGCTAAGTGAGATTGTAGCTATGGCATATGCCAATGTTACATAACCAGCCCATTTAAGAGTTCCCTTCAATCATCAGGCAATGTGCTGTGCTTGAGAAGACCTATTGAGTCTAGTAAAATCACTGTCATGGCTGATACCAGTACTGCTTGATTGGTACCCATGCCGGTGGCATGTAAAAACTACCATTTGAGCATGGTTGATGCCAGTGCCACCAGACTGGCTTCTGTGATGGAGACACGCAAAAAGCACCATTTGAGCATGGTCAACGCCAGTGCCACCTGACTGGCCTCCATGCCAGTGGCATGTAAAAAGCACCTACTACACTTTTGGAGTGGTTGGCGTTAGTAAGGGCATCCAGCTGCAGAAACCTTTCCAGATAAGGTTGGAGCCTGGCACAGCCTCCTGGTTTGCCAGTCCTCAGTCAAACCATCCAACCCATACCAGCATGGAAAGTGGACGTTAAACAACGATGGTGATGATAATGATGAGAGAGCAGCATATGCCATCAGAGTGACACTGGGGTAAAATATATGAAGCCCAATATACCCATCATGACTACCCGTCTGATAAGGGTACACCAGCCACATGCATCACAACGATATGTTCATGACATGGTGATCTCCTATCAAGATAAGCAGTGCATGACCTTGTAGGTGGCGCCCAGTTAGAATTTTCTTCAGGTTGAGTAGCCCATACCACTCAAAAAGTCACTGAATAAAGTTTCTTTAAGGATGTTGAAGGAAACAGCCATGTTTCCAAAGGTGAATTATCCAAACCTCAAAGAATTCCTCTCAGCACATGGTTATGATGCTTCCCCACTGCTTCTGCTCATAATCAGAGACGCACATATCATCAGCCACTAAGGGACATGCTCAACTGGTCATGGTCAAGCAACTGATAAGCAAATCTATGGTATGGAGCCGAACATTTGTTGTAGCCCATCTTTTATACCAAGAGATTATTATCATTATTTCATCTTTCATTTAACATCAGCAAGACAATAAGTACCCACTGAGTGAAAACCACTCACCTAGGATAGGTATTGCAGAGTAACGTTCTTTTCAACTCAACTGTCAACCCTGTATGTGTTTAGGAATATATATATATATATATATATATAATATATATATATATATACATGCACACAAACACACACATATATATGTATGTAATTATGTATATGTATATACATGCATATTTATATATATATATGTGTGTGTATATATATATATATATATATATATATATAAATGCCAAAAGGTTTGGGGAGTATAGATTACAATGATAATCTATATTGGGGTTAATAATATAAAGTAGCAGCTAATTACTGGTGTTGATGAGATCAACTGACCCATCATCATCATCCCCATCATTATCATCACCATCATATTCTCATCATTGTCATTATCATAATCATCATAATGACCATTGTCATGACTATAATCCTCCTCCACCTCCTATCCCTTCTCACCCCCTCTTCCTCCTTCTTTTCCTCCTCCTCCTCCTCCTCCTCCTCCTCATCATCATCATCATCATCATCATCATCATCATTATTATCCTCAACATTTTACACCTGCTTTTCCATGCAGAATTAGGTTGGACAGACTTTTGGAAGTAATATTTTTACAGCCCGATGCCCTACCTTACCCTCTCACCAACCTTTTTAGTCACCTCTTACATCATGTAGCATTGTATGCCTCTGCATGTATTTTTTTAAAACCATTTATTCATTCTAAATCCAGGATACACATGGGAGTGTCAGCTTTTATGTAATTTTCTTCAAACTCTGATCATGTGCTTCAGCTTTTATTTTTTTTCCTTTTGGTATATGTGTTAAATTATGTATGGTAGATATTTATCATTAAATTAGTTATTCTGCAAAAGTTTGGTTGTGTCTAGAAACATCATATTTAAATATTATCTTCTTTGTGCAATTTGGATATTCTGAAAAAAAAAATGAATATTTTAAAAACTTTTATTTTTCCTTTTTTTTCAATCAGCTTCTGTGCATCTTCAACACATTTTGGATATTTCTAGTTCATTGCATTCTCTACGAATTTCCAGTCGCCTCATTGACCTAGCATTTCCACAGTTGTCTCATGGACCTATGTTCAATTACAGCAATTGAAAATCTATTACCTGATACATTTTGTTGCTTTGGTGGATACAGCCAAATACAGTTCATACAAAACAAGGCAATATCAAAGCATAATATTAGATAGTTCTGAAAATAATGGCCACTCTAAGTATTGTGTTTTTAAACGTAATTTATCATAGTATTTTAATTATATTTTAGGTGAATTTCGGCACTTAATAATTGATGTATTCTCTTCAATAATTTTCTACTTATTTCAGACAGAAAACACTCTTGAAGCATAGGTGCCCTTAATTAGGAACATAACAAAAAAAAAAGACCTTTGCTTACTTTTCTTGCATGAGTTCAAGCTTGGGCACAATGCCTCCCAAACTGCTGCCAGAATCAACAGAGCGTGGGGAGAGGGGTACACAAGTGATTGCACAGTACAAAGGTGGTTTCAAAAATAATAATAATGATGATGATGATGATAATAATAATAATAATAATAATAATAATAATAATAATAATAATAATAATAAGCGGCCAAAGAATTTGACAAGATTAGTAAATATAAAGACTTGCTAATAGAAATTGAAAAACTGTGGCATCTCAAGGCGACTACAGTACCAGTGATTGTAGGATCTCTAGGAATGATAAAAAAAATGACTGAAACCTAATTGAAAATGATTCCAGGCTTACCATCCCTACAGGAAGTGCAAAAAATCATATTAACTGGAACGGCTCATGTACTGGTGAAAACAACATCCATCCATGAATTTATTTATTTATTAATTTTTAAATACATATTTTATCTGTGAATTTGCGCTTGTAATCTGGGAATGCATACAATGAGCTTCTCTGCCCTAGGTGTATGGAAAACACTTGGCGAGAAACGGAAGAAAATTTGAAGAAAGAAGGAAGAAACACAATAAAAATAATAATAGTAATAATGATAATACTAATAATAGTAATGGACAGTAAGGATTATCAGGAGGGTTCTAAGCAATTGAAAGACTGCTAAAAACATGTGGATGCTAATCTACTACCCACATAAATTCTACCAGGAATAAGACCGAACCTCAACTTTCTTTCTATAATAATAATAATAATAATCCTTTCTACTAAGGGCACAAGGCCTATAATTTGAGTGAGAGGGTATGTTGATTGCATCAATCCCAGTGTGCAACTGGTACTTATTTTGTTGACCCCAAAAGGATGAAATGCAAAGTCGACCTCGGCAGAATTTGAGCTCAGAACGTAAAGACAGACAAAATACTGCTAAGCATTTCACCCGGCATGCTAATGAATTTGCTAGTTCCCTGCCTTAATAATAATAATAATAATAATAATAATAATAGTGATAATAATGGTAATAATGATAATAATAATAATAATAATAATGAGCTCCTTGTATATACTCCTGTGATGAACATGTATGTCAAAATAGGTAAAAAACAGAAAAGAGACAGAAATTGGCACTAACTCAAGTAAAGAATGGCAGCAATGAAAACCAAATGTGCATACACAGTACACAGAATAAAATTTTAATAGACATAAAGTAGATTAGTAAAAGAGGCATGAAGAGGAATGGATGAATAAGCATGTCAGTTTTGAGAAGCATGGAATTTTTGAAGATCATGTCATGACAGCTAACAACTGATGGGGGTAGTTCCTTCCAGGCTCTAACATTTTGAAGATGGGAAAATGTTTCCAAAAGTCATGCATGTTGTGCTGTTTTGTTTAATTTTCTTTTTTAAATTTTATAAGTATATCTATGGGTGATAGAAGAATTAATTCAAAAAGTGAGTCCAAGTTGTTGAAAAGATGTGAGATAATTTTGGGGGTTACTACCAAGTCTGTTGATGCTTGAAAAAGCAAGCAGCGATGATCAACTACAGATTTTTCACCAATAATTTTGTGGGTTCTTCATCAAACTATTGTTCACTCCTTTCATTCATTTAAAGTCCATGTGTGTAGATAACTTAGATAACTTAGATATGTTTCGACCAAAGATTGGTCCAGGCCATGTCTAACTTAATAGCACCACCTGATAGGATTATTCAAATCCTGTTTAAGTCAAGTTTTGTTTAAGTCAAGTATTGTTCAAGTATTGAGTTCTTGTTGGGTGAGTTGTATCAAGTTTTGTTCAAGTAGTGAGTTCTTGTTGGGTGAGTTGTATCCAATTATGGGTGGCTTATCTGGTATTCTTTGAAGGAATCTATCCAGACTCCGTTTAAAGTTGATGGGATCCTTTTCCTCTTTGATCTCCTGTATGTATGTATGTTTGTCATTATTCAGAATTATTTCAAGATTTCTTACCAATAGTGAAAGAGCGAGTTTCTAACCTAGATCCGAGGCTTCTTCATTGGAATTTCAACATCAACAACAGAATATTTTTGTATTTATGTATACGTGCAGATTTGTATGTTTTGTTTTATGTATGTATTCTCATGCATTTAGTTGCATATCCAGACATGCTCATATATTCATAAATCATAAACTTCTGGAAAGTTTTACAAATTTTCAGTTTCTGCTATGGCTTGGATCTGTAGTCTTCAAATCAGCTTTCTCCTTTCTGGTTTTGAGAAGCCTAATTTCTCAAGATTTAGGCAGTGTTACATATCCCAGTGCCCCAATAATACATATCCCAGTGCCCCAGGTATAAACCTAAACTTGAAATCTGGATATTCCTCAATATGTATATATGTGTGTATATATGTGTGTGAGTGTGTGTGTGTGTATGAATGTGAATGAGTGTGTGCATGTGTGTGTGTGGGACTTAAGCTACTTTAGTGATAGCTGGTCTTCTTTTTCAGCTTCTTTTAATGTAGAAGAAGATATATTATTGTATTCGATCTGTAGCATGTTAAAATTGTTATTCTTTGTATTATTTTAACCCTTTCATTACCAACCCGGCTGAAACTGGCTCTGGCTCTGAGTACAAACGTCTTGTTTTCATAAGTTTTGAATTAAAATTTCCCACCAAGCCTTAGTCGCAATTTATGTTCCTCACACTAGCTTAATGATAACTAAGTTATTTTACTAAATTTTTTGTTATATTTAAAGTAATTGAAACACAGAGCATCTCAAAATAAATACAGTAACAAAAGGATTAATAGCTTTATCTTCATTCTGCTATCTTTCATTATGGCTTTGTCAATCACTATTTGACCCTCAGGTCTCTTTTTCAAAAGCACATTTTGCTCTCTTTTTTTTCCATCAAGGTAAAGCATGTTTCTAAGGTATGCATTTTCTTTATGAGAAAATGTTTAAGCAAAAATCTTTTATTTTACTTCTCTCTCTTTATTGTAAACAATTGATAAACAACACTGGAAAGTTCTCATGTGTTCTCAGATTTATTTATTAGGTTTAGTTCCACCTTAGTTTGCCATTTCAGTGTTGTCTCTCCATCTTCAAAATAAAAAAAAAATCGCTTCAAAAACAAAAACCAAAAAAGGCAAAAACGAAAGCAATATTAAGAGACTAGCAAATATTTCATGAGCACTTGTGGTTGTGCTTCAGCGAAAAGTTTTAGTATTTTTACAAACAAGAGGAGCCCTTCCAGTCACAGATTATCACAAGTCCTTGGGTAATTTCTGTTCTTTTCACCAATCCTACTTTTTACTCCTCTCATGAATGTTTTTCCTATGATATTTTTAACAGTCATTTCTAAACTATGTTACAGTATTGTCTCTTAGTTCTACATTATTCCCTGTTTTGTTTGTTTCTTTCTATTGTTCACTCTGAAGGGGCTTCTTTGTTGCCTTCTTCCTTTATCACATCATATTTTCTTCAAGAACTCTTTCATTCTTTTCTATCTCCACTGGGGCCACTATCTCATCTCTAGTATTGTTTGTTCTTCCTGGAAAATGTTTCAGTTCGAAACAAACAATCTATTTTGCTCATAAAATCATCAACATTTAAAATTTTTTATAATTACAGTTATTTATTTAATTATTTATATTTTTTTTTGCTGCTGTTTATTTCTTTACATCTTTTGTTGATAATCTTTCATTATTTCTGGGAATTCTTGATGCATCATTTTCTATTTCTTCCATTTTATAGTTTATTCTTTTATTTCACTTCATTTTAAGTATTTAAATAAGTGAAATCATGGTTGCATGCATTAGTGATTCACTTAGCAACCACATGGTTTTGGGTTCAATCCTACTCTGATATCTTCAACAAGGGTCTTCTGCTATAGCCTCAGTTTGTCCAATATCTTGAGAGGGAAATTGGTTAAAGGAACTGCACAGAAACCCATCAGGTGTGTGTGTGTGCATGTGTGTGTGTGTGTGTGTGCATGCATGTGTGCGTGTGTGTGTGTGTATCAATATGTGTACACACACAGACACAATACATGCAGGCATGACCAGAAGCACCATCGTAGCTGCTTACCAACCACATGGTTCCTGGTTCAGTCCTGCTGCATGGCAGCTTGGGCAAGTATCTTCTACTATAGCCCCAGAGTCAACCAATGTTAGATGACAATGTTAGATGTAAAACTGAAAGAAGCCTGTTGTATGTTTGTGTGTTTGTGTGTGTGTTTGTGTGTGTGTGTGTGTGTGTGTGCGTGCGCGTGTGGGTGCATGTTTGTGTTTGTGTTTGTCCTGTGCCACTGCTTGACAGTTGGTGTTGGTTTTTGTTTACATCTCCATAACTAAGCAGTCTGGCAAAAGAGACAAATAGAATAACTGTCAAGCTTATAAGAATAAGTAGTGGGGTTGATTTATTTGATAAAGCCTTCAAGGCAGTACTCCAGCATGGCCATAATTCAATGACTTAACCAAGTACAAGACAAAAGATATATATATAACAATAACTGGTCACCAAATATTTTCTTTGAAAATGACAATTCAGATGGGAACGGTTCTTGTTTTTAAAGATAACCAGTGAAAACTACAGACATATTTTGAATCTTATTTGACGTCCGCAGCAAAGTATAATCCGCTCACTTGCCAACACTTTGAGGTGATCAATATATGCAGAAATAAGAGGGATGCAGAGATGTTCCTCCTCCTCATCATCATCATCATCACCATCACCATAATCATCATCATCATCATTCAACATCTGTTTTCCATGTTGGCATGGGTTGGACAGTTTGGCAGGAGCTTGCAAGGTTGGGAGCTGTACCAGGCATCAGTGTCTCTTTTGGTATGGCTTCTAAGACTGCATGCTTTCACAATACCAACCACCTTATAGAGTCTGTTTGCATCTTACATGGCACCAACATAGGTGTATGTATATCAGCAATAGGGTTGTGGGAGGAGGGATACTACAAGAAATTGTTCTTCATATACTAAATACAAATATGGTAGGAATTAAGATATGTCACAAAGTAAGTTGAAAATCTTTGCATAATTTAGTTGATGTCATGAGAGTTACCTTCCTTGCTTGCTATTTTGAGATTATTAACTTCTTCCAGAGGGAGTTTTCATCCTTATTAATGGTATGAATAAACTCAGTTAATCAGAAATGTTTAACTTACAATACTACATATATTGAACACTATGAGTGGGCACTGTAAAGTTCCTGGCTTTTGGTAAAAGAAAATACTAGAGGATCAGTTAATTATGATTTTATTCAACATATTCCCTCTCAGATTCACACACTTATTGCAGTGGCCCTTCACTTTTTCTAATCCTTGTAAAACAACACGGGGAGGTTGGCCCTCCAACTAGGTCTTTTGCAATACCCTTAAAACCAGGAACTCTTCAGCACCCCACCTCATACTCTATTAATATATCCAAAAGTATGTGTATGTAGAATGCTACCTTAAGATTTCTATTCATTTGGCTTTGTTAGTTTTATACAAATTGTACTATTTTTAAAAGGAGATTGTTCAAAAATTTAACAATTACACAACACTTTGAGAATAGCTTTAGAGAAACTTCTTGTTAGACTTTTCTATCTCCTAAATATTCACATATATACTTGAGAGATGTCACACTATATGTCTTTAGAAAATACTTACTCCAGCAACATCTTGAAAAGTGATGTTAACTTATGAGGAATATTAGATATAAACTGACAAAGATACTGCATGTTATATTACAGATTTTAACGAATTTACACACAGTAAAGGATTCTGCTAAGATAAACATGTAAAGTAAATGCTATGTGATATATGCAGGACAAAAGGTGATATCTTGTGGAGATATAAAATATTGGATCTTTCACATAAATGTGTCTATTTTTCATTTTAAATTCCACAATTCTTGTAACCTTAATACAAATTTTCAGATATAATCTTGAGTGTTTTCAGGGAGTCCACAAACACTCACACACACTGAAACATATACACAGACACAAACACACAAATACACACACATTCATAATTTAATGTCCTTTTTCCTTTTTTACATGCTGCCATTGGTGCAACTCATATTAAATACATACATATAATATATATATATATTATATATATATATATATATATATATATATATAATATATATATATATATATATAATATATATATATAATATATATATGTAAGTACATATATATCATATAAATATATATAAATCTTTCTCAATATATCATACATCTGAATAAGAAACACACTCTATAATATACAGCAGTAAAATATTAAATAACTAAAGTTTAACTCTTTACTCAAACAGTCATGAGAGAAAGAAAGTAACATTTTTCCACCATTTGAGCGCGGGCAATGCTAGTGCTGGTGGCATGTAAAAAGCACCATTTGAGTATGGTCGATGCCAATTCCGCTTGACTGGCTCCCATACTGGTGGCATGGTAAAAAGCACCATTTGAGCATGGTTGATGCCAATACTGCCTGACTGATCCCCATGCCAGTGGCACATAAGAAGCACCCACTACACTCCTGGAGTGGTGGGCATTAGGAAGGACATCCAGCTGTAGAAACATTGCCAGATCAGACTTGAGCCTAGTGCAGCCCCCTGGCTTGCCAGTCCTCAGTCAAACCACCCAACCCATGCCAGCATGGAGAGCAGATGTTAAATGATGATGATGATGATGATGGCGATATATATATATGTATATATATGTATATGTATATATATGTTCTCGTAACCCATGCTGGTGGCATATACAAGCACCATTCGAGATTGGCCATTGCCAGTGCCACCTGATTGGCTCCTGTGCCGGTGGCATGTAAAAAGCACCATTCGTACGTGTCCATTGCTAGTGCCGCCTGACTGGCTCCCATTCCAGTGGTACGTACAAAGCACCCACTACACCCTCGGAATGGTTGGTGTTAGGAAGTGCATCCAGCTGTAGAAACCTTACCAGATCAAATTGGAGCCTGGCACAGCCTTCTGGTTTGCCAGTCCTCAGTCAAACCGTCAAACCCATGCCAGCATAGAAAGCAGACATTGAATAACGATGACGATGATGATGATGATGATATATATGTGTGTGTATATATATATATATATATATATATAATATATATATATATATATCTATATATATATATATATATATATAGATATAGATATATATATAGATATATATATATATACATGTGTATTTCTCTTTTGTTTTTCTGTATAAGAATGCACATATGTTTTGATTAACTTGTTAATGAAGAATTTTGACAGTGACTTAAAAGTCTCAGTCTATTCACCTTCATTAGATTGTCTACAAAGGCAAGCAAGCTAGAACTTTGAAGTCTCTGAGAAACTTTTCCTTGTGAAAGTTAATAAATACATACTATACAAAAGCTATTGAGCTTTCCTTCAGTTTATTATTAAATTGTTTTTAATATATAACATATAACTTGGCATATAAACACACATTAATATATACATACACATACATGTATAAAAAACATAAACATATAGATAGATAGATAAATAGATAGATAGATAAATAGATAGATAGACATGTATATGCATATATATATATATACATACACACACACTCACATATATATATACATACATATAAATGCACATGTGTTTAGTTGTCTAAAAATTCGTAAGTCAGGAAAAGTAGACACATCTATATTTATCAACAGAGTTAATACATTAATATTTATATAATATATAATAGATTCATTTCAACTGAGTTTACTAACCAGTTTCACACATGTGTTAAGGGGAAAACCCAATCCTAACCCTCATCAGCTGGGTTGGTATGAAAGTATGGTGACAGGTCTCTGCTACTGGAGATCAAGAAGTTTGCAGGTGTTGCAAATGTCTAGAATGAAGCAAAATCCCATGTGGGAATTTCAGAGAGAAATTCATCTTGAATTATACCCTTCATACAAGGATCATGTTGTCTTCATGGTATAAGGGGTAGCTGCCTGTAGGGGCAGAGGATAGCTTGGAAGCCAGATGTATTTGATATGTATGGGTGAGAGACAGAAAATCTGAATGGGTCGGGTGCCCTATTTTTTAAATTGCATGTGGAAATGTACATGTATACAGATATGTATGTGTGTGTTGGTAAATAATAAAATGTAGTAAATTTTGGACTGAACCTTCAGACAGTGATGGTCACTGGCTCAAGAATGAAATTTGCTTAAGGAGTGCAAGACCAGGTCCAAACTTTTTATTGTTTTTATTTATTTATGTTTTGTTCTTTGAGAAGAAACCTAACTTCAAGCTACTTTTTATAGATCCCTTTTTATGCACTATTTTCTAAAACCTGAGAAAAGCAGGTAGGGGGAAAATTTGTATTTTGAGCCCCACCACCACCACCAAAAACAGAAATTTAGATGTGCTCACAAGCCCTGCACCCTTTATTCCCATGCTCATTATGGTGGTAGGAAATACTGATGGTGGAATCTCTAATGTCTATCATTACAATGCAGTTCCCTGGTATCTAAATACATATTTCTTTTCATTTGGGCAGAGTTAAAAATTGGTTCAGCAGATAAGCACTTTCCCCAAACACATAGATTTAGAAACATATTTAATTGCCATTCCTTAATAGTTTCCTTTAGTTATGCATCTTGTATAAAACAGTCAATCTATACATCTGCCTATCTATCTATCTATCTATCTTCTATCTATCTATCTATCTATCTATCTATCTATCTATCTATCTATCTATCTATCAATCTATCTATCTATCTATCTATCTGTCTGTCTGTCTGTCTGTCTGTCTATCAATCTATCTATCTATCTCTGTCTGTCTACCTATCTATCTATCTATCTATCTATCTATCTATCTATCTATCTATCTATCTATCTATCAATCTATCTATCTATCTATCTGTTTATCTCTGTCTCTGTGTGCGTGTGTGTGTGTGTGTGTGTGTGTGTGTGTGTGTATGTTTTGAACCTCTTTAAACCACAAGAAATATTTTGAGATTTTTGTTTACATACGATGTCCTATCTGTGCTAAAGGGTTTTAATGCAAATTCTTATGATAAAACAGCTATACATTTGAAACAATTTATATGCTTAAAAGATATTTATATTTATTTAAAACAAATTTATATATGTACATAAAGCATATTTATATTCTTAGAATATGTTCATATATTTTAAATATGTTTTTTTATGCATGGTTAAACCATATCTATATAATTTAAATCATTATCATTTAATGTCCATTTCCAAGCTGGCATGAAACATATTTACATGTCTAAAACATATGTATCTATATCTCTAAAACATGAAAAAGTATGTAATATACAGAGGCACAGGTGTGGCTGTGTGGTAAAAACTTTCCTTTCTAAGCACATGTTTCTGGGTTCAGTCCCACTGCATTTCACTCTGAGCAAGTGTCTTGTATTATAGCGTCAGGCCAATCAAAGTTTTGTGAGTAGATTTGGTAGATGGAAACTGAAAGAAGCCCATAATATATTGTGGTGTGTGTGTGTGTGTGTGTGTGTGTGTGTGTATCTGTGTGCATTTGTCCCACACTACTGCCTAACAACCAGTGCTGGTGTGTTTATGTCCCAGTAACTTAGCAGTCCAGCAAAAGAGATTGATAGAATAAGTACCATGTTTAAAAAAAAATTAATAAGTACTGACGTTGATTCAGTCAACTAAAATTTCTTCAAGGCAGTGCCCCAGCATGGCTACAGTCTAATGACTGAAACAAGTAAAAGATATAAGACAGGCATGGATGTCTGATTAAGAATGTCGCTTCCAAGCCACATGCTATTATGTTCATTCTCATTATGTGAACTGCTTGTTCTGGTGTCCTTTTCTCGGGACCACTCATGTCTAGAGACTGATGTTGGGGGTAAGCAAGAGCATGCTCCCCACAGAAAATCCAGCTCCAAAAAAGCCCAATGAAAACAAAGGAGAATGGGCACAAGCCAGCCCAAAGTTTGGGGTGGGCTGCACCTCTGCCTTTCTTTGGTTGCTGTGGCATTGAGGTAGATTCAACTACCCCTGTTAACAGGGACAAAACCTAGATTTAAAACACTGGATGATGATGATGGTGATCAGTGCGGGTGGCACGTAAAAAGCACCCACTACACTCACGGAGTGGTTGGTGTTAGGAAGGGCATCCAGCCGTAGAAACACTGCCAGATCTGACTGGGCCTGATGAACCTTCTGGCTTCACAGACCCCAGTTGAACCGTCCAACCCATGCTAGCATGGAAAACGGACGCTAAACGATGATGATGATGATGATGATGATGATATATATATATATATATATATAAATTAGAAAAATACCCACCTTTTATCAATTCAAAATGAACAATTAAATTACACCATCTAGAAAATTACACATTATAGAAAAATTTAAAATAAAATATCAATAATACACCAATGGTTAAGTAAATTGCAAAATAATAATAAAAACGTAATATTTGGTAGAATAACGACACGTGTTTCATGGCTATATTTTATCATTTTGAATTGATAAAAGGTGGGTTTTTTCTAATTTATATATATGTATTATATTTTGTGAAATTTGATTAGTATTTCTAAATTGAATTTTTCCCTGTAAGTTAGGAATAATATCCCTCAAATAATTATATATTATATATAGTTATATATATATATATATATATATATATATACAAACATGCATACGCTCACACACACACATGCATATATGTGTGTGTATGTGTGCATGTGTATTTATATACTTGTATAATACTTCTTGGAAGTGTACAGCAATAATGATGCAGAAAACAAGTCACAAGATGGAAGTATTTTTTGTTTCATTATTTATCTAGAGAAATGTAAAAAGTTTTGATTTTTGCAAGGAAATGGTAAATCTCTGCTAGTTTTGTGTTTTGTGCAGCGGCATTCTACAATTTCTTTAAGTAAATCCAGACTTCATATAAATAAAGAAAATATACGGATATCTTCTGACATTTTCTCAGTTCTTATTAATATGTATAGATACGCACATACACACACATTCACACACACACACGTATGTATATGCTATACATATATATAACATATATAATATAGGTGCAAGCATGACTTTAATCATCCCAGGAATATGGACTGTGATCTCAAGAATCATGTGATTTGTGGGTTGTTGTTGTTATTATGTGCATACAATATATATAAACTTATATATGTGTGTGTGTGTGTATGTAAGCATATATATATATGTGAGTATAAAATATATATATATATATAAATATACACATGCACACACACACACACACACACACACACACACACACACACACATACACACAACTATATATATTGTCTTCATTGAAACTGAAACTGAGAGTTTCCCTTCTGACCTAAGTTTCATGCCATTTTAATCTTTGGCATGAAACTAGAGTTGTAAGCAAAATCCTCAATTTCAGTTTTGATTGAAAAAAAAAAAAAATAGAAAAGAAAAAAAACCCACATTCTCTCTCTCTCTCTCTTCTCTCATGCATTTGATATAAAACAAAATTTGCATACATGCACATATACATGTATGTGTATGTAATCATATAACTTTCTTTCATATTAATGTCATAACAATGTTTGAATTTCATTTATTTTTATCCCACATTTGTTCTTTTTTTCTTTATAAGTCTGTTATGTTCCATTTGGCTTATCAGCATTCCTAAACCCATTAGTCCATTAACTCTTTGAATACTTCTCAGCTTTCTGCTCCATCCTCTACATTGTCATCTATTTGAAATATATTTGTTTATTTAGAACAATATTTACTCATTCAAATTATATTTATCAATTTGAAATATATTCAGCAATTTGAAATACATTAACCTTTTTAAAGTATATATTTGCATGTTTAAATTATAAATATCAATTTACTTGTACATGTCTATATACACATGCTCACATGCATGTGTGCACACACGTATATGTGTGCATATATATGTATACTTTTAAGACAATTACGTCTTAAAATGTTTTAACTTGGTGTAGAGTGGTCCTAAAAATGGAATCTAATGGGTTAATAATTTGTCCATTGAAGATTAATGATCTGTTTGTAAACATACATGATATGATCAAGATATACAAATAGAAACAAAACAGAAACAATTTGTGATGGTTAAAATTCATTATTCCTCTATTGTGTTTAAACCATCACAATAATATTGGAACAATGAATTCTAAGTAAGATTCTAATGGAAATTTTGTGAGATTATTTGACTACTAACGTGTGTGATTACATGTTTTCTAGTATCAGCCCAGGCGTGGCTGTATGATTAAGATATTGGCTTCACAATAATATGATTTCACTGCATGGCACCAAATTTGTCTAAATGTTTTTGATCCTAGCTTCAGTAGCAGGAATTTGTTAGGCATATCTATATGAGAGCCTGTCATATATATATATATATATATATTTATATTTATATATATGAATGGATGAATGAATTACCTTTTGTTTACCGTTAACTTGGAAAATTCAATAAACAGTTACCAGGGTAGCAAAATTCATGCAAGTAACACGGATGAAGCGACCCATTCAAAGGTAGAAACTCCAGGTTAATGTGCAGTTATTTGTGTGGTATAAGTAAATAAATGGAGTTGAACGAAGATGTTATTAAAATTCTTAATTTTAATAACATCTTTGTTCAACTCCATTTATTTACTTATATATATATATGTGTGAGGTGCAATGGCCCAGTGGTTAGGGCAGTGGACTCATGGTCGGAGGATCGCGGTTTCGATTCCCAGACCGGGCGTTGTGTGTTTTTATTGAGTGAAAACACCTAAAAGCTCCACGAGGCTCCAGCAGGGAGTGGTAGCAACCCCTGTTGTACTCTTTCACCACAACTTTCTCTCACTCTCTCTTCCTGTTTCTTGAATAATGCTGCGATGGACTGGTGTCCTGTCCAGCTGGTGGGGAACACATACGCCATAGAAACCAGGAAACCAGACCCATGAGACAGGCTAGGCTTGAAAAGGGCGAAAAAGAGAAAAAAAAATATATATATGTGGTCTGATCAATAAGTATCTGGAGTGTTGCCATAGACAAAGCTAAAGCACACAGAGTGAAACCACTTGGCACAGATTGACCTTAAACTTTGCTGTGCATGTGCACTAAGTTTTAACGTTCTAGCTCACTTGCACTGTTTACAGCAGTGCTTGGAAGGAACGCGTGTAGAGTGTGATCATTACATTTATCATGACAGAGAAAGTTGAGCAGAGAATCTGCATCATATTTTGCCAAAAGCTTGCCAATATCTGCTCAGAAGCATACGCAGTTTTCAAGTTTTCATCATTCTCGACACAATCAAGGATATCTTGTGCAACTGAAACACGAGTCTCTCTTTGGTCAGCTGAAAGCAGTTTTAACACAAACTTGGCACAAACTTGGCACACATGTGTCTCATACCCAAATCTTCAGTAATAATGGACTAAACTGAACTGTAACTAATCTTCACATCCTCTGATAATTCAGAGATGGTGATTCATTGATTTCTCCTCACAGCTGCATGCTCATCGCAAAGTTTTTCTCAGTTCTGCTGGTTGTGGGTCTCCTAGAACATTCGTCAATATCAACATTTTTTTCAGCTATCTTCAAAACATCTGAACCATTTGTACACTTGTGAGCAGCTCATACACTCCTCTCTGTACACTTTCTGCAACTTTGCACAGGCCGCTGAGCAGGTATTGCCATGACAACATTTTCTGTCTTGGTCAATGTGATGATCAAACGCTACACACCTTCCTTCCAAGCACTGCTGCAAACAGTGGAAGTGGGCTAGACCGCTAAACCTTAATTCGCATGCACAGCAGAATTAAGGTCAATTTTTGCTGAGAGGCCTCACTCTGCGTACTTTAGCTTCATTTCTATGGCAACAATCCAGATACTTATTGATCAGGTTCCGTGTACATATATATATATATATGTGTGTGTATATATATATATATGTGTATGTATGTATGTATGTATGTATGTATGTATGTATGTATGTATGCATGTATGTATATGTATGTATATACAGATATATATATATGTATATATATATATATGTATGTATATATATATGTATATGTATGTGTATATATATATATATATATATATATATATTTATATATATTATTATGAGAAAAATTAAGTTCAAAAAAGAACAATTCAAACTTTTTGAGAGGTCCAAAAAGAGCGAAAAGAATGATTTCTAATAAAGATTCATCATATTCATATAAAATCAACAAGAGTAAGTAATAAGAATACGAAAATAGTAGTAGAAAAATATTGTTATATCTATAAAAATACCATAAGCAATTATAGAAAAATGGAGGAGAAAAAAGATGTTGAATCAAAATTAGATTTAATACAAAACAGTATTCGATACATATGCGCATTTCAAAGGACAATACAAATATGTAAGAAAAATTATAACTATAGTAATTATAATTATATATAAACTGGCACTCTCTCAGTTACGAAAAAGGTTCCACTTGATTTGATCATTGGAACAACATGCTCATGAAATTATCATGCATGTGGCTGAGCACTCCTCAGACACATGTCCCCTTAATGTCATTCTCAAGGAGATTCAGTATGACACCGAGTGTGACAAGGCCAGTGGTGGTGGTGATATATGTGTAATACATATATATGACAAGCTTCTTTCAGTTTTTGTTAACCAAATCCACTCATAAGTCTTTAGATGACCCAGGACTATAGAAGAAGACACTCACCCAAGGTGCTATACCGAGAACTTGAATGCCAAACCACATACTTTACAACTGTATTCTTAACCACACATCTATGCCTGTAACTGTGTGTGCATGCATGTGTGTCTTTTACACAGTTGATGTTAGAAATATATAAATACTAAATAAATATGCAAACTCAATATTGTTTTGTTTGGCAAACCAATATTCTAAAACAAATAGGATAGAATTAGTTGAAAGCATATGCACACACACACACACACACACTCACACACGCACAAACACACACACACAAAATTAGCACACTCATGCACAAACACGTGCAAAACTTATCAATATGAGAAAATATTAATGCACATATATAATTATATAATATACTACATA
>NC_043011.1:29349422-29366922 GCF_006345805.1 Octopus sinensis | reverse complement strand
ACTGAACATTTATGCTGGTGCCCCAGCATGGCCATGGTCCAATGACTGAAACAAGTAAAAGATAAAAGATGAGATTCGAGGAAAACTTTGTCACTATTTCTAGACAGCCATAAAGCCTTCCTTACTGGCCTCTCTGGTTAGATATCAATGGTTAACAGCAAAATAACCTGTATAATAATCCGCTTGTTCGTTCACCTGTAATACATTGGTTAATTAGAGAGGTGGAGGTGAAGTGAGTGAGAGTGGCAGTGGAAGTAGAGTGAGTGAGAGGTGCAGTAAAAGTGAGAAAGAGGGAGAGAGAGAAGGAATGTGAGTAGAGAAGAAAGAAATGAGGAAGAATAGAGAAAGATGTATAACAAGGCCAACTCCTTTCTTAAATAGCTTTCATTAATCTTTCTTTCAGGTCTGTGGAATTTCCATGGGTCCCACTTATGTAGTATAAATATCAGATCATTTATTTTGTTACCATAAGGTAGTTAGAGTAAATGGGTGTCTCCTAGCTTTGATTTTGAGTATTTTTTTGTTCAAAAAGTGAATCTACCTGTTCATTAAATTAGCCTCAAAGTAACTGAGTACACCACAGACACATGTACATTCTTACTTATTTAAAGCTTTTCATTCCCTTAGAAGCATTGGCCACCTATGATTTTTCTTCACTGCTCTTGACTCTGAGATGTCTTTTCTGCTCCTTTCCAAATGGATCCCTGCTTTTTCAGCTTTACCCCATATGTTTTCCACCTCATATGTCCCACTGGGTGAAGGCCTACCCCTCCCAAGTCTTATTGATTTAGAACTATCATTGATGCTTCTCTAACTTTTCTTTTTGTTTTTTGTTTTTTTAGGTAGGGACGTTGGTCCAACACAAACCCATTTTTTCCTCCTGGAAAGACTTAGTCCATATAAGTCTGGCCTCTATCCTTTGACCTGTCCAGCATGGGAGACCCTACCAGGAGCTTATGCTCTACTATAGTGGTTCCCAACTGGGATCCATATAAAATTTTTAGGGGTCCATGTAAAAAAATAGTAAATAAGGGATCCACAATAGAATTTTAAGGGCCTCTGTAAAAATTTTGCTTTAGATGTATGTATTAGTACTTATTGCAAGAAGCAGCTAAGTTTCTTTCTCAAACATTTTACATAGTTCAACCTACATACGTTAAGATGTGAAAAGCAAAATAGGAATTTTGAAAGATGTTTCTATTAAACTAGTTTTTAAACATCAAATGGCTGAGGGGCTCCACTGGAATAAAATAGTAATCAAAGGAGTTCGTTGATAAAAAAAAAGTGGGTGAGAACCCCTGCTCTACTGGCACACCTCTCTGCAACAAGGGCTGCATAGACACATGCACAGTTAACATAATCCTAAGGCAGAATCAGCATGACGTAGTGTGTATGACAAGGCCATACTTTTGAGTTACAAATACTATTCATATGATGAATGCCAGCATAGCTATTGCCTATCCAATTTCATTTACAAGCCTAGGATCAACCTGATGCAACCATAAAAGACACATTCTCAAGATACCCTGCTGTGGGATTGAACCTGAAATCACCCCAGGATTTCTTGGTTGTGAAGCCAACGTTTTAACCATACACAACCAAAAGGTATAATGAATAAAATCCCATGGATCGGGTGTCTATCCACTAGTAAACAGTTTTAATCCTTGTATAACACATAATCACATGGATCAAGTGGTTATCCTCTAACAAACAGTTTTTAATCCCTGTATCTTCTATGGTTATCTTCTAGTAAACAGGATCTAATCTCTGCATTCTCATGGATTAGGTGTTAAACTTCATCACACGGGACTCGGCCCTTGAACTTCATATTTTTATTTCCATTTAATATTTTACTTCATTTATTCATTATATATTAAAATTTTGATTGTTGTCGGACACAGGCCAGCCCTGCCCAAGGAGATCTAACTTTAAGCAAGAACATTCCAACTACGAACATATCATCTGACTACAAACAATTAGCATTATATAACTCCTCTTTCACTTTTTAACCATGATTGTTACAGTTTTCAGATCATTTTTTTCTTCAGAATTAATGTCTGTAGGATTACATTATCCTGTGAATCTTCTGTTTTTAAAATCAATATCAGTGTTATTTGGAGAACAATTGGTTGCTATTTCTAGCAGTATACATGTCGTTACAAATTCTATGACTGTGGGGTTTAAAAGTATACTTTGGGACCACATGCTTAGGGGATTCAGCACCTCCTTAAAGACTCTCTTCAGTCATGAATGACCATGGGATTATATCTCAAAAGTTCCCCTCCAAGACAAGATTGTCCAGGCAAGATTGTTTATGAAAGACCAGAAATCACCCATGAATACCAGCCTCCCCTCTCTGTGCCACTGATGTTATCCAAGGGAAAGACAAAGGCTGATACAGCTTGGCACCAGTGACATTGCAACTCATTTTTACAGCTGTGTAAACAAGAGCACCGTGAAATAAAGTGTCTTGCTCAAGAAGATAATACACAACCTGGTCCAGGAATTGAACTCACTACCTCATAATTGTGAGCCTGACGCTCTAAACACTGAAGCCATGCACCTTCACTCAGCACCCCCACCTTCATGAATATTGCTCACTAATGTTTATACTATAACCACAGATTGACGTATAGCTTGTGAATAAGATTGGTTGATAGAAACTAAAGAAATGTCTTATATATACATATGTGCATGTGTTTGTGTGAGTAATATCATATTTTCTCCATGTCTTATGTGTGTTTGCTGACAGGAAACATAACAATAGACTTGCTGTCAAATATATGTAATGCTGTATGTTTGCAGTCAACCATGAAAGTATTCCTGAGCTCCTTGACATGTCTTGACATGTCATGCAATCTTTGTAAATACAAAAGGCATGTAAGCTTGTCCAGGCTATTCAGAGTTTATCAGACGAGAGGATTATTAATTTACCAGGAAACAGGAGAGGGTTGGTGACAGGAAAGGCATTCAACTATGGAAAATTTGCCTTAATGAAGTTCATTTGAATTACCGAAGCATGGAAAAGTGGACGTAACAATGGTGATGATGGTGGTGATAATGACGACAACGATGATGACAACGCCGCCGCTACCAAGGAAGAAGATTATTACTGATGCAGAGGTGTGCAGTTTCAGCATCCTTAAGTCGATACCTTCAGGAATAAAAAAAATTAAATCAGAGGCAAAACTGAGCCAATGTGAGAGCCTCTGTGTGATCACTCGACCCACTAGAAATAACAACTAAATCTCTCTAAAAACATACAACATAGATGGGTAGTTAAAATAACTTGCTTTGCAACCACATAAGTTCAAGTCTGATCCCACTGCTTGACATCTTGGTCAAGTTTCTCATACAATAATCTCAGATTGATACCAATGCTCTGTAAGTCAAATTTGGTAGATGGCAATTGATCAGAAGTCCACTGAGGGAGGTTAGTGTTTGTATTTATATATAGTAAGTGATCAAGACCTGCAGGAATCCAGGTAGTTACCTCAGGTAACACTCATGTGAACACTGGCTATTATTATGTATTGAAAGATGGTGGCAAACTGGCAGAATCATTAGCAAGCTGGGCAAAATGCTCAGCAGCATTTCATCTGTCTTTACATTCTGAGTTCAAATTCCACTGAAGTCAACTTTACCTTTCATCCTTTTGGGATCGATAAATAAAGTACCAGTGAAACACTGGGGTCAATGTAGTCGACTAGTCCCCTCCCCAAAATTTCCGGCCTTGTGCCTTCAATAGAAAAGATTATTATTATTATGTCTAAGGAAGACGGTGAGCTGGCAGAATTGTTACCACACCGGAAAAAATGCTTAGCAGCATTTCATCTGTCTTTACGTTCTGAGTTCAAATTCTGCTGAGGTTGACTTTGCCTTTCATCCTTTCAGATCGATAAATTGAGTACCAGTGAAACGCTGGGGTCAATGTAATCAACTAGTCTCCTCCCCCAAAATTTCAGGTCTTGTACCTTTAGCAGAAAGGATTATTATGTATTGTAAGAAAAATTTCTTTGGTAGAAGCATTACTGTTATACAGTCTTGAAATCCATTCTTTACATTTGTGCACAGTGTGTGTGTGTGTGTTTGCGTATGTTTGCATTGAGTGCTTCTTGGGCAATGGTGATATTGTTTGTGTGGCTGGCATAAACAAAAAGCTCAAAAGTATGGCAGAATAGTGTACAGAGATCATCATCATCATCATCATCATCATCGTTTAACAGCCGTTTTCCATGCTAGCATGGGTTGGACGGTTCAACCGGGGTCTGGGAAGCCAGGAGGCTGCACCAGGCTCCAGTCGATCTGGCAGTGTTTCTACAGCTGGATGCCCTTCCTAACGCCAACCACTCTGTGAGTGTAATTGGTGCTTTTTATATGCCACTGGCACAGGGGCCAGAGGAGGCTGGCAACAGCTATGATCAGTTGGTTCTTTTTATGTGCCACTGGGATGGAAGCCAGCCAAGGCGGCGCTGGCATCAGCCATGTTCGGATGGTGCTTTTTACATGCCACCAACACAGGTATCACAACTACAATTCCATTTGATTTTTATTTTGATGTTGATGTACTTGACAGAATAGGTCTCCTCAAGCACAGCAGGTCACCCCACAATCCAAGGTAAGCACCACAGGCCGTCCTGCGATCGTGGAATAAAATACCTTGCTTAAAAACAATGGTTAGTATCTGGAAAAGCATCCATCGATAGAATCATAGGGTACTGACTCAATACAATATAAAGTAGATGTAAAATGATAACAAAAATAGTGATGATGGTGATTATAATGATGGCGTTAATGATGAAGACAATAATGATGATTGCACTGGACAATGTGTTTCTGAATTTACTGTCTGTAACAAAAAGAAAAAGAGAAAACGAGACAGTTATGGCTATAAATCCTTTGATCATAGCTCTGTTTGAGCAAGTTCACATGGAGCTAAACAAGAACCACAGCAACAGTAGCAACAGCATCATAAATAGGAAAGGAATTTTAAAGGGATGATGTTGTGGGGTGGAAAGAATTGCTGTATTGATGTTGGATATGAGACACAGTACAGGTAATGAGATGAGGAGAGACAGTAGTTTTGTGAAGGCTTTTGTTGTTATGAGACACAATGAATTAGCTTATAGAAGCAGGGGGTGTTTTAGTTGAAAGAAAAAAATCAATTTATTTGCCTCTGAGAAAAGCATGAACATCACAAGTTCTCATTTATTTCTTCCAAACCAACGCCCATCCAAGCCTCATCATCAACACCACCATCAAAACCACCACCACCAACACCAACAACAAGTATTACAACCCTGCTGATTATCCATTGGTTGAGGTTTCCTTGATTATAAAAGGTCAGACAACTGGGTCTGTTTATAGTATACGATAAATATTTATTAGTTACATCATGATAAAGTCAGTCAGATCAACTGTTTCAAATGCATATATTGTAATACAGCGAAGATGAGTATCAATGACCATGTCACAATTCTAACAACAAATGGCTTTGATATATAATAAGCATAACATAACTGAAATAAAAACAAAAGATCATAAAGTGAAAGTTAATACAAGAGAATATGTTTTAAATTATCAATAATATTACTATATTACAAATAACTAGTTTCCTTTCAACATACCCCTATCAGATGATTCGATATGAGAATGTTGAAAACTATCAAATCATTTACTTGCCAAACAAGTTAGAACAAAAGGATAAAATATTTATTTCGTTTTGGGACTTGTTTGTTTATATATATATATATATATATATATATATATATATATATATATGATTTGCCATGATAGATAATTAGCCACTACACACATTTTTTTCTCTCCTTGTTTCTTTCAGTGTTCCTTTCTGTGGAAGAGCATAGGCTCGAAATGTTAAAGACTTTTTCAATTCCCAAGTGTTATACTAATACATCTGTTTGTCATCTACACCACCTGTCTTCATCTTTTGTTTTTTTTGTGAATTCTCCCTATATATATATATATATATATATAGATATATATATATATATATATATATATTATATATATATATATATTACTGTTTTATTATAATACTGAAAGAATATATTTTTGATATAGTCATGAACAGGGCATGGAAGAGAAATGCTTTGATAATTTTTGAATCACAGGAGCTTGAAATGGCTATACATGTAACATCTGTTAAAGAAGAAATATCAAGAACCATTTGAGCAGTCAGAAATAATTTAAGGCTTCTAGATTCAATGATATTAGAGGAGAAATGCTAACAGTAGATAGGCATATGGTTGCTAGAACCTTAAGCTGTTTAATGATATATGGAGTATTTTACAATTACCTGAAGATTAGATCTGTCGAGTAATTTTGTTTGTTTTTATTAACATGGATGGTGTAGGGGATGTAGGCATACTCCTTGCGGAGAAATGAGTGGATAAGGTCATAGAGTAATTTTGTTTGTTTTTATTTTCCTTTTATCTTTTATGTTATTTTTTACCTTTTTATTTGTTTCTGTCATTAGACTGCGGCCAAGCTGGGGCACTGGCTTGAAGAATTTTTAGTCAAATGTATTGACCCAAGTACTTATTATTTTCAATGCCTGGTACTTATTCTATTGGTCTTCTTTGCTAAACCGCTAAGTCACAGGCACATAAACACAACAAAGCCTGTTGTCAAGTGGTGGTGGTGGTGGATGGGACAGACATAGACACAAAGACACACACACATACAAACACATACGTACATACATACATACATATATATATATATATATATATATATATATACAGCAAAAAGAAAATGGAGGGGAATACAAAAATGACATGCATCAGCCAGTTGACATTCTATTATGTCTATTTATTCCAAAACAAAAGGGATTATTATAAGAATATATACACATGCAAAGACTGTGTGATACACAAATATATACTAGTAAAACATAGAGTAAAAGATTAAAAGATCAGTTCCTTATGGCCGTTTCTGCCAAGAGCTCCATCTCTTCAGCATTTTGTAGGGGTGGGTAGATAGAGTTTTGATGTTGAGTGTGTCTCTAGGCTTCATCAGAGGGTCTAAATGTTTAGGAGAGCCAATACATACAAGAGTCAGTTACTAATAGGTACAGTATATTTTTCTTATTGAAGAGCGCATAAGAAGAATAGGCGCAAGACTTAGAGTGTGAGAGGAGTAAAGTTTAGTAAAATGGATTAGGTTTAGGAAAGAGAAATTAGTCATAGACTTCAAGTGTTGCCTTCCAAGATTCATGTTATTTTGCCCAGTGGTGGATAGGTAGATATATTCGTTCTAAGGATGAGTTTTTAGGAAGGGTAAACTTAGGCAGTGGTTCTTATTTTGTTTACATATAAATAAATTTTATGTTTGTGTTTACAGTGGTGGGTTTGAAAGTATGATTTGAAAGTATGGTCCATGTATCAGAGGTGGAAATTTATATGCAGGATATCGGTTGATACTAAAGAGAGTATGGCACCATGTGGTGACCAAAGTACGATATTCATGTTCGTTATTTTTTCGATCAACAAGTCCATGAATCCTTGTTTGCATTGGTTGTGCATCATACCACATAATCTATAATTAATATCCATATCCTGACATTTATGATGATAGCATGTAATAACATACAACATACTATATTATAAGACCATTCTCTCACGCTTTCCTAACCCCTACCCCTAATACATTACACAATATATCATCTGTCAAATTATCATCTGCCATTTGATATGATTATATAACTCATGATGTTCTTATAAGCAATATATTTGTACGTGTGGCTAACATCATTATTACAGCTATTATGACATGTACCGTGAGTTTATATTTATATCGATCAGGTGGGAGGAAAGAACAATGGTCGTTTGGGGTTGTTTTGTGGTGATTTTTTTCATCTTCTCTTTTTCACTGTTTCTTTGTTATTTTGATAGTTTCTTTTTTGTTTTGTTTTGTATTTTTGTTTTTGGGTTTTTTCATCAATAGTCTCATAATATCATTATGCTCATCTGTCATAATCATTCTTTGATGATGCTTGAAAATAAAAATGGGATCAAGACCATCTATGAAAGACAAGGTAGGAATGAGGGTAAGCTGATTTATTTCGAGGGGAAAAAGAAAAAAAAGGAAAAAGGTAAAAATGGAAGTTTTTTTTTGTGGTCATACAATACAACACTAGGACTTCTACTATGGCCCAAGCCAATCAATATATTGTGCGGAGAAGGCAGCAAGCTGGCAGAAATGTTAGCACACCAGGCAGAATGCTTAGCAGTATTTCATCTGTCTTTACGTTCTGAGTTCAAATTCTGTTGCAGCTGACTTTGCCTTTCATCCTTTTCGGGTTGATAAATTAAATACCAGTTGCATACTGGGGGCGATTTAATCAACTAGCCCCCTCCTCCAAAATTTCAGGCTTTGTGCCTAGAGTAGAAAAGAATATATTGTGAGTGGATTTGATTGGTGAAAATGAAAGAAGACTATTGTGTGTGGTGTGTGTATAATATATATATATATATATATATATATATATATATATATAATATATATATGTATGTATATATGTATGTATATATATATGTAATATATTATGTATATATATGTATATATATGTATATATCTTTCTGAAGAATTTTCTAATATTGATTTCCTGATATTAATAATATATATATATATAAAATAGATAGAATGCCATGATAGATCCCTAGCCACTACACATTCTTTATTTTCTCTCCTTGTTTCTTTCAGTGTTCCTTTCTGTGGAAGAGCATAGGCTGGAAACGTAAAAGACTTTCTCAATTTCCGAGCATTATACTAATACATCTGTTTGTTGTCTACATCACCTGTCTTTGTCTTTTGGGTTTTTTGTGTGAATTCTATCTATATATATATATATAATTCATAGAAGAATACAGTGTACATTCAAACACATAAGAGATGACCAATGATAGGGCATCTAAATTTTTCCTTCTCACTAGACCACTGGTAACAAAGAATTTTTCTATAAATATTTTTGCTACCCTAAGATTTTTTAATTAATGATAAAAGGTTATATATATATATATATATATATAAGTTCAGCAAAAATTTAGATTCAGATGAATATGGTACTTAAGTTAAAGGCACCAGAATTTGGTATAGTATTATCTATATAAATCAAATGGGGTGATTATAATCAAAATAAGCAACAAGGATATCCAAAGGTAGTGTAGTACATTCGTTTCATGCTACTTCATTTAATTAAACAATGTAAGTATTACATCAGTTTTAAAATGTAGAGCATTCTTCAGCCACATATGAAATTTTTTATTTTTTTAAAATTTAATTGATAATGTTCATTTTTATACTTATTCCATTTGCCAACATTACAAAGAGGGTAGGTATATAGACAGAGAGGTGAATTTCATCAATAAGAAATGGTAGAAGATCTTTCCTCATGGACAGATTTTTTATCACTGAGTGATAAAAAATCTGCCCATGAGTAAGTGATAAAAAATCTGCCCATGAGGAAAGATCTTCTACCATTTCTTATTGATGAAATTCACCTCTCTGTCTATATACCTACCCTTTTTGTAATGTTGGCAAATGGAATAAGTATAAAAATGAACATTGTCAATTAAATTTTTTTTTAAATAAAATAAAATAAATAAAAAATTTTTTTTAATTCCATATGTGGCTGAAGAATGCTCTATATTTTAAAACATGTAATACTTACATTGTTTAATTAAATGAAGTAACATGAAACGATTGTACTACACTACCTTTGGATATCCTTGTTGCTTATGATTCAATATAGAGATAACGAAATTTAAATTTTCTAAAGGTTAGTTGCCCGTTTTCAGTTTCAATTTTCCTGTAACAAGCGGATTATAAGTGGATAAAACAGTGTATTTGGCTTTAGAATAACCCTCTTTAGCCCTTAATTATATGATGTATTTGCAACCGTAACGGTTTTTTTTAAATATACTGCCCACGCTTCCTGATGAATTCCTTTGCTGTAGAGTAAGGGACTTCATCCTATATTGCTTAGTAGTAAACTCGATGCTTGCTACAGGAGGACTGGTAACCATTACAATGAGTAGCGGCGAAAGGTCTGGACGTTGTTTTCTGAGGCTGACCAAAGAATTTTTATTTTTAGATATAAGTGATGTACTCAAGTGTAGTTATGTTTTTAGCTTGTGCTTTTTCCATGATCATACGTGAGTATTTTATTTATATCCCATCGAAAGTTCTACTGAAGAAGGAATATATCTTTTTTTATAAGATTAAGTCCGAAATTGATTCAATATAGAGATAACGAAATTTAAATTTTCTAAAGGTTAGTTGCCCATTTTCAGTTTCAATTTTCCTGTAACAAGCGGATTATAAGTGGATAAAACAGTGTACCCTCTTTAGCCCTTAATTATATGATATATATATATATATATATATATATATCTTTGATAAGTGCCAACACATGAAACTCTCATACTTTGAATCACTCGATTGCTTCTGCTTAATATTTAGCCTCATCAAATGCTACAAGTACATTGATGTGCACCAGGCTAAATTGTTAGTACACTGGTGAAATGCTTAGCAGTATTTTTTCTGCCACTACATTCTGAGTTCAAATTCATGTTTTGGGGATCATGTATACTGGGGTCGATGTAAGTGACTAGCCCCCTCACACCATATTTCAGGTCTTTTGCCTATAGAAAAAAAGGATTTTACATGGAACTTGGGAAAGAGAGAGGAGGCAATGGCCATAAAGGGGATGCCTGTATGTATGGATGGCTGTTGGCACATTTGATTTTTATGTTTGATATTCAGGTCATGAGGAACACATAAAAAATCATGTTTACAAATGTTGAAATTTCCAGGCACATTGTATTCATGTGAAAAAAAATGTTATTTTTTGCTTTATTTTTTAAGAATTTATTTTGAGAAAATTTTTAAAATTTTCTATCATGGTTTTACCATCATTTTATGAAATACTCTTTCTTAGGAATTCCTTCATTTATTTATTTATTTATTTATTTATTTATTTATGTTTGCCATTGTAAGAAATTCCTGGTTTTTCCTTAATTGTAAAAAATTGATTGTTTTTTTCCTTCGTTATGAGAAATTAATTGGGTTGTTTTCATTTGAAGAAACTCATTGTTTTCTTCCCATTGCAAGAAAAACCTTTTCTTCATTTTTTTTTAATGCAAAAATGCTACTTTTGTTCTTTCTTTTTTTGTCATATTTTAATTTATGCCAGTATTTTTTGTACTGATTTTGTTAAACTTCATGTTTATTTTTTTGTAATCCCACACTCTATCGTCCTGTAACATTCTCTACGTTTTTGTCAACCCTTGATGGTTAATAATGAATACATCATCATCATCATTATTGTTATTATTATTATTATTATTATTATTATTATTAGTAGTAGTAGTAGTAGTAGTAGTAGTAGTTCAAGAAATATTCTTATTTTGTTTAAAACCGGATTAAAAAATTTGTTCTTAATCCTCTCTCCTGCTATGGTTCCCATGTAATATTGCATGACGAAACCTCAACCCATCCCTATCATCCCACCACCACCACCACCACCACATCTCAACCCTACCATCGTCAATACTATCACCATTATTTTCATCATCATAACCATCATCGTCGTCATCATCACCATCATCATCGTCGTCGTTGTCATTGTCATCATCTGTTTCATAAAGGGCTCAGATTGATTAGTCAATTTCCACCAAATCCTGTTTCCTCATCAAAGAAAATGGCTCACATGGAGCAAATCCTTTATCAAAGCAACCCCACCCTTCTACTATCACCACCTACCATCACCATCACCATCATAACTTATTCTCATTTTCTTTGATTTTCTAAGTGATATTCCTATCACCAGGGCAGCTGACCTCCATAATGGTGGTGTAGGAGCTCACTTAGCCCCACCTGACTGAGGTTCAAAACTAAATTTACACCCTTGCTGCTTGTCAGACTACTGTCTCATTCCATTGTGTTTTATCTCCATGCTGAGAAATTAATGAGAAAAATCAGACCTTCTAGGACCTTTGCTGCTCACTGAAGGGTCAGTCCTTTGTTTTAGGTTAGGCCTACTTCCTGGTCATACCCTATATAACTTGAGATCATCTCTCTGTCTCTCATTCTCTTCAGTTCCACTGGCTAACAGAGAGCACACATCTCCATTCATGGCAGCTGTTAACCAGGAGCAATAGCATCGGCTGAATGGAAAGGGATAACATAATCCTTACCCTTTCTTCAGGGCTGAATTTAGACCCATACAGGCCCTAAGCACTTAAAAGATTTCGGTGCCCCTATATATAAGTAATTCAAAATAAAACCTTGAAATAAAGTTGTAATTTTCAAGATGAAACTAGACTAACATAAGATGGAAAATAATGTTTATTTTTGTATACTTCCAGTTTATTTATACTTGAAAAGCTTTCTCTGTTTTAATTGCAAAGTCTTTGATCAGATCCTCAAAATTAATCTTATGTAACATATCTGCTTCTAAACTTTATAGAGATAAGGCATCCCAAATATAGTTTTAGCAAGTTTAAAGTGATTTCTTTTGTGCTGTAAACCATTTACTATTTCTGTCATGCCCCCACCCACCTGTTACTTGATCCCCTAAGCACATGCTTATGGTTAATCCAGTGCTGCCTTTCTTCCTCTCTGTCACCAGAATGCACAACTTACATACTACCAACTACCAGCAAGCCACCAACACATCGTTACTATTGTCAACTACTACTAACTATATTTTACTAACCACTGCCAGCAAATAACTGTGTGAATATTATTCCTTTCCTCTTCAAAGTTATGTTGTTTCATCCCCACTTTGACCATCTACATATGGTGACCCTTCGCATCTTACCTCTACATTTAGTGAACCTGATGCACATTCACATCTTATTTCTTTACTGCCCAAAGGGGCTACACAGAGGGGACAAACAAGGACAAACAAACTGATTAAGCTGATTAAATCGACCCCAGTGCATAACTGGTACTTATTTAATCGACCCCGGAAGGATGAAAGGCAAAGTTGACCTCAGCAGAATATGAACTCAGAATTTAAAGATGAACCAAGTGCCACTAAACATTTTAACCAGCGTGCTAACAGTTCTGCCAAAATGCAAAGTTTGGTATCACAGAACCAGCAGAAGTCTCATTACTACAATGGCCTCTATTCTTTTGAGAGAATTTGAACTAAGAACATAGCGGCAGACGAAATACCATTACAGTACCTTCCTTTTTCTTGTCTGTCACAAATGAATGTATCTGGCCTGTTATGATTCACTTGATAGAAACTCTGATGAGAATGTTCTACAATATTGATTGCGTTGATAAGGTAACAAGCTGACAGAACCGTTAGCACGCTGGGCAAAATGCACAAGAGCATTTCATCCTTCTGTACATTCTGAGTTCAAATTAAGCCACAGTTGACTTTGCCTTTCATTGATTCAGGGTTAATAAAATAAGTACCAGTTGACCACTGGGGATTGATGTAGTCAACTTAGCCCCTACCCAGGATTGCTGATCTTGGGCCAAAATTTTCAACCAGTAATAATTGCGTTGATGTTTATATATATTCACTAACAGAGATTCTCTTTTTATATTCCAGGTACGTATGTTCTTAGACAAGTATGTAAACAGCCATGTAAGTAGGTAATTTATTTTCTATTCCTTGACTTCTTCATATAAAAAAAGAGCTGGTTTCTAACCAAAAAACAAAGGCACATTCTTGGAATGATGATATTCTTTTACTCTTTTACTCTTTTACTCTTTTACTCGTTTCAGTCAATTGACTGTGGCCATGCTGGAGCACTGCCTTTAGTAGAGAAAATCGATGCCAGGACTAATTCTTTGCAAGCCTAGTACTTATTCTATCGGTCTCTTTTACTGAACTGCTAAGTGACGAGGACGTAAACACACCAGCATCGGTTGTCAAACGATGTTGGAGGGGACAAACACAGACACACAAACACATACATACACACACACACACACACATATATATATATATACATATATACAATGGGCTTCTTTCAGTTTCCGTCTACCAAATCCACTCACAAGGCTTTGGTCGGCCCAAGACTATAGTAGAAGATACTTGCCCAAGGTGCCATGCAATGGGACTGAACCCGGAACCATGTGGTTGGTAAGCAAGCTACTTACCACACAACCACCCCTGCACCTATTGAAAATAGTTTTACATGTTGAACTTTAGGTAAGGCTTACATATTTAATCTCACATATTTTTACTATTTCCTTTAGAGAGTATATTTTTAAAATGTATATTAGTGTGGCATTTTCTTTGAAAATTCTAGCATTTGTTAACATACTGGAGTATGCCAATAATTATAATTTAGATATGAATTTGTCACCTGGGTAGAGAATATATGTAAGGTCTGATCAAAAAGAATCAGGACTGGCACTCTAAAAAGAAAACTACAACACATATCAATTTGGCATTTAATTAGGAACTATGCAAAGGGTATGCATGTTTGTGGGATACTCAGCCACTTAATTTCATGAGCAAGATAATCAGATCAACTAGAACGCTTATTGTCACAACTGACTGAGTCCTCGATGTATGCATGTGTTTACATGTATGTGTGTATATGCATGTATATGTATGTGTGTATGCATGTATGTATGTGTATTACATTTTCGTGTGTGTATGAGATATATGTGTGTATGCATGTTAGTATCTATGTAATGTAATCTCAAACATCAAGAGTTAAGGGATTATGTTAATCAAAACAAAGCGCAGACAATGCAATCAAGGAATTTGGGGTTAATTGTCTGGAAAACCCCAAACCAATCAAGTTTTCACAGAACCTTAAAACACTTGCTAACAATTTATCTGTAGCTTCATTCTTAAGTGGTCCCTTTTGGTTACTAACAAGACGAAGAAGACCCAATTAAAAATAACTGAGTCTATCACACAACGATAATGCTCTCAGTGTCATTAACTTCATCCTTCTCCTCCTCCTTCTCCTCCTCCTCCTCCTCCTCATCATCATCATCATCATCATCATCTTCGTCATAATCATCATCATCACTATTGTCACTGTTAATGTCCTTGATATCTACCAATGCAACTAAATGTATTGGGATGAGGAATACTGGTCATTGTGGTCACCATCATCATCATAAGACTTGCCACCACAAACACCACCATCCCATCAATCACCTTCACCAACACTGATACCACCCACATCACCATTATCATCATCACCACCAGCAGCACCATGACCACCACACACCTCGTTCCCAAACAGCAGCACCATCCACTACCACCACTGCTGACATCTTTCTCATCCTTCTCCACCACCTCCTCTTCTGCCTCCTCCATCCCACCACCACCATCTCCATATCATCATTATCCTTATCATCTAATTCAGCCTCATAATCATCATAATCATTCACCTTATCATCATCATGATCGTCCACAAGAACTTCAACATGGTAACTCATCATGTTTGAAATAACAACCAAATCCCCTTAAAATCACTTCTTTCTGTCTTAGAAAGAAAAAAGGCCAACATAAATGAATCAATGAATAAACAAATAGGTGCAGGCATGGCGGTGTGATAAGAAGTTTTTCTTCCCAACCACATGGTTCTGGGTTTACTCCCATTGTGTGATACCTTAGGCAAGCATCTTCTACTGACCAAAGCCTTGTGAGTGGATCTATTAGACGGAAACTGAAAGAAGACCATCATGTGACCTCGTGTGTACCGTTGGCAATTTTTTTTCCTCTGTCTTCCCTTCTCTGGATCTTTCCTTCTCTGGATGTTTCCAACAAAGAGCTCCACTCGAAACGTTAAACCCTCCTTCTTCCCTTCTTTCCTGATCGTCCAATAATACTATATTTGTTCCACGTCCTTGCGTTGTTGTTTTTTTTGTGTTTTCTTGTTTGGATTAACTATATATATATATATATATATACATATATGCACATGCATACGTGTATATATATATATATATACATACTTATATATGTATGTGTGTGTATATATTATATATACATACTTATATATGTATGTGTATATATATATATATATATGTGTATGTGTGTATATGTCTGTGTGTGTGTATATGTATATGTGTGTGTGTATATATATATATATATATTATATATATATATGTGTGTGTGTGTAATGTCTGTGTGGTGTATATGTATATGTGTGTGTGTATATATATATATATATAATATATATATATATATATATATATATGTATATATCTATGCATGTGTGCCCTTTTGTCTGTGTTTGTACTGCCATCACCACTTCACAACCGGTGTTGATGAATTTACAGCCTCCATAACTTAGCAGTTCAGCAAAAGAGAATAAGTACTAGGCTTAAGAATAAGTCCTGGGGTCGATTTGTTCAACAAAAACCTTTCAAGGTGGTGCTCCAGCATGGCAACAGTCAAATGACTGAAACAAGTAAAAGAATAGAAGAATATATATATATAAAACAGGTAGATAGGGCAAATCCCAGCTGTTTCCCCTTGAAGCACATGTGTCTGATGACTTTCTAGAAGAAAATTCCTTACATGAATATCTAACATGTAAATCTTTGTAATTCCTATTAGCAACCGAAAAAATAAATAAAACTGAAAAATGCCCATTTTCCTGTTTTGTTATGTGTGTGTGTGTGTGTGTGTGTGTGTGTGGAGGCGTGTGACTTAGTGGTTAGGGTATCTGCATCATGATTGTAAGATTGTGGTTTCGATTCCTGGACCGGGCGACGCGTTGTGTTCTTGAGCAAAACACTTCATTTCACATTGCTCCAGTCCACTCAGCTGGAAAAAAATGAGTAACGCTGCGATGGACTTGTGTCTCATGCAGCTGGGGAACATATACACCACAGAAACCAGGAACCCGGGCACATAGGCCTGGCTAGGCTTTAAAAGGGCGCTATATATATATATATGTGTGTGTGTGTCTTTGTGTATGTGTTTGTCCTCCAACACTGCTTGACAACCGGTGTTGGTGTGTTTATGTCTCTGTAATTTAGCAGTTTAGCAAAAATGTCTGATGAAATAAGAACTAAGTTTTACAAAAGAAATAATAATAAAGTACTAGGGTTGATTCATTTGGCTAAAATTCTTCAAGGTGATACCCCAGCATGGTCAGTCATGGTCTAATGATTGAAACAATGTATTGGATTGGGGTTGTTTTAGATATACAAAAGAACGTGAGACTATCACGGCTGGAATGTGAAAGATAATGAGCCTGTCTAATCATGACAGACACAACACTAATGAACCACAACAACAGCAACAAACACCACCACCACCACCACCTCTACCCCATCCACCCCACCACCACCACCACCACCACCACCACTACCAATACCAGAACTACTGTTACTATCATCGTCATAATCATCTTCATCAGCATAATTGCGATCATCATCATCATGTACATTTTCATTAATTATTTCTTAATTAGTATTGGATCAGGAATTCAGATTATGGAATGGAGAAAAAAAATTATTAAAAAATGCAAAA
>NC_043011.1:29271922-29346922 GCF_006345805.1 Octopus sinensis | reverse complement strand
AGCTAAAAAACTTTTTTAAAGCTATTTCTAATACTTAAAGAAAATCTCTCTCATATATAGTGTTTGCTTAATTCAACTCACAAAAGTTTGGGGGTAAGGACATCGAAAAATCAAATGCTAAGGTTATTCGAGAACGTACGTTTCAAGATTAGTCAAAACAACATTTCTATCATCGGCTCAGAAATTCCTTGGTTTGGATTTGGAAACACTGAAAATAAGAACATACCTTTTCGAAGATCTGCTCCCTTTGCATACTGAACACTTGGTGAAATTGATTAATAATTAATTAATTTTGCCCTCAATTGTTGAAATATATATATATATATATATATATATAACGGGAAAGTTTACGAAAGTAAACAAAAGACGAAGGCAGGTGGAGTACAAACAAACAAATGTATTAGTATAGCGCTCAGGAATAGAAAAAGTCTTTTATGTTTCAAGCCTACGCTCTTCGACAGAAAGATACACAGAAAAAAACAAGGAGAGAAAAAAAAATGCATGTAGTAGCTAACGATCTATCATGATATACATATATATTATTTATATTAAAGTTCATGATACATATATTAAAGTGCTAGTAATAGTTTCATATGCTGAGAAAACTCAAACATATTCTTCAGGCACAAACCACATGCCATAATGAACAAAAAAAATTGAATAATAGAAGAAATGCTTTAATACATATATTGTGACATTTAATGAATAATATTTATCTCTCAACAGATACAGTATGTTTTTTGTTGAATTTTCTATCATGGATCAGTACATTATATATATATAAATATATATATAGGTATATATATTTTAGTTTCAGCTGAAAGTTCTGGCCATGCTGGGGCACCACTGTTTTGCTACACTATTATTATTGAGAGTCTCCTCTAATATGTGGCATTTGGTGAATAAGAAAGTTTGATATCGTTACCCTCATTTGCACCTCTTGCCACAAGGTAGGTTCATCTGGGACTCTTGACAGGAACATGTCCAGTTTTGATTTGAAACACCTAAATCCACTTTGCATAGGTCCCTCGGGCTCTTTGGGAGAACATTAAAAGGCTGTGGGCCCCTAAAATCCAGGCTGTTGCAGTACCTGGTCCTGAAATACAATGGCATTGCTGAGATCTTTGGCACTGTACTGTTTCGACCCATTCTGGCATTTGTGTAGCTTTCAATGCCAAAATTTGGCACAATTCCTTCCAGGATCTTCCCAATGTATATTACTGCATATCTCTCCCACTTTCACTCCAGGGAGTAGAGTCTTAGCTGTTTCAGCCTTTCCCAGTAGCTGAGCTGTTGCAAAGAGATGATCTTTGTGAAGCTTTACTGGATTGCTTCAAGGTCCACTGTTAATTTTACACTGTTGGGTGACCACAGCTGGGAGCAGTAATCTAGGTGGCTGAGGACAAATGTCCTCCAGAGGACCATCGTGGTTTCCTTCTCTCTGGTTCTGAACGTTCTCAGGATCCATCCAGCCAGTCGTTTGCACTTTGTCACCATCCTGGTAATGTGCACTGGGAAAGAGGTATCATCACTCCTGTCAATACCCAGGTCCCTCACTGATTTAGGCTCTGGGATTGTAATCCTCTGTGAACCAGTGTACCCTGTAAGTTTTATACTCAGTTTTGGATGCTGGTAGCACAGGGCTTCCTTTAGGCTGTATGTCTCTGGTTACTTTCGGCCCACACATAAACAGCTCTATTATGCTGTGATCTGAACTAATGTCGGAGTCACTTTCACATTGTGAACAATGTCCATATTGTTTGTGAAGCAGAGATCCAAAATGTTATTTGCTCTAGTTGGTCTGAGCACAACTTGCTCCATGATTAGGGTATTGGTGAGGTTGAGTAGGAACTCCCCCTGTGCTTGTTTGAAATGAGTCATTCCTGAGAGCATGAGGCCCTCGGGCCATCTCACATTGAAGAGTTGAAATCACCCATAAGAAATACACTCATGTAGTGTTCTAGTTTCATGAGGATTTCTTTAATTTTTGTGAGGCAATCTTCAAACTTGCCTATGTGATTTGGAGCATCAAGTGGATGATATGCATTGCATATGACTATATCGTGTTGTCTTATGTATTCAATTAGAGTGTCACGTACTGAATTTGAGTATGACAGTAAGACCTGGGGTATGAGGTTTTCACAGGTGTATACAGCAACTCCACCATGTCTCCTTTCCCTTCTGTCTGTTTGCAGTATAGTATATTTTGGTACATGTACTTCTGCATCCTCTATATCAGGACTCAGATGAGTTTCCACAAGTGCAATGCATGGGGCTTGATTGCATGCAGCAAGGTCTCTCAGGAATAAAATTTTGCTTTTGTTGTTGTGATGCAACAGGCCCCCAATATTTTGTAAAAATATTGGCATGACGATTGTACAGGTATTAGGGGAGGCCGTCCCATGTCTGTTGATTGTGGTGGTCTTGTGCAGTGGTGGGCAAGGTTCCTTGTTTGCACTTCATATATCTAGGTCAGCTGCTGCACAATCTTTTGCTGTACAAAGAAAACTCTTGCTTAGCAGCTGCCTTGCATATAACATCTGAAGAGCACACTGCATTTGTATACTTTTTCTTTGGAGACAATTGATGCCTTTCCTCAGGGAAGTTTTGGCAGGGTCTCAGGTAAACAAACTGGCAGGAGTGGCTTTTAGTAAGTAGCTTGCTTACTAACCACATGGTTCTGGTTCAGTCCCACTGCATAGCACCTTGAGCAAGTGTCTTCTACTATAGCCTCAGGCTGACCAAAGCCTTGTGAATGGATTAAGTAGACAGAAACTGAAACATGTGTGTGTGTGTTTGTATGTCTGTGTTTGTCCCCCCATTGAGAACCGATGCTGGTGTGTTTACGTCCCAGTAACTTAGCATTTCGGCAAAAGAGACCGATAGAATAAGTACTAAGCTTACAAAACAAGTCCTGGGGTCAACTTGTTTGACTAAAGGCGGTGTTCCAGCATGGCCACAGTCAAAATGACTGAAACAAATAAAAGAATAAAGGAACATACACATATATACACCCATATTTGCATGATGGTATGTGTATATATGTGTGCCTTTTTATGATGGTTAAGATATCAAAATGCATTCATATATGTGTGATTTATATGCATGTGTGTGTCTGTGTCTGTCTGTCTGACTAAAAGTTTTAAAAGATTAATTTTCTTAATTGGGCAGATTATAATATATTATCTAAACAAATGTAGAACATTCAGAAACATTCAGCATGTTACAAAGCAATCAACATTTTCTTCATTGATTTCCATATTTCTTCACATTGGTCTTTGGCACCAATTAACGAGCAACGTTGATTGGCATATAGATTTCTCTTACTCTGTTCAGACTCTTTTTTTCACTTTCTCTCTCTCTCTCTCTATCCCCCTCTCTCTCTCTCTCTCTCTCTCTCTCTCTCTCTCTCTCTATTTCTCTCATTCTCTCTTTCTCTCGCTTCCTTTTCACATTCTCTCAAACTCCATCACTTTCTCTCCCCTCCCTCTTTCCTCTCTGTCTCCCTCTGTCTCTCTCTTTCTCTGATTCTTTCTCTCTCTCTCCCTCCCTCTCTTTCTTTCTTTCACTTCCCTTTCAGCTCTCTCAGACTCCTTTCCATTCTCTCTCTCTCTCTTCTACCCCATCTCCGCCTCTCTCTTTATGACTATATATCTCTCTCTCTCCCTCTCTCCCTATTTCTCTCACTTCTCTCACGCCCACTCAAACTTCTTCCCTCTCTCCCCTCCCTCTCTGATTCAATCTCTCTCTCCCTCTCTCTCTCCCTCTTTCTCTCACTGCCTTCTCACACCCTCTCAGACTCCTTCCCTCTCTCTGACTCTTTCTCTCCCTCCCTCCCTCCCTCTCTCCTCTCCCCCACACTACCACCCACATATAAGCCATAACTCCATTTTCGTATTTCTCTTCCAGTTTTATATTTTATGTTTCATTCTTCTTTTTCTTTGTCTTATTTCTCAGATACTTCACTCTTACTGTCCATCTGACTCAGTCTCTCCATCTTTACCTTCTCTCTCCCTATTTCATCTATCTGTCTGTCTGCCAATCTATCTAAACATCTATTTATCTGTCAATCTATCTATCTGTCATCATCATCATCATCATCATCATCATCATCATCATCATCACCATCATCCTCATTTAACGTCTGCTTTCCATGCTGGCATGGGTTGGACGGTTTGACTGAGGACTGGTAAGCCAGTAGGCTGCACCAGACTCCAGTCTGATCTGGCAAGGTTTATACAGCTGGATGTCCTTCCTAATGCCAACCACTCTGAGAGTGCAGTGGGTGCTTTTTACATGCCACAGGCATGGGATCCGGTCTGGGGGCACTGACATCAACCACCTTCACATGGTGCTTTCCACATGATGACAGTCAGAGGGCACAGGCATCAACCACCTTCATTCACATGGTGCTTTTCATGTACCACCAGGACAGAACATCAACAACATTTGATGGTGCTTTTTACATGCCACCAGAACAGGAGCCATTGAGGAGACACTGGCATCGACCACACTCACATAGTGCTTTTTTATGTACCACTGGCAGAGGAGCCAGTCAGGGGTCACTGGCTTCAACCACATTCGCATGGTGCATTTTATGTGCTACCAGCACAGGAGCCAGTCAGGGGCACTGCTGTTTATTTTTTTGTCTTTTGGTCTGTCTGTCTATCTACTCATGGCATGGCTGTGTGGTAAGAAGCTTTTTTCCCAACCACATGGTTCCAGGTTCAGTCCAATTGCATGGCACCTGGGGCAGGTGTCTTCTACTATAGCCTCAGGCTGACCAAAGCCTTGTGAGTAGATTTGGTAGATGGAAATTGAAAGAAGCCCATCGTACATATATATATATATACATATATATATATATATAATAGAAATATTAAAATAACTAAGTCTCTCTAAAAGAGAACACGGCAGCGTTCCTGGAAAATAATAGTTATCGCCATACTAATATGGCATTCTTATAAAAATAAGAATTAAGCTGTCCGCTTATTAGCTCCATGAGGCCATCGCCTTAAGTTAGCTATTTGATACACAAACTGTATCCATATAACCTTCGAACAAGGGAGGTCAGTCGCTCCACACTACTTGACCGACAGCTACAGACACGTTTCGGGGTATTGCCCCTTTTCAATGTAGCGTAGTCAGACCAGTAGGTGTCGCTTCTGACAATTTCTGTTCGAAGGTTTTATTTACCTAGTTTCGGTGGAATACATCCACTTGTTTTCAATAATAGAATAATAGCTGTCGGTCAAGTAGTGTGGAGCGACTGACCTCCCTTGTTCGAAGGTTATATGGATACAGTTTGTGTATCAAATAGCTAACTAATTTTAATATTTCTATTATTGAAAACAAGTGGATGTATTCCACCGAAACTAGGTAAATAAAACCTTCGAACAGAGATTGTCAGAAGCGACACCTACTGGTCTGACTACGCTACATTGAAAAGGGGCAATACCCCGAAACGCGTCTGTAGCTGTTGGTCAAGTAGTGTGGAGCGACTGACCTCCCTTGTTCGAAGGTTATATGGATACAGTTTGTGTATCAAATAGCTAACTTAAGGCGATGGCCTCATGGAGCTAATAAGCGGACAGCTTTATTCTTATTTTTATAAGAATGCCATATTAGTATGGCGATAACTATTATATATATACATATATATATATACATATATATATATATATATATAATATATATATATATATATATATATATATACATGTGTGATGGGGACTGCTATCTCTAAATAACATATATTTCCTCATTGAGAATAATTTATTTTATTTGAACTCCTGTGATGCCATAATTTTATTCTCTAATAAATAAAATAAAATACATATATATATATATATACATATATATATATTTATACATATATATATATATGTATATGTTTGTATCTGTGTTTGTCCCCCACCATCGCTTGACAACCGCTGTTGGTGTGTTTACATCCCCATAACTTAGCAGTTTGGTGAAAGAGACCGATAGAATAAGTAATAGGCTTACAAAGAATAAGTCCTGAGTTATTTTCTTTGACTAAAGGTGGTGCTCCAACATGGTCGCAGTCAAATGACTAAAACAAATAAAAGAATTAAAGAATATATGGGTGTATTTATATAAATATCTGTGTGTGTGTGTGTGGTGTGTGTGTGTATGGGTGTGTTAACACCCATAAGGAGGTGCATTTTCCATTCACCAGTGTATGTGTGTGTCTGTCTTACTGCCAGTCTAGCTATCTATCTGTTTTTGTTTTTATTCTTTGTTAATAAGAAACCATAGAGCAAATGGTCAGATATGAACTGTTGACTCTTTGGTTGCCAATTTTTAACACCTCTAAGGTTAATGAACTCATGCAAATTAAGTGGGCGGATGGGTAGGGGGTGGGGAGAATGAATATTATAACAAACTATTTTATAAAGTAATTTTTTGAAATTTCTTTCCATCTTGATTTTAACAGCTGTTATTAAATTTTTTTTAATTTTCTGTTATTCTTAATATTACCGGTTTTGTCAGCATGTCAAATTAAGTTGTTCACATGAAAAATAAAATAAAATTATGAAAAGATTTTCATAATGAAATTATCCATATTTGTGTGTTAAGCTTGTTGCTTAGCTTGAAATGTATTTATATGTATATACACACCTACATATATGAGAAATGCACCAGGCCCTAGTCTGATTTAGCTAGATTTCTATGGCTGGATGCTCTTTCTAATGCTAACCACTTTACAGAGTGTGCAAGGTGCTTTTTACGTGGCACCAATACTGGGTTGTTGTAGGCTGATCCTCTTCAGCAGGGAGAGTGGCCTTAACACTTCTACTGTGGAGGACAGGTTTTCTTGAGTACAGCAAGACAACAGATGCATACACACATACAAACATACATATATATATATATATATATATATATAATATATATATATATACACACATGTAAAAAGCACAAACTAGACTAATGGAGTGGCTCTGTGTGATGCCTTGGGCAAGTGTCTTCTACTATAGCCTTGGGCTGACGAAAGTGTTGCAAGTGGATTTGGTAGACAGAAACTGAAAGAAGCCTGTCATATATATATATATATATATATGTATATGAGTGTCTGTGTTTGTCCCCCCACCATTGCTTGACAACCAATATTGGTGTGTTTACATCCTCGTAACTTAGCGGTTCAGCAATAGAGACTGATAGAATAGGTTCTAGGCTTACAGAGAAGTCCTGAGGTCAATTTGTTTGACTAAAGGTGATTCTTCAACATGGCTGCAGTTAAATGACTGAAACAAGTAAAAGAGTAAAAAAGTATAGATTATTTTCTAATAGGTGCAGGTATGGCCACATGGTAAGAACCTTGCTTCCCAACCACATGGTTCCAGGGTCAGTCCCACTGCATGGCACTTTGGGCAAATGTTTTTTATTATAGCCTCAGGCCAACAAAAGCCTTTTGAGTGGATTTGGAGGAATTGGAAACTGAAAGAAACCTGTCATGTGTGTATGTATATATTGTGTCTATATCTTCTACTGTTTATCTTTTATCTGTTTGAGTCATTTGACCATGGCCATTCTGGGGCACTACCTTGAAGTATTTTTAGTTCAAATAAATTGATCTCATTACTTATATTTCTTATTTTGTTAAGCCTGGTACTTATTCTATTGATCTTTTGCTGAACTGTTAAGTTACAGGGATGTAAACACACCAACACTGGTTATCAAGTAGTGGGGCACAAAGACACACACACACATAAATATGAGTGTGTGCGTCCTTGTGTCAGGATTATATATATATATATATATATATACATATATACATACACACATGACATGCTTCTTTCAGTTTCCATTTCCTCCAAATCCACTCAAAAGGCTTTTGTTGGCCTGAGGCTATAATAAAAGACATTTGCCCAAAGTGCCATGCAGTGGGACTGACCCTGGAGCCATGTGGTTGGGAAGCAAGGTTCTTACCATGCGGCCATACTTGCACTATTAGAAAATAATCTATGCTTTTTTACTCTTTTACTAGTTTCAGTCATTTAACTGCAGCCATGTTGAAGCACCACCTTTAGTCGAACAAATTGACTTCAGGACTTCTTCTCTGTAAGCCTAGAACCTATTCTATCAGTCTCTATTGCTGAACCGCTAAGTTACGGGGACGTAAACACACCAATATTGGTTGTCAAGCAATGGTGGAGGGACAAACACATATATATATATATATGACAGGCTTCTTTCAGTTTCTGTCTACCAAATCCACTTGCAACGTTTTGGTCGGCCTGAGGCTATAGTAGAAGACACTTGCCCAAGGTTCCACACAGTGGGACTGAATCTGGAACTATGTGGTTGGGAAGCAAATTACTTACCACACAGCCACACCTGCACCTATCCACACCTGCACCTATCCACACCTGCACCTATCCACACAGCCATGCCTGTGTCTATAGAAAATAATCTATAGAAAATAGTTTTATAGATATACTTTATTTGAAAAACCTGCAAGCCAGTGCGAAAATTATCTATGTAGGGGCTCAATAGAATCAACATGGTAGCTATGTGTTACCTAAACAACTTACTACTACCCTCAAAATAAGCGTCACAGTATTTTGAGTCCTAAATATTTGTAAATTGTAACTTTTAAAATAAAAATGAGCTAGCACAGCAAGAATTCTAATGGAAAATTCATGTAATTGGTTATTTCCATGCTAAAGGTTTGCTCAAGCAGAGCTAACAAGAGCAACTATATTATCCAATATCAGCAAACATAACCTCCTCACAACTTGGAAAAGCAATGCCAACATTCATGGCAAGATGGTCAAGTTATAATTATTAGAAGAGAAAACAGAGGCAAATATAGAACAGATGGTTTGAAGAGTGGTCTAAATCTCAAGATCTGTTAATGATATGTTTCATGTGATAATGTTCTATACAGCACTCTGGTTACATAATAGTGCCTTAATTGTACACATTTTCTGTTCATGAAACTGCAGTAATTTCAAATTTGATAAGTGAAAACAAAACAAGAACAAATTGAGAAGTTTTGCTTTTTGACCACATGGTTTCTGGATCAATCCCACTGAATGGTACCTTGGTCTTATTATGGTGCCAGGTCGATCAAAGTCTTGTGAGTGGATTTGGTAGATGGAAACTGAAAAAAGCCTATTGTATGGGTAATATGTGTGTATAGGTGTGTGTATACCTATGTGTGTGTGTGTGTTTGTGGGGAAAGGGGTGCATGTGTGTGCGTGATGCATGATTGTGTGTATCCAAAAGGGTTTTTTAACTCAATATTATTTACAGTTATTTACAGTTATTATTTACGCATCATTATTTACAGTTTTATTTGCTTCGAGATCCACTGTTCCACAAAAAAAAACTGTCATGCATTCTCTCAAAGTTTATAACTTTTATGGCATTAACAATATGTGTGTGTAAATGTATGTTTCTCTGTGTGTGTGTGTGTAAATGTTTGACTCAGGGTGTGTGTGTGCATGTAAATATGTTTTGTGTATGTGTGTGTGTAAATGTATGTTTTGTGTGTGTGTACGTGTATGTGGTTGTACCTCTGTGTCTAGACATCATGTAATAGTTGTAAATGAACATCATCATCATCATCATCATACAAGCAATGTTATTCATTTCGAGTCTTCCATGAAAAACAATGTTTGGTTATGGAAAATATTACTATTGCTTGGAAACAGATGAAGTTTGGAGACAGGAAAGGTACCCAGCCACTGAAGATTTACCTTGACAAATTGCTTCTCACTCATGTAATTTCAAAACAAATAACAGCAACAACAGTCTTAGGGAGATGAAGAGCCATAGAGAATTGAGAGAGGCAAATAGACACTAATATTTATTAAGGGTTCACCATGACACCTTAACACTACCATCTTTCTCTCTCCTTCCTGCCCTTCTCCAGTTACTCCTACCCTTACTTTTATAATGCGAAAAGCCATGTAGCTCCTCAAAAGTGAGAAACCTATTCTGTTCTGGCCCCTTCTCTCAGATTTTAACCCCTTACCTCATAGCATAGAGCCATCTCCCTCACTACTGTAATGTCACTCATTTGAACAGGATCCTGGGTTTGCAAGCTGCTTTGCAGTACAGCTTGCAAGACTAGTGCCAATGCCATGAATTAAAAACCCAGTACATTCTCTGAAATAGTGTTTCCCAACCTATTTTGCACCAGGCCCCACTATAACTTTCCAGGAAAATGTATGCTTCACCGGTGGTTGGAAAAATGTGTAGGTGTAGTATGTTTGCTGTGTAAAAAAGATTTTCACAATTCTATGTCCCAATGCTCTTTTACTTGTTTCAGTCATTTGATTGTGGCCATGCATTGGTTGTCAAGCAATGTTGGGGGGACAAACACAGATGCACAAACACATACACACACACATACATACATACATATCATCATCATCATTATCATCGTTTAACGTCCGCTTTCCATGCTAGCATGGGTTGGATGATTTTGACTGAGGGCTGGTGAATCAGATGACTGCACCAGGCTCCAGTCTTGATTTGGCAGAGTTTCTACAGCTGGATGCCCTTCCTAACGCCAACCACTCCAAGAGTGTAGTGGGTGCTTTTTTACATGCCACCAGCACGGGGGCCAGTCAGGTGGTACTGGCAACGACCTTGCTCAAATCCTTTTATACATGCCACCAGCACAGGTGCCAGAAGGCGATTTTGGTAACGATCACACTCACGACGGGTTTCTTTCAGTTTCCGTCATCCAAATCCACTCATAAGGCTTTGGCCGGTCCGAGGCTATAGTAGAAGACACTTGCCCAAGGTGCCACACAGTGGGACTGAACCCAGAACCATGTGGTTCATAAGCAAGCTACTTACCACACAGCCACTCCTATGCCTATAAAAAAAAACAAAAAAACTTTGGGATGCCATGCTTCACTACAATTTTCCCAGTGGGGCATATGTCCATGTTGGGAATCAGAACTCTGAAGTATTTGGTATTACAAAGGGTTTCCACTTGCAGAAGCCATGCCAATGCAGATGGAGCACAATGCGGTCCTTGGACCCATCTTGTCAATTAGTCCAACCCATGCCATCCCTGAAGATTGACAATAAATGCTGCTGCTGATGATTAGTTTGGTACTCAGCCATCTTAGTTACTTCCACTGTCCTCCTCAAAACAGTTTAAATATTAATCATACAATCAATTATCACCAATGTCGTTAGCCATTTAGAAATTGCGGATGTTTTTTAGTTACTAGAACAAATGTCAGTAACAAAAGCACAGATGCACTTGAAGTCTATATTTGCTCAAGCATTTTTTTTTTTTAAAGAATCGTCAGTGTCATTTTCCCCCATATCTCTCTCTCTCTCTCTCTCTCTCTCTCTCTCTCTCTCTCTCTCTCTCTCTCTCTCTCTCTCTCTCTCTGATTGCTTCATTGCAGTTTGTAGCTTTTGCTCTCTTGCAAAAAAAAAAAAGAAAAAGAAACGGAAAAAACAAAAAGATGAAAAAAAAAGATAAAAAATATAACATTTTGCTATGATGACAGAGTAGCCTCAAACAAAATGAAACTAGTGGCATTCAATTACAAATTGAATAAAAGGAAAAGTTGCCAGCTAAGACATTTGAGATTGCTTTAAGCACTTTTAAACACTGGTGTTTCAATTGATTTAAAAGCACTCTCTTCAGTCAGACTCATTAATTGAAAAATGTAACCGACTCACTTTGATATTTATCTTCATACATAACATAAATGTAGTAGTAACCTTGTGGATTGTTATATTAGTTCTACATCATACCCATGGCAATATTTAACAGAAGTTTTTTTTTTGTTTCTCAGGAATTTTTTTCTTTAACACATAAGCATACCTGTATGGTTAAAAAAGCTCGCTTGGTTTGAGGTTTCAGTCCTGCTGCAAGTATCTTCTATTATAGTCGTCAGCTGACCAATGCCTTGGGAATGGATTTGCGGATTTGTAGATTTGGAAGAAGCCTGTTGTACATGTGTGTGTGTTTGTGTGTGTGTGTGTGTGTGTGTGTGTGTGTGTGTGTGTGTGTATCATCATCATCATCATCATTTAGCGTCCGCTTTCCATGCTAGCATGGGTTGGACGGTTCAACTGGGGTCTGGGAAGCCAGAAGGCTGCACCAGGCCCAGTCTGATCTGGCAATGTTTCTATGGCTGGATGCCCTTCCTAACGCCAACCACTCTGTGAGTGTAGTGGGTGCTTTTTACATGCCACCGGCACAGGTGCCAGACGGGGCTGGCAAACGGCCACGGACGGATGGTGCTTTTTATGTGCCACCGGCACGGGGGCCAGGCAAGGCTGGCAATGGCCACGATCAGATGGTGCATTTTACATGCCACCGGCACGGAGGCTAGTCGGGGTAGCGCTGGCTATGTGTGTATAAATTACGTACATATTATAAAAATATTTATGGTCTACAGACACATTTCACACATGCTGAGCATGGGTATAAATGATTATTTTTAGTAATTTTACCCTTTATATATATATATATATATATATGCATGCATGTACGTATGTATATACACAGGTGAGTACATAAGTGCAAAGTAAGGTGGAAGAAATAGTACTCAAATACCAAAGGTAGAGTAATGTACTTTTATTAAAGCTGCAGAATTATCACAAGGTTGCTACACAGTTTTACATACCCATTTGTTGGGCAGTTGTGATATATATGTGTGTGTGTGTGTTTGTGTTGGTGTGTGAAGGCGCATGGCTTCATGGTTAAGGTGTTTCACTCCTGATTGCAAGATCGTGGGTTTGATTCCCAGACCAGGTGTCATGTTGTGTTCTTGAGCAAAGCACTTCATTACACGTTGCTCTGTGATCATTTCGATATCTGACATGTGGCACCCATTGCACCTGTGCAGGTAATGTCAATCTGATGGAGGGAGTGAGTTTATGTCTACACGAACATTTGATCACTATAAACAAATCAACTGAGTGGTTGTTGGCTAAGAAATTTCTAAACCCTCATGCATCATATGACGACGAGAGAGTCCATCATACATATATAATATATATATATATATATCATAATAAAGGGTAAAATTAATTAATTAACTAGTAATCAATAATTTCACCAAGTAGAATTCAGCATGAAAAAGGACCATTTCTTGGTAAACTTAAACAATATTTTATAATTACGAGTACTTATAATTCGAGTATTTTGTTTTTGCCCGGGAGTCTCTTCTTATAGTAGAAGAAATAGCTAAAGTTCTTTGGCCACTATTTCTAAACTTCGGTATGTGGTAAAGCAAATTTTGCTGAACCCTAATACTGAACCCTAATACTCGTAATTATAAAATATTGTATATATATATATATATGCATGTGTGTGTTTGTTCCTTCACACTGCTTGACAAGATGTTTTGATTTGTTTACATCCTTGTAACTTAGCAGTTTGGCAAAAGTGACTGATAGAATAAGTAACAAACTCAGAAGTATAACCGGGGTAAATTCGCTTGGTTAAACACTTCAAGGCAGTGCTCCAGCATGGCCACAATCCATTGATCAAAACGAGCAAAAGATAAATGATTCGTGATGTATTTTTGTTCTCTTACTATCTTTATGTTTAACACAAATGCTGTGCATTTTTTTTTTATATACATGGGATGGAATTTGATGTCCACATGTGTAAACTGTAAAGCGATTTGTTAAATCTAAAAGTCAGTCACAAATAATTTATCATCAAATGATTAAAAGCCTACTCATGCAAAATTGCTGTCATGTTGAACATTTTAACATTTCATGTCATACTTTATTATTGCCTGTTTTTTTTTTTAGTTTTGGATGTTTAAAATTGTTTTCGAGTGAAATTGAAATTATGCTACACAAGAATCTCTAGCTGAAAGACTTAAGTTAAAGTTACCATCTTACTATGATACAGAACCAGAGTAATAATAACATTGATGATGATAATAATAATAATAATAATAATTATAATAATAATAATAATAATAATAATAATAATAATAATAATAATAATGATGATGATGATGATGATGACAACAACAATAATAATAATAATAATCCTTTCTGTTATAGGCACAAAGCCTGAATTTTTTTTGGTGGGGGTTGGGGGCAGAATAGTCGATTACATCGACCCCAGTGTTTCACTGGTACTTCATTTATCTACCCCCCCAAAAGAATGAAAGGTAAAGTCAACCTCGGCAGAATTTGAACTCAGAACATAGCGACAGGTGAAATACTGCTAAGCATTTCACCCGGCATGCTAACAATTCTGCCAGCTCACCATAATAATAATCGTTGCCAGCACCACTACCACCACCACCATCTTCATCATCATCATCATCATCATCATCATCATCATCAGCACCATCATCGTCATCATTGTCATCATTATTATCAAGATAGCAAGCTGGCAGAATCGTTAGCACTCTGGGCAAAAGTGCTTAGCGAATTTCTTCCAGCTTTTCATTCAGAATTCAAATTCCACTAGGATCAATTTTGCCTTTCATTCTTCCAGGGTTTAAAAAATAAGTACCAGTGTTTTTATCACATGCTTTCACAGCATTACCAAGCACAGCTCTGTGAGCCTTGGATATGGGCTGGGATTTGTTTTGATGTTGTTATTTTCACTGTATCAAAAGTGCTTTATGTAAGATGTGTACTGTGCCTAGTAGTGTTATTTTATGTCATCATCATCATCATTGTCATCGTTTAACGTCCGTTTTCCATGCTGGCATGGGTTGGACGGTTCGACTGGGGTCTGGGAAGCCAGGAGGCTGCACCAGGCTCCAGTCTGATCTAGTAGTGTTTCTACAGCTGGATGCCCTTCCTAGCACCAACAACTCCGTGAGTGTAGTGGGTGCTTTTTACTTGCCACCAGCACAGGGGCCAGAGGAGGCTGGCAAACGGTTGGTGCCTTTTACGTGTCACCGACATGGACGCCAGTCAGGCGACACTGGCATCAGCCACATTCAGATGGTGCTTTTTACATGCCACCGGCACGGGTATGATGACTATAATATCCATTTGATTTTTATTTTGATGTTGATGTACTTGACACAATAGGTCTTCTCAAGCACAGCAGGTCACCCTACAATCCAAGGTTAGCACAGCAGGGCGCCCTATGAGCCATGAACTCACTTCATTTGTCGGGTCTTCGCAGTCACAACATATCTCCGGAGGTCTCAGTCTTTTGTCATAGCTTCTGTGAGGCCCAACGTTCGAAGGTCATGCTTGACCACCTCATCCCATATCTTCTTGGGTCTACCTCTACCCTGGATTCCTTCAACAGTTTGGGAGTAGTACTTCTTCACACATCTCTCCTCATCCATCCGTAGTACATGATCTCATCAATCCGTAGTACATGACCATACATTCATATTTGGTAGGAGTTATATTAAGGGGGTGCCTAAGAGTACTACAGGTGTGAGAGTGTGCCAAAACAATTGTTGAGATGGTAAATAAAGAATATCATTAATTCCATTTTCTTTCATTTGTGTATATATATAGAAAGATAGATACGTAAAATATAGGGTAGTGAGTTTTTTTTTAGAAATTTCACTACCAGTGGCTTAGCATGCGTAAAAAATCAATAGACAACATATTCTCAATATAAAATAGTGTACACTTAAACACAAGCAAAAACTGCCTTCAGCAGGCAGTTTTTACATACTAAAAGAAGTAGTCAAAACGACCAAAACCACATTTAAGACTGAAACTGTGCTTGTGCAGTGAATTTGAAAAATTATAATGTATAACGATGAGACACATGTTATTCGTCTCTTAATTATATGTTAGTGTTATGGCACAGTCACTGATGAGAAATTTCGCCGAGCAAATTATTTGCTAAAAAAATTTTGAAAACTTAGTTCTGACTGGATTAAAATAACAAGGTAAATGTTTTTATTTTTCATTCCCTTTGAAGATTGCTCTTAAATGTGGTTTTGGACGTTTTGACTACTTCTTCTAGTGTGTAAAAACTGCCTGTTGAAGGTAGTTTTCTCTTGTGCTTAAATGTACACTATTTTGTATGACAGCTAGATATATAGATATATAGATAGATAGACAGACTGATAGATAGATAGATAGATAGATAGATAGATAGATAGATAGATAGATAGATAGATAGATAGATAGATAGATAGATAGATAGATAGATAGACAGATAGCCAGACAGACAGACAGACAGACAGACAGACAGACAGACAGACAGACAGACAGATAGATAGATAGATAGATAGATAGTGCTAAAAAATTGCTGGCTTTAAGGGTATATAAAAGGACTGATTGGAGGCCCAACCTTCCAAATTCTTTTACAGGACTTAGTAAAATGGAGGACTGCTGCAATTAGTGTGTGAATCTGAGAGGAGAAGATGTTGAATAAAGTCACCATTAACTGATCCACCTGTATTTTCTTTTACCCAAAGCCAGGAACTTTTCAGCAACCCCTCATATTTTTAAAGAGCTGTTTGATTTGGTCCTATGCAACTTAAAGTTTAGTAGGCTCATGAGACTCTTTAAATAAGAATTTGGTCAACTTGTGCCTATGACAGAAAACAATTGCTTCCATGCAATATTGACCCTGGATTAACATATTGCAAAACAAGCTTCTTAATGATAGTGCCACTGCATATGTCCATTTCAAACAATATTTCACAATATTTGAATGAAACCTACGTTTTTACTATACAAAAATCTAGCCAACAGACAAGGTAAAAATTATCACCATGCTTATAATACAACAGGTGATTAACTATAATATAATATTAGCTGCACTAACTTACCGAGTCTTATTCCCACATATAGCTTCTAGTAATTCTATACACAAATTTTTCTTTGATTTGCTTCTGCCACAAAGAATACCAGAACCTCAACACCAGTTCGCTCTATCATTAAGTATATCAGAACTACTTCACTCTAAAGTATGGTTTAATAATGCTACCTCTTATTCTATGCTAACATATGTATATGGACAATGCATACCATGCTATTATACAATATATAAATACTGACTTATAAAATACCACTGTACTTCTAGCTTACACCATACTACAATAAAATATAAATATTGGTTTACATCATATTATCATATTCCCACAATACTACCACATGCATACAACATATATATACATATATATATACACACACATATATATATGCATGTATGTATGTGCAATGGCCCAGTGGTTAGGGCAGTGAACTTGCGGTCGTAGGATCGCAGTTTCGATTCCCAGACCGGGCGTTGTAAGTGTTTATTGAGCGAAAACACCTAAAGCTCCATGAGGCTCCGGCAGGGGGTGGTGGCAACCCCTGCTGTACTCTTTCGCCACGACTTTCTCTCACTCTTTCTTCTATTGGCCTGATCGCTTAGCCAGCGGGGTGGCATCATTTAAAGGCTAAAACAATGCGAAACGCATTGTGACCAGCGATGTGTAAGTATGTATGTATGTATGTATATGTATATATTATATATATATATAATGGGCAATGTATACATGTAAAGAAATGTATAAATGATGTCTTTAATATTGGAGTAATGGGCAATGTATACATGTAAAGAAATGTATGAATGATGTCTTTAATATTTAAGATTCAAATTAAGGAAGTGCAATAATAATGTTTAGCAGTTAAAAACTATGAGTAGTGAAATGCAGAATTAGGTCGGCTGATCATGAGAATCAAATATTGATCACTTCACTAAAATCTGCAGGTGGTGTGGGTTATTTCCCTTGGATTGTTTAAATAGAATATTAGTAATAACAAATACACACCGATTTTCCACATATATAGTAGATTAATATTTAGCAGAAGCAACAGAGTGTCCCAAGGATCAAGAGCTTGTTGCATTAGCACACACCAAAATTTTGAGTTTGATAAGAGCTAATTCACAAAACTCTTGGGCCTTGAGTCACTTTTGCTTCTGCTAAATATTAATAAAAATATACATATAGGTACAGGAGCGACTGTGTAGTAAGAAGCTTGATTACCAACCACATGTAATGGAGAAGTGTGGGGGTGTAATGGTGGGGTGGAGGTTGTAAGAGTTGGGTGTGGGAATGTAATGGTGGGGTGTGGGGTATGGAGATGTAAGAGTGTGGTGGGGGATGTGTTGGGATGGTGGGGTTGGGATGTGTAGGGATGAGGTGTGGATGGAGGGATAACAACAAAGGGAGAAGGTGGGTAAGGGTGAAGAGAGGAAGTAGGTGTGAGATGAAGAGAGGAGAGAGGGGAGTCAGATGAAGAGGGGAGGGGAGTTGAGCCCATGTGACACAAAGGAGTGAAGAGAGATGTTCATGGTGAAGACAGGAGTTAGATCACCCCTGTGCAAAGACAATCCAAACACAGACAAGTGTTGTAATGAATGACCAGTAGAGCAGTAATAGCATGACACCAGGGTGCCATTGCCAAGTCTAATGTCTCAGAGGTGCTCCATGAACCGCTCGGCCAAGCAGTGTCCTGTTTGACTGATGTACAGAGAAGGACAGAAAGGGCAGGAGATGCAGTAAATGACATTGCCAGAAGTGCATGTAAAAGAGTCAGGGATATGATAAGAATGATAATGGGTGCCTGTGAAGATGGTGGTGTTGGAGAGGTAGGGGCAAGTGTGGCAGCATGGGCAGAAGCAGGGGAACGAGCCAGGTTGAAAGGTGGGGTTAGAGAAGAAACTGTGGGCCAGAAGGTCACGTAGGTTGTGGGCCCATTTGAAAGAGTGGAAGGGTAGGTTTGGGAAGATGTGGGAAGTAGAGGGGTCAGACTGGAATTGCCATAAGGCTCGGAAAATGGTGCATTGGAGAGGTAGGGTGGAGGGGTGGTAGATGAGGGGAAACGGGAGATGGGTAACAGTGGAGTGGGTGGAGGGAGAGAGAGCAGAGACACAGTTCATGGAACGTGCTCTGGGAAGGGTGGTGTGGATGGTGGAGAGGGGATATCCACGAAGGATGAAGTGGTGAGCCATGAGTTGAGACTGAGTCTCAAAGTCATAGTTGTCACTGCAGAGCCTGTGCAGATGGAGGAATCAGGAGTAGGGGTTGGAGAGCTCGTTGTGGGTAGGGTGGGAGGAGAAGTTGAGGTATGAGTGTGAGTTGGTGTGTTTGTAGTGGATGGAGGTGGTGTCAATAGAGTAGTATATGTTGACCGAAATGTCGAGAAAGGCGACAGAAGTGTTGGAAATGGTGCAGGAGAATTCAAAGGCAGGATGGAAAGATTGGACAAAAGAGAGGAAAGAGTGTAGTTGTTTGTGGGAGAGCAAGATCACACCAATATAGTCATCAATATAACAACCGTATGGTTTGGGAATGGGACCAGTAAATCTTGAAAATATTTGGGCCTCATTGCTAATGATGATGATTTTGTATATGTATTATTTGATTAAAGCCGAAAATCATTTTGCAAACTCTGTTACTCTGAGTTTCACATCACTGATCATCAGACAATCATGAGATTATCTTGGTTTTTTTATTTTTTTTATTTTATTTTATCTAGTTTCAGCTCACAAGCTGTAGCCTAGCTTTGGTATTTGAGTACTATTAACTCCACCTTGTTTTGCACGTATATGCTCACATTTGTGTGTGTATGTGAGTGTGTGTGTATGTGTGGTGGTGGTTTTGATAATGATGATGAGGATGATGATGATGACGACAGCAACAACGATGACAAAGATTAATGGCATTAAATGTATGAGTCTCAGAGGACCGCAAAGGTCAAGGACACTAACTCTTCCTCCGAACTTCAGCAAGTGCAAAGTACATAAAATAGATACTTACAGATGATAAGTGGAACATTACATAAAATGAAGTCAATATGTAAATTCAACTAAAATTGCTGTAATAATAATTCCTCATACATTTTCAGAAATGATTTACATAAAAGATATTTGCATATAAGAGAAAACCTAATAATTTATTCGTATGATTCCAGTCATATTTATTAGAATTTCGATCATATAAGAAACTACTGTCAGTTAGAGTGATTTAATTAGACATGTATTGTAAATTCTTGCGGGAATTTTTACCAATTTTTGTTGAGTTCTATACATATAGATTAGTTTCCTGACAAATGTTTAATTATATATTTACAATGTAATCCATTAATTCATAGATAGGTTGTCACAAAACCAATATTTCAATTGAGAAGTAAAGTCTTAGTTACTTGCATAAATAGATATTCACATTACACATGTATAGATATAGGCACAGAAGCCTGTTTTCCAACCATATGGTTCCAGGTTCAGTCCCACTACATAGCACCTTGGACAAGTATCTTCTAGTATAGCTTCAGAGTGGCTAAAACCTTGTGGGTGGATTTGGTAGACAGAAACTGAAAGAAGCCTGTCATGTGTTGTGTGTGTGTGTGTGTGTGTCTATGTGGGTGTATCTTTGTATCTGTGTTTATCCCACCACGACTTTACAACCAATGTTGGTGTGTTTATGCCCACGTAACTCAGCAAAAAGAGACTGATAGAATAAGTACTAGGTTTTAAAAAAAGTAAGTCCTGGGATCAGTTTGTTTGACTAAAAACCCTTCGAGGTGGAGCTCTAGCATCGCCAAAGTCAAATGACTGAGACAAGCAAAAGATAAAAAATAAAAGACAGATACAGAGAGAGCAAGGTCAAAATCCCAGTGGAACCCAAGAAGTAACCTCACATGGTACATAGGAAGGTAACTCTAGCTTGCAACAAATCATTTACAGTGGAGTATACAACATCGGAAGGTTTCACATACCTGCATACACATACATAAAGTTATTCATTTGTTTGAATTATGCACACACTAACATAAACACATACACATACATACATTATATATGTATGTATGTATATATCATCATCATCATCATTATCATCACTTAACATCCATTTTCCATTCTGGCATGGGTTGGACAGTTTGACTAAGGTTTGAAAAGCCAATATATGCACACACACACACACACACACACTTACACACACACACACACTTACACACACACACACACACACACACACGTATATATATATATATATACTCTTTTACTCTTTTACTTGTTTCAGTCATTTGACTGCGGCCATGCTGGAGCACCGCCTTTAGTCGAGCAAATCAACCCCGGGACTTATTCTTTGTAAGCCCAGTACTTATTCTATCGGTCTCTTTTGCTGAACCGCTAGGTGACGAGAACGTAAACACACCAGCATCGGTTGTCAAGCAATGCTAGGGGGCCAAACACAGACACACAAACACACACACATATATATATATACATATATACGACAGGCTTCTTTCAGTTTCTGTCTACCAAATCCACTCACAAGGCATTGGTCGGCCCGGGGCTATAGCAGAAGACACCTGCCCAAGATGCCACGCAGTGGGACTGAACCCAGAACCATGTGGTTGGTTAGCAAGCTACTTACCACACAGCCACTCCTGCGCCTATATATATATACACATATACATATATATGCATATATATGCACACATATATATATATATACATATATATATGTATATATATATATATATAGTTGAAATTTATAGAAAAACGAAAGGTGAAAACAAGTGTATGAATAACAAGCAAGTGTATTAATTTGATGCTCAGGAAAATGAAAAAGTCTTTTACGTTTCGAGCCTGCACTCATCACAGGGTGGCCATAAAATCACACACCGTCCTGCAATATATAAAATTGCTAATTCTTCCTTTTTATCTCTTTTCACAACTGCCGATATTACTCACAAACCAATCCTCTTCGGATGGAGGCAGAGGCAAGGTAATGGTGTGGTGTGGGGTTTGGCACAATCAAGTAATTCTACTATTTTATTTTGAGGGCTCTGTGACAGGTGATTCATATCTGGACATGCTTGGCAACAAGATGATGCCTTACATGCATTCATTTGGAAGGGGCAATCCTGTCTGGCTTCAGAAGGATGGGGTGCCACCCCATTATGCATTATAAGTTTGTGATTTTCTGAACAAGCATTTTCCAGAGAGATGGGCTCGGGCATCGTGTGTCAATTGAATGGGTACCATGGTCACCAGATTGAATTCCTGTGGACTTTTTCTTCTGGGGCTACATTAAATCCCTTGTGTATTCTGAAAAGTTTCGTGACCGAGGACATCTTCTTCAAAGAATTGTTGAAGTGTGTGAACAAGCAAACAGCAATGAAGAGCTATTTGAGAGGGTTCATCACAATTTCAAATTCCATATGTAGACTTGTTTAGAGTTACATGGCCAACACTTTAAACACATGTAATGGTTTAACAACTTCATTGCTAATAAAGCATATTTTATATCTCCCATGGTGTGTGAGTTTGTGGCCACCCTGTATATATTATATATATTCATTGCTGTTTGCTTGCACACACTTCAACAGTCGCCATGATATATATATATATATATAATATATATACTATATATATATATATAATATATACATATATATATATATACATATATATATATATATATAATATCTGTGCAGGTGGCACGTAAAAAGCACCCACTACACTCATGGAGTGGTTGGCGTTAGGAAGGGCATCCAGCCGTAGAAACATTGCCAGATCAGACTGGGCCTGGTGCAGCCTTCTGGCTTCCTAGACCCCAGTTGCACCGTCCAACCATGCCAGTATGGAAAGCGGACGCTAAACGATGATGATGATGATGATAATAATTATTTGAGGGAATATTAATCCTAACTTACAAGGAAAAATTCAATTTAGAAATACTAAATCAAATTTCACACAATATAATAATATATATATATAAATTAGAAATTCAAAATGAACAATTAAATTACATCATCTAGAAAATTACATATAATAGAAATATTAAAATTAAAATGACAATAATATACAGATGATTAAGTAAATTGCAAAAAAGTGATAAAACGTTATTCTACCAAATATATACGTTTTATTATTCTTTTTGAAATTTACTGAATCATCAGTATATTATTGTTTTTTTTAATTTTAATATTTCTATTATATGTAATTTTCTAAATGGTGTAATTTAATTGTTCATTTTGAATTGATAAAAGGTGGTTTTTTTCTAATTTTTATTTATATATATATATATATATATATTATATTGTGTGAAATTTGATTTAGTATTTCTAAATTGAATTTTTCTCTGTAAGTTAGGATTAATATTCCCTCAAATAATTATTATCTATACATATATATATATAATATATATATAAATATAAAACAGTCGCCATGATATATATATATATCATGGCAACTGTTGAAGTGTGTGAACAAGCAAACAGCAATGAATATATATATATATATATATATATATATAGTAGAAATATGTTATAAAAAGAAAATATAAAATACATGTGGAAATGTAAGGGTAAAATATGAAAAATCAACGAAAATGCACATTGTAAATAAAAAAAAGGCTTTTTATGACAGGTAACGACAAATACATACATTTAGATGTACTGAGGTAGTAATAAAAGTCATAAAAGTCACTATTATGAGATGATTATAAAGTCAGAAAACAAAGCATACCATGGTTTCCGCAAAGCTATTCATTGCTTCGTATACACCGGCTAATACACGGTGTCAGGTCTAATAGTTCCTGAGAAAAAGAATTTTTTTTCTCTAAATGTATGTATTTGTCATTACCTTTCATAAAAAGCCTTTTTTTATTTACAATGTGCATTTTCGTTGATTTTTCATATTTTACCCCTATATATATATATATATATATATGTATGTATTATATGTGTAGCAACATCTGATAGCCTGGTCGGTCACGTGATCATGTGATTATATATATATATATATATATATATATATAGAGAGAGAGAGAGAGAGATAAGAAAGTTTGTTTGGTAAAGCACGTGGGTGAATATATAAGAAAATAGTAGAGTGAAAAAAACGACAGAAGGCTTAAATGTTAAAAAATATATATATTGTGTCAAAATGTCTGGAGAATATTGGAAAAATTTTTTTCCTTTCCTTAAAATGACATAATTTTATAAATATGTCATTTTAAGGAAAGGAAAAAAACATAATTTTATAAAATTATGTCATTTTAAGGAAAGGAAAAAAATTTTTCCAATATTCTCCAGACATTTTGACACAAATATATATATTTTTTAACATTTAAGCCTTCTGTCGTTTTTTCACTCTCTACTATTTTCTTATATATATATATATATATATATTTATATATATATATGATGGTCTTTTTTCAGCTTCCATCTACCAAATATACTCACATGGTTTGGGTCTTGCTGTAGCTATAGTAGAAGACACTTGCCCAAACTTCCCGACAGGAGGACTGAACCTGGAACCATGTGGTTGGGAAGCAAACTTCTTACCACACAGCCATGCTTGTGACTGTACAGGTGTTGTTATGTGTCAACTTAATGTTGACTTAAAGTATATGATAATCTCTTTATTCATTTTAGAGAGAGAGAAATGGGGGCATTAAGTTTCGTCTCATGTGAAATTCTAGTTTCAGAGTTCCAAAGGTGTTTTAAATGTAATACCAAATCTTCAGCTGCGTGTAGCATATAATTCTATATTCGATCTCTCATGCAACTCCAAAAATAATTGATAGCATTATAAATTGACAGAAAATAATGATTATATCAATCATTTTTGAAGAATTTGGCTTACATAGATGTAAGGACCATACTTCTCAGTGTTTAGAAATTAGCAGTGGGTCAAGCAGTCAGCAGAGCCTTGGCTTTAGTGATATCTTTGAATTCTCTGAGGATTGCAAGATGTGAAAAAGTATCCTTTTCTTGGGTTTTTTTTTTTTTTTCTATCTCAACCATCTGAAAATAATTTTTGGCAGTTCTTAGATAAAAAAAAAAATGGAGCAAAATTAAAATATATCTGATAATCTTTAGGGAAATGACACCTCAAACAAGTTGTAGAAAATATGCTCTGAATATAAATATATGTTTTCATATTTAAGTGCATTTATATTTTTTCCTCCTTCTTTCATTTTTATTTCAAATGTGTTTGGCCAATTTTCAAAGCTATCAAATTCCATAAGTCTTTGTATGAACTTCTCCATAATTTTATTTTAATGCTGAAAGTGAGTAAAAGACTATAGCTTCCAAAATGAAATGGTATAAAAAAGTGAAGTCATTTACATTCTAGAAGCTGAACATTGAACAAGCTCCTTTGTCAATTTCTTAAAAAGTAGGAAAATGAAGTGGTTTGATCATGCAACATGACATAATGACACTCTCTACCTCAAGCAAATTATGGCCATGCATAGACAAACACCTTTTAAAAGAGATATTAATGAAGGCTACAATAGAGGTGATGGAACAGCATCAAGGAATAGGCATATTAGTAAAAGATGTTGGAACACATGACATAAGCAGATGGGCTGCAGGAAAGACAGAGTGGAGTGTGGGGTTTGCATCTGTTAAAGTGCACCAAGATGTCCTTATGCAAAATATTTTGATTGATTAATATTTACGTAGAAATTGACTGACTGCATAAGATATTTGTGTTATCTTCTGTTTCCTTAATCTTATCTAACACCTACCAGTATTGCTATTCACCATTCTGTAAGTAGAGTGGTAAAAAAAAATATTTAAAAAATATGCTCTATGTGTCACTTTTGCCGCCTCCTCCTCCTCCTCCACCCCTTTCTTGTTGTCATCATAGTCGTCATCATCATCATCATTTTATGTCCATCTCCTTCCATGCAGGAATTGGTTGAATGGCTTGACAAGATCCAACTTATCTATGATCATGTCTCATTCCAATATCTCAGTTTTGTCAAATTTTCTATAACTGAGTGCCTCTTCTTCTAAATGCCAACCGCTTTACAGGGTGCTTAGGTAATAAAAGCTGTTTACTACTTCTGGGGAACATTTTGAGCAGTTGATAGAATTTATTTTCCATCTGCTTGTTGTGTCTAATTTGAGCTCTTACCACATTATGAAATTTACTTCTGCTGTTAACCTCCTCAATCCCACTACTCTCTTCTACATTCACTGTTTACTCTGGGCACATTGTATGGTGTTCTCACCAACTCCTTTTCTGCATACGGGGCACAGCCATTTCCTGGATAACAACAGAATTCTGTCTCCTTTTCAACTTTGTATGACTTTAGTATTGACTAAGTTTATTTTAAGGCCCTTCAATTCCAGGTTTTGCTTCCATGCCTGGAATTTCTTCTCCAAATCTTCCCCAGATTCTGCTGTATGAACAAGGTCATCAGTATACAGGAGTTTCCTTGGGAAAGCAGTTTTAAACTCATCTGCTATGGGGGGTTATAACAAACAGGAGATAGCTGAGTGTTGAGCCATTGTAGACTCCTACCTGTACACAAAATTCGTCTTCGTATATTCCTTCTTACTCTTAGCTTGCTAACTGCATCTCTGAACATACTTAAGCATATTGATTATAAAAATGTAAAAATAGATTTAAAAGTCAAAAATAAACTAAAGATTACGGTTATACTGTAAAACACTGTGCAATATATATTTTTTATTCCTGCTTTAAATAAGGAGTTTATATAATACACGGAATTAACTGGCAAAGGTTTTCCTCATCCACTTTTCTTAAAGAAAACAAGTATTAATATAACAAAGCTTAATTATTTTTTTACATGATTTTTATTGTATATGAATATATTACTTATTGAATGAAATATTGATTTCAAATGTTGACACAAGGCCAGCAATTTCTAAGGAGGGGATAAGTTAATTACATTAACCCCAACACTCAACTGGCACTTACTTTATTCTTTTCTACCCTAGGCACAAGGCCTGAAATTTTGGGGTAGAGGGGGGGGGCTAGTCAATTAAATCGATCCCAGTATGCAACTAGTACGTAATTTATCGACCCCGAAAGGATTAAAGACAAAATCAATCTCGGCAGAATTTGAACTCAGAGCGTAAAGACAGGCGAAATATCACTAAGCATTTCACCTGGCGTGCTAACATTTCTGCCAGCTCGCCATCTTTAAATATTCTTTTCTACTCTAGGTACAAGGCCCGAAATTCGTGGGGAGGGGCCCAGTCGATTAGATCAACCCCAGTATGCAACTGGTACTCAATTTATCGAGCCTGAAAGAATGAAAGGCAAGGTCAACCTCAGCAGAATTTGAACTCAGAGCATAAAGACATACAAAATGCCACTAAGTATTTTGTCCTGCATGCTAACATTTCTGCCTGCTCACCATCTTATTATACATCAATATATTATTTATCAAATGGAATATCAAAAAATAATATATTGGATAACAGTAGATTACTCTTTACCCTTTTACTCTTTTACTCATTTCAGTCATTTTGACTGTGGCCATGCTGGAGCACCACCTTTAGTTAAGCAAATCGACCCCAGGACTTATTCTTTGTAAGCCTAGTACTTATTCTATCGGGATCTATTGCCGAACCGCTAAGTTATGGGGATGTAAACACACCAGCATCGGTTGTCAAGCGATGTTGGGGGGACATATATACACACACACACACACGTACACACACACACACATATATATATATATATATATATATATATATATACACACAACGGGCTTCTTTCAGTTTCCATCTACCAAATCCACTCACAAGGATTTGGTCGGCCCAAGGCTATAGTAGAAGACACTTGCTCAAGGTGCCACGTAGTGGGACTGAACCCAGAACCATGTGGTTGGTAAGCAAGCTATTTACCACACAGCCACTCCTGTGCCTAGATTATCTACTCTTTCAGCATTTTTTAAGGCAATGAATTGGTAGAGACAGTTACATTACTGGAATCTTGTGGTCTTTGTCCTGACTCTCTACACTTGGAGTTCAGATCCTGCTGAGATCAATTTTGATTTTCTTCTTTTTTGCAGGCATTGATAAAATAGCCTCAATCCAGGGTGTTGGATAGGTAGAATGGTTAGAGTGTTGGGCAAGGTGCCTTTGAGTAGTTGTTTAGGTTCTCTGCATTTTGAGTGTAATACCTGCAATGATACTGGTGCCAAGTAGACAGCTTCACTTTGGATAAACATCAGTGGCATTGAGAGGAAAGACTTCCATGCATGAGTAACTACCAGTCTCCCTTTGAAAAATTTTACCAGTCTCCCTTTAAAAAATCTTACCAGTCTCTCTTTAAAAAATCTTACCAGTCTCCCTTTAAAAAATCTTACCAGTCTCCCTTTAAAAAATCTTAGTCTCCCTTTAAAAAATCTTACCAGTCTCCCTTTAAAAAATCTTACCAGTCTCCCTTTAAAAAAAATCTTATCAGTCTCCCTTTAAAAAATCTTACCAGTCTCCCTTTAAATAATCTTACCAGTCTCCCTTTAAAAAGTCTTACCAGTCTCCCTTTAAAAAATCTTACCAGTCTCCCTTTAAAAAATCTTACCAGTCTCCCTTTAAAAAATCTTATCAGTCTCCCTTTAAAAAATCTTACCAGTCTCCCTTTAAAAAATCTTGTCAGTCTCCCTTTAAAAAATCTTACCAGTCTCTCTTTAAAAAATCTTACCAGTCTCCCTTTAAAAAATCTTACTGTATAAAACGATGGTAGAAATGTGTCACCATTGGTGGTGGCTATGTAGAGAAAGTTTTGTCTATCTCAGTCCTTATGAAGTGAGTCAGGGGAGATCTTTAATGAATACCCCTCATATTAATTCATACCACTTCTGCAGGAATTAAGGCAAAACTAACAGGGAAAGTACATAAGTGTAGAGCAATCAGTACATAGCAGTTTAAAGATGCTGAAAATGATGTAACAGGATTTAGAGCAAAAAAAACAATTTGAAAGATACAATAGTGTTGTCTTATTAATCCATACCATTTCAAAGATTTAAGTCAAAACTAACAGGGAAAGTACATATTGAATCTTACTGTTATTTCAAGAGTTAGGACAAAACTAAATAGAAAGAATACAATAATGCGGACACTGACCTATAGCTGTACAAAGATCTAGGACAAACCTAACTAGAAAGATACAATAGTGTTAAGCTATTAATTGATACCAGTTTAAAGATATAGAACTTATAGAACTTGATATAACAGGATTTAGGGCAAAAAACTAGTTTAAAGGATACAATAGTGTTGACTTATTAATCCATGCAATTTCAAAGACTTATGACAAATAAACAGGAAAGTTATGTATTAAACCTTACTGTTATTACAAGAATTAGGACAAAATTAAATAGAAAAAATACAATAGTGTGGACATTGACCTATAGCAGTACAAAAATCTAGGACAAACTCTGCTAGAAAGATACAACAGTGTTGACCTATTAATTTATACCATTTCAAAAGAGATAGAAACCTGCATTGCTGGGTTTAGGTTAAAGCCAAATATATAATAGTGCAGTTTTATCAATTCATTTTCATTCAGAGATAAAAAAAAAAAAATCAGTGTTGATTTCCTGTTGAAGTGTTCAATCCATGGCAGTATGGAAAGAGGAATGTTAAATGATGATGATGATGATGACGACAACAATGAGAATGATGATGATGACAACGATGACAATGACAATGATGATGATGATGATGATGATGATGATGATGATGATGATGATGATGAAAACAAAACCGAAATGCCATGGTTAACAAAAGAGCCAAGATAGATTTAAATCAACCAAAACTATATGTAAGAAAATCTGAAGTTGAGATGGAATTTTAGAAATCCTTTAAATAGATTATTATCATCACCACTGTTCTCTGCTATTGAATATAACAAAACAATAAATGACTTATTGTGTTTCCTTCATTGAAAACACTGTATGTAACCTTTACTAAAATGGATATGTGACATTCAATTGTAACGAAGCCAAGTTAATGGCCACTGTGTTACAGGGTATTTACAAACACTTAAACTAAATATTCAAGACTTGTCATTTTGTTGTTAGCAGAAATATGGTCTCTTGCTAAAAGGACTATAAGCTTGCTTTTGTTTTTGTTGTTTGTTTGTTCGTCTTTCGGCTGCTATTCACTAGATGCAAGTATGGCTGAATGGTGAAGAAGTTTGCTTTGAAACAGAAGGTTCTGGTTTCAGTTCCACTCTTTAGCATCTTGGGGAAAATATGTTTTACCATATTTTCAGGTAGAACCAAGCCTGCTTTTGAGAGTGAAATTAAACAGGCAGAAAGTCTGCTGGATGAATTGAACCTGTAATATGTTCTGCTGATTTAGCTTGTGAATTACATTAATGGTAGAGATACCTGTGGAATACTCAGCCACCTATTGGTTACATATTGATTTAACAAGTAAGTGGTTTAGTTGATCAGACAAACTGACTGCTTATCATAGACTGAAAGACATGCATGCTGGCATCTTGGGTGACTGTCTTCTGTTATAGCACCAAGCCAACCAAAGCCTTGAGAGTGGTTTTGTTAAACAGAAACTGAAAAAAAGAGCATCATATATATATATATATATATATATATATATATATATAATAATAATAAATATTAGGGAATAAATCCAAATTTACAGGGAAAAATCAGATTTAGGATTGAATCCAATTTTATAGTAAAATATTATATAATATAATTAGAGACAAAACCACTATTTTGCAAATCAAACAAGGAAAGACTTAATCAATACATAAAAAAATTTTAATATAAAGTAAATAAATCGCCACTACAATTGTTTCCTGTCTTCAAATGACATTCATCAGGTGGATTTCGTATCTTCTATTCAATTTTAAAGTTATGAAATTGAATAGAAGATACGAAATCCACCTGATGAATGTCATTTGAAGACAGGAAACAATTGTAGTGGCGATTTATTTACTTTATATTAAAATTTTTTTATGTATTGATTAAGTCTTTCCTTGTTTGATTTGCAAAATAGTGGTTTTGTCTCTAATTATATTATATATATATATATATATAGTTCAAATTTATAAAAAAACAAAAATGAAGACAGATATAGGAACAACATGTAAATGTAGTAGTTTGACACTCAGGACAAATGGAAGTCTTTTACGTTTTGAGCCTACATTCTTCGACAGAAAGGAACAAGAGGAAATAAATAGAGAGAATGAAAACAACCATGCCCCATGAATAGTAGTCCATGGCATTACAATCAAGGGAATTAGGAGATGAGCAATTGGGGTTGGTACAGTTATAGAAATTCTCTGCCACCCACTTCTGACTCTTCTGGAGGTATGACAAGGAAGGGGATCCTGCTGCCACACATATGGCCTTACAGCAACAATCCTCTCTCACCAGGATTTGACTACAGTCTCCAGCAGTTGCACATAACCATCTGATTTGATCCTAAGGCTCCATTCAAACATGTATGGATGAATTCCAGTGTGAAGACAGTCGTCAGAAGGTCTGCTGTTTCCCTTCCTGCCGGCCACACCTTCGTAGTCCCTATTGCAGATGTCCATGTCATGTCTTACAGCCTTTACAATGGTCACAGAGCACTCAGCTGCAGTGATGATGTTGGCATTTTGATATCTGGCATGAATCATCATGATACAGGTAACACTTTTCCAATATTCAGATGACTTCCAGTCCACCATGTCTGCTAATTTTTTCACAACTACAGCTTTAATCTTTACACCCTTCAGCACTGGTGGCTGTTCGCCAATACATTAAGCTGTTCTTGAAAAAAAGGCGACATAAAACTCGTCAAATTTAGCCAAAAAGCTATGTGTGTGTGCACGCACGTGTGTTTGTCTGTGTGTGTGCATGTGTGTACGTTTGCTTCTCTGTGTGTATGTATGTGTGTGTCTTTATCTTTGTGTTTGTCTTTGTCCACCAGCATTACTTGATAATCGATGTTGGTTTGTTTATGTCTCTGTAACTTAGCAGTTCATCACAAGAGACCAAGTTTTTTTAAAAAGTAAATACTGGGGTCAGTTTGTTCAGTCCAGTGACTGAAGCAAGTAAAAGATAAAAGATAAAAAGACATGGTGATGATGATGATGATGATGATGATGATGATGGTGGTGATTATGAAATGATACATTGCATTACACCTGGTATTGTATAACATATATGTAAACATATTTAGTTCTACCATGAAGATTGATTTCGGCTGAAAACACAAGTTAATGAGAATATGTCATCAGGAATTCTCATTAAATGTATGTGTAAACAACTGCATCATTAAACTCGTGGCAAAAATTGCTTTTGAATTTTATATATTGATACACTCATGCATGATACATGCACACACACACACACGCATGCACACATACACACACACATACACATATACACAAACATAGAGATACAGACAGATAGACAGAGAAATGGACAGAATGGATAGATAGATGGATAAGATAGATAGATAGACAGACAGACAGACAGATAGATATATTGAACTTGTATGTGTGTAAGTTCAAAATATTATTTATCTAACTATCTAATATATATATATATGTTTGTTGTTTGTTCCTACTCAAGCCATACCTGGCTCATAAGGGTCAGTTTCCCAGTTTCCTTGGTGTATAGGTTTCCACCTGGATGGGATGCCGGTCCATCACAGGTGAGCTGCTAGATGCAGGATGAAAGAGTGAGAGAAAGTTGTAGTGAAAGAGTCAGCAGAAGTTCGCCATTACCTTCTGCCGGAGCCCCGTGGAGCTTAGGTGTTTCGTTCACAAACACACACATCGCCCAGTCTGAGATTTGAACCCGCTATCCCTCAACCACGAGTCCACTGCTCTAACCACTAGGCCATGTGCCTCCATATATATATATATATATATATATACTATATAATTTTAAATATATATATATATATGATATGAATATAGAAATCCAAAGGAGCTCTAGCAAGACCATTACAGATCCTCTTCCAAAGCTTGTGTGATAGATCTTGATTTTACAAAGGCCTTTGATAAGGTTGGTCATGGGACGATATGTCACAAGCTATGGAGACTTGGCATATTTGGAAAACTGAGAGAATGGTTACATGGCTTCTTAAAAGACAGAGGCCAAGCTGTGGCACCCAATGCCTCAGGGAACTATCTTGGGGGCCACTGCTGTTTATGGTAGATCTTTTGGACATACCATCAGTTACACAGACTGCCACACTTAGTAGCTGTGCTAATGACACAAAAATAGCACAAGCAGTCAAGGAACCTCCCAATTCTAATCTTATACAGAAAGATTTTGATGCCATATATAAATGGCATCAGAAAACAACATGCAATTTAATGTAGGGAAATTCCGAGTCATCCACTATCTGCTAGCTTGTGCTTACATGCTTCAACAACAATACTTTGGACCAAAAAGGGGCTGCAATCCCACAGACGAGTATAGTGCATGATCTAGGGATTGATATGAGCACAACACCATACATGCATATCACACCTCATTTCAAGTGTAAATCACCAAGGTGGTGACAATGTGCAGGCAAATGGCGCAATGGACTCTGAGAACTTTCAGCAGTACTACATCAGAGAGACTGCATCAGTGGAACAGCTGAGTACTGGTAGAGACTGAAAGAGCTATGAATCAACTCTCTAAAATGAAAATGGAAGAGACATGCAGTGGTATACATATGGAAGTTCATGGATGGGCTGGCACCAAACTTTGACATCAAATGCTATACCAGCGCCAAAACTGGATGTCACTGGATTGTTCTAAAGGTCCTGTTTATCCCATCTAGAGTGAGAACAATGTACTGCAATAACTTGGGATTCAAATGTCCACAGCAATTTAGTACCTTACCAAAACATTTGAGGAATATACACAGAGTAGGGGTAGATGTCTTAAAAAAACAACTTAGCCTCATGCTGTCTAAGGTCCCAGATGAACCTGCAACATGGCAAGAAACACTAAAGTCAAACTGCCACCTTCACCAAAAGCCAATCACATAAGAATAGCCATTGCAAAGATGATAACATTGGCAGTGCCCCAGAATGGCCACAGTCTTTGGGCTGAAATACATAAAAGAATAAAGGAATAAATACAGTATATATATATAAAGGCGAGTTCAATTTGAGGTTATAAAAAACCGTCAAAGGGATGTTTGTATCCAAGGAATTACTAGTGTCTTACCTATATTTGATTATGAGTATAAGTATTAATGAACAAAACATTCAAACACGAAGATTTGTAATAAGATGTCACTACTGTTAATATTATCTGTGGAGAAAATTTAACAGCAGTAACATAGGTGTTTCGTAGGCAAATAACATTATTTAGCTATAACATACAAATTAGCACAAAGTATCAACCTGCTAGAAATAAGAGCTAAAGTCATCTGCATACTCGATTTTCTTTACCTATCATTTATGAGCATTAATACTAATATACAAATTAGCACAAAGTATAAGGATGCAGAAAAGCATCAACCTGCTAGAAATAAGAGCTAAAGTCTTAATTAAACTACCGTAAAGCACCAAGATAATAAGAAATAACAGTAGGCAAGGAAACGGGAGGAATTAATATAGCCAAAAGCACACCTATGAAAAATTATGCTATTTAGTATATCTACATACCTGAGTTTTGGCTTTTGGAAATATAATCCTTGAGCCACTTCAGTTCAGACCACCTGGTCCACTAATAGACATATAACATGATGGACTTGAATTTTTACCAAGTGGTCTGCACTGAAGAGGCTCAAGGATTAAATTTCCAAAAGCCAAAACTCAGGTATGTAGATATACTAAATAGCATAATTTTTCATAGGTGTGCTTTTGGCTATATTAATTCCTCCCGTTTCCTTGCCTACTGTTATTTCTTATTATCTTGGTGCTTTACGGTAGTTTAATTAAGACTTTAGCTCTTATTTCTAGCAGGGTGATGCTTTTCTGCATCCTTACACTTTGTGCTTATTTGTATATTAGTATTAATGCTCATAAATGATTGGTAAAGAAAGGAATAAACTGAAGTTTATCTCCATTTTCTTATTTTTCCTTATATATGTGTGTGTGTGTGTGTGTGTATAGATAGATAGATAGATAGATAGATAGATAGATAGATAGATAGATAGATAGATAGATAGATAGATAATAGATAGATAGATAGATAGATAGATAGATACAGATATAGATATAGATTTCACGACATCCATATGATATGTATATATTTCTAAAAAAATATTAAACTATATGAAACAAAGGCATTTCTCTTCCATTTTTTATATATTTTATTTTCCACATATTTTCAACATATACTTTGATATACTTTGATAGGTTTCGGCCATTATTGGCCCAGGCCATGTCTAACTTAATAGCACCACCTGGTGAAGTCTTTCAAGTCAGAATTTGGGCACTATGGCCCACTCAAGTAGAGAGTTATTGTTTACAGAGACATATCCGGGTGTAGGGGGTTTATCCGGGATTTCTTGAAGGAATCTGTCCAAAGACTTCTTGAACCCTATAGGGTCAGTTTCTGTTTTAATGTGTTTTGGTGTAATGTTAAAGAGAAGCGGGGCCAATTGAGGTGAAATAATTGTGCCGTATTGTTGTTATGAGATGAGAGTGCGATTTTTGTTTTGGGCGGATGGCACGGGGCCCAAGCCTTGGATGTACCTTAAAGGTGATGCCAACATCATTTGGGCAATGCTGATGGAATATTTTCCACATCATGCAGATGATGTAGCGCTCACGACGACGTTGGAGAGAATAGAGTTTTAGCTTTTCTAGTCGACCCCAATAGTCGAGGCCTGTCATGCCATCTATCTTTTTTGTGATTGCCCTTTGAGGTGCTTCAACTTTTATGATACCTTGTATTGTGTGGGGAGACCACAGTGGACAACAGTATTCAAGGTGGGGTCGGGCAAAAGTGGAGAAGAGAAGGATAATGGTGTGGATATCTCTCGACTGGAAAGTTCTGAGAATCCAGGAACACATTCTGCGGGCCATGTCAACTTTGGTGTTTATATGAGTGGCCCAGCTTACGTTGTTGTCCACAATTACTCCCAAGTCTCTGATGTTGTTGGACGCCGCGAGAGTTTCACCTGAAGGAAGGGAGTATGGGAGTTTCAGGGCATCCTCTTTTCCAAAGTGGATTAGCTCAAATTTATCCTCGTTCAGCAGCATATTGTTTTTTTCTGCCCATTGGATAACAGCCAGTAGATCTGACTGAAGGCATGTCCGGTCACTCGCCTCATTTATGACCTTCTGTAGCTTGGAGTCATCTGCAAAGATTTTTATGTTGCTGTGCTTGATGATGTCATTAATGTCATTAATGTCATATACATATATATATATATACATATATATATATATATATATATATATATATATATTATATATATACACACACATATAATATATACATATATATATACATATATATATATATACATATATATATATATATACATACATATAAATATACATACATTTATACATATATATATATATATATATAACATACATATATATATACATACACATATATATATATATACATATATATATATATATAAGTCTATATATATGCATAAATGTATGTATACATACACAAATATATATATACGTACATATATATCCATCCATATCTACATTTATATACATACATATGTACATATATAAATACCTACATACATACTAACCTGCAGACAGACATGCATATATGCATCTACATACTGTGTAAACATCCACACCATATATACATCCACATCATAATAAACTGAACCTTAAGATGCCAGAGGGAATATATTTACATTTACAAACAGATGTATAGTAAAACACATTAATTTGAAATTATTTCCATCTTTGTTTATACAAATAAAACAGAAATATATCATTATTAAAAATTAATTAGCATTATAATGATGATACTCCCTAGAAAATCCTGTATAATGTCTCCATTTTAATAAGATATTGAGAATAAATAAAGCATGGTGGGTAAACATCCTGGAACCAGAACTTTTTATCAGAAAAAATAAAGAATAAAACAAATAATGAAGTAAGTTGTGTCAGTTAATGTAGTCCAAGGTACATGAAGACAGGATGGTCATGACTAGAATATATTTGATCATAATTCTGCTTGATCAGGGCTGACCTGAGGCTAAACGACAATGTGACAAGAATCTAACTCATAGATTAAAACTTTCATAGACTGTGAATGTCAACACACACACACACACACACACACACACATACAAGCGCATCTTCATATATATGTACATATATATATATCTTCAATACTAGTGCACTTTCATCTTTGGGATCATGACACCACATACTGGCGTCGATCTTTCATCTAACTTTTCTACTTTTCCCTTCATCTCTCTCACTTTAATTCCTTGCACTGTGTAACACGATTTTTGTCGTTGGGTAGCAACTGTTATATTCCTATTTGTTTACCCTCAGAAAGCATGAAAAAAATGGCTAATATTTCCTTCAAACTTTTGCTTATATTACACTAGCAGTATCGCCCGGCGTTGCTCGGGTTTGTAAGGGAAATAACTATATAAGCATTTTTAGAGAGTTACTTCCCTTATATAATAGCAAAATAATGCATTGAAAATGGGAAAAATTGATGGTAATTTTTTTTTGAAATCGTAGACTCATCGTAGACGCGTGCTAATACCCAGAAGGGCTCGATATGAATCACGACTATAAGATACCCGCTTTTGGTTAAATTGTACTGCAAAATGTTGGAGTAGTTAGGAATCTAAATCGTAGGAGACAGACACATAACTTCACTTTTATATATAAAGATTTATTCAAACCACAAAGAATGCTTCTCAACACATGGTTATGATGCTCCCCTACCACTTCTGCTCATGCACATATTGTCAGCCACTAATAGACATTCTTAACTGATTAAGGCCAAGCAAATGACAAGCAATTCTGTAGTATTAAGCAGAATAAAGATATATTTCTGCTTCAGCAACTAAGCCCTGAATCTGTCTGAAACGTAATGGAATGTAGGTTAGGTTCAAAACATTGATGTCCAGGTCAGAAAATAAAGTTTGATGGGAATAGAAATCATGTCTTTTGATTCCTAGATAGAAGGAAATAGGAAATAATACATACTGACCAAAGACAACTAGCAAATCTGTTGTATAAAGCAGAATATTTGCTATAAAGATATTTCTGCATCAGCAACTCAGCACTGGGTCTGTCTGAAATGTAATGGAAAACAGGTTAGGTTCATTGATGTCCAGGTTAGAAAAGCAAAGTCACTTCCTTTGATTTCTGGATAGAAGCAAATGGGAAATAACACTTACTGACCAAAGACGAAAATTTTGTTACACAGTGTTGCCAAAGGTGGTTCTTATGGTGCATATACAGCTTTAGATTGAGGAGCCCTAGTGGATGGAAGGAGCTGCGTGTTGCTGTGGCCCATAGACAGCCTTTGACCTGTTCTGTCAGAGTGGGTTTTCAGCCCAGTGTTGCTTGGGCTTTCTGAATTCCAGAAAGCAATGCTCCTATGTTCTCTCTTTATTCTTTTATAAAATTTTTGTATATATTATATACACTTTACACTTTTACTTGTTTCAGTCATTTGACTGTGGCCATGCTGGAGCACCACCTTTAGTTGAGCAAATCAACCCCAGGACTTATTCTTTGTAAGCCTAGTACTTTTTCTATCGGTCTCTTGTGCCAAACCACTAAGTTACGGGGACGTAAACACACCAGCATCGGTTGTCAAGCGATGTTGGGAGGACAAACACAGACACACAAACACATACACACACATACATATATATACATATATACGACAGGCTTCTTTCAGTTTCTGTCAACCAAATCCACTCACAAGGTTTTGGTTGACCCGAGGCTATAGTAGAAGACACTTGCCCAAGGTGCCATGTAGTGGGACTGAACCCTGAACCATGTGGTTAGTAAGCAAGCTACTTACCACACAGCCACTACTATGCCTATATATATATATATATATATATCACTGAGAAGTTCTCACTTCTCACTTTTATAGATCACCAGGCAACCTTTTGTTGGTAACCACAGATATGTGTACCTTTAATGTAATTTTCATAGAGATTCATAGTGGTAGTATCTGAAAAATGAGGTCTTTTGAACTTCAGGTGTGGTCTTTCTGACTGTCTTCAGAACAAGTTTTTGTTAACCCATTTTTCACTTGAAAAATTCAAGTTGATCCAGAACACTGGTAAAAGATACTTCCCAAATTTGTCATGCAGTGAGATTGAAACCAGGACTGTATAACTGTGAAGAAAACTTCTTAACCACTCTGCTGTGCATAGTGAAGTATAATTTACTGCTGTAGGCAGGAAAGCAATTACATAGTTGATAGGTATTTTGTTAGTTTGTAATGCCAAACTAAAATTCCTTCTAAGCCAAACTTATACTAGATTGACATTCTATTTCGAAAAAGGGAAGAAAAAATCTTCTCCTGTCATCAACTTGTAACCTATGATAAATTACAGTACACTGCAACTCCTGATATTGACAGAAGATTAAAAAAAAAACTGTTTGAAAGGAAATAAGTGATGAAAATTAAGTAATCAATAAATTGCTTTCCTCTGATATATCTTCCATAAGATATTTTGGAAAGCCAGTATACTAATTCAAATAATTCTACCTATAAACTTTCCCAGATGTAGCTTACCTGTCAAAATATAATTGAAAAATTTATTTGCTTTTTTTTTTTCATTTTCTATCTAACCTTTTTTTGGCTTTAAGTAGAGTGAAATTATAGACTATATTGGTGATTTTTTTTTGTCTTAGTTATTATTATCCTGTCCAATCTAATGGGTTTTAAATACATTTTAAAATTTTAATTTGTTTTATCTTCCCTTAAAGGTCAGTGTCTTCATTCCTGATTCTATGCTTCCACTTGACTTTTCTTCCTTTTTTGCATGCATTCTTCAATAACAGCATCATTGATATTTCTTTTCAAATAAGGTTCAACTTTTAATCTTTGAACATAGTGTTTCCCTTAGCAGACAGCTAATACAAGGGAGATAATCATTTCTTCATAATATTTGGTGGGATAAGAAGTTTTAACTTGAAAAGGAATAAGGAAAAGGGTGTTTTGAAGACAATTTTTTTTAGTTGTTGCTTACATATTATGAAGTTCTTAAAATTTCTCGTCAGTTGACAAAGTTTTAATCTTACATCATTAGTTTTTGCTTCCTTCTATTTTTCTTTCTAGCGCAAATAGGATGAGTTTTGTATTTTATATAGTTGTACTCTGATGGAGTACAGGTTTTTTTCATTATTATTTACTTTTACTTACTTATAACTCTTAATCCATTAAGTTGATGTGTATCTAAGGCACAACACAAGGTTGTAGTAAAGTTTAAGTATGCTCACAAATAATTTCTGCTATTTTTTCTGGAATTATTATTTACTTTGTCAATCCTAATTCTATTTAATGAATTTCACTCTGCTCCATATATGAAGGCACATGATCTATTGATTAGGTTGTCGCACTCACAGTCATAAGATTGTATGTTCAATTCCCGGAACAGATGGCGCATTGTTTTCTTAAGCAAAACACTTAATTTCACATTGCACCAGTCCACTCAGCTGTAAAATGAGTTCCTGTAATGGCTGGGAAATTTATCCTGTGTTAGACCAGCATCCTGTTCATAAAGTAGTTTTGTAATTTCAATAATTTGTAAAAACCATGTTAAGAAGGTGGCAAACTGGCAGAAACGTTGGCACACCGGGCGAAATGTTTAGCAGTATTTCGTCTGCTGCTATGTTCTGAGTTCAAATTCCGCTGAGGCCGACTTTGCCTTTTATCTTTTCGGAGTCGATTAAATAAGTACCAGTTACGTACTGGGTTTGATGTAATCGACTTAATCTGTCCTTTTTTGTCCCCTCTATGTTTAGCCCCTTGTGGACAATAAAGAAATAAGAAACCATGTTAAGTTTCAGCTTTGTGCCTCCTAGGGTTCCTGACAGATTTAACCCTGCTCCATAGCAACTTTTACCCATCTTTTATTTTTGATTCACTTTCTATTGTTAATTCACCCTCAGAGTCATATAGTCACATTCAACAGAATCAATTAGAAATCTGGCTACTGTCCAAAAGATGTGTTATAGGTTGGAGTGGTACTTTTTTTCTTTCCCAAGAGGCTAGGCTATTAAAAGCCAAATTGGTGAAAGAAGAATTGGAATGCAAAACACTGAAGTTAATGACAGTCTCTCAAGACCAAGAAAGATAATTCTGAAATTTCTTGCTGAACATAATGATACAGATGATTTGTTTATAGTGATTAAATGTTTGTGCTGTACATAAGCTCATCCTCTCTATCAAATTAGCATTACCTGTACAGGTGCATGGTTTGTCACATGTCATATGTGAAAGTGATCATAGAACAACACGAAATGGAATGTTTTGATAAAAAACAGGAACTTCAACCATGTTTTGTGGTCTGCTACCACAACAGCTCCTTTATAGGATCCAGTTAGCACAAGACATCATCAGGAGGAACCACATCCGGTTTCGGCCCCTACTCCTCTACCGTTTTAGACGTGGTGGGCCCCCTCCCCTTTCGGAGGTGTCTTCAGCTCTGGTGTTGAGTGCATGTCTTCTTTCTCCTTCTTTCTTATGTTCCTTGGCCTCTTTGATGTAGCATCAACAAGTGTCAGCAGGCAACTGACTGTCTTGTCAAATTTCCCTTTAAATACCCGCTGCTAGGCTCCAGCAGGCAACCCCAGCAAGATGTCACATGACACCATCTATTACCTGGTCTAGGAATCAAAACCTTGACCTTACAATGGTATATTCTGACTGATTACACCTCCTGCATTGCATCAGTTGTTATTGTATGGAAGCTGGATGGCTAAGTTCACATCTGTGACAATTTTAAAGTCTTCTTCAATAATCAGACTAAGGAAAATCATTGTCTAGTGTTTAGATAGGATAAATTATACAATAATCTAAAGGATGAGAAGAACTTCAGGGTAATCAATTTAAAAGATTACTCTGTATATCTCGGTTTTGAAATAGTCATAACATGTCCCAACATATTGTAAGAGGTAAGATGGTGACAGGAAGAACATCTGCCCATAAAACACTACCACAAAAACAAAAAAAAAAATCAAACCCATGCTGTCATAGAAAAGTGGATGTAAAACGATTATCATCATCACCATCATTGTCATTGTTATCACCACTGCCACCACCATCACCACCACCATCATCATCATCATCGTTGTCGTCGTCTCCATCATCATTGTTACCAATATCATTGTCACTACCACCACCACCACCACCATCATCATCATCATCACCATCATCATCATCATCACTATCATCATCATCACCATCATCGTCATTGTCATTGTCATCATCATCATCATCATCATCATCACTGTTACCATCATTATAATTGCAGTTGTTGTTATTGTCACTGACATCATCAACATCATCACCATCATCATCATTCTCAATTGATTCAAAAAGCAGCATTGAACATCCTGCCGAAGTAGTACAGAAATCTTGAGAAGCACCGTATTTTTCATAGCCAATCTGTTTCTGTTGATTTCTTCCATGGTTGGTTGAAATCTCAAGTATGGTATAAAAGAATGTGATCATTTCAATATTTGCTTTGATCCTTTCTTTACCAGTGGACAGCTGTGTTCATTTAGATGTTATTGTGTTGTAGTTAGTTCAAGTAAAATGTGGCCTCAGACTTAACATGAATAAAGTTGAGGAACAATCTCTAAGATGCAGCAATACTTTATCGCTGGTTGCCATATTCTAAGTGTATATAATTTCTACGACAAAATCTTAACATTATGAGTGGGTGCTGAAAAGGTCCTCGCTTTATATATATATATATATATATATTTCTTTACTACCCACAAGGGGCTAAACATAGAGGGGACAAACAAGGACAGACAAAGGGATTAAGTAGATTACATCGACCCCAGTGCGAAACTGGTACTTTATTTATCGACCCCGAAAGGATGAAAGGCAAAGTCAACCTCGGCGGAATTCGAACTCATAACGTAACGACAGACGAAATACCGCTAAGCATTTCGCCCTGCGCACTAACGTTTCTGTGTGTGTAGTTAATAAAAAAAACATATATCAGAAAGAAGCACAGTCTAAAAAATAGAGCTGCAATTATTACAACAAAATTTTATGCAGAGTTACCCAAGGTTTTGCACCCACAAAGCCAAAGCCTTGTGAACAGCTCGTCAGACTCTATATAAAATTTTGTTGAATAAGTATATATATGTGTGTGTGTGTGTGTGTGTGTGTGTGTATCATTGGCGATTTTTTTCCTCCGTCTTCCCTTCCTTGGATCTTTTCTTTTCCTATGTATTTGATGAAGAGCACCGCTCGAAACGTTAAATCCTCCTTCTTTCTTTCCTCTCCTGAGCATCCAATAACACTATACTTATTCCATGTCCTCACTTTGTTTTGTTTTCTCTTTGTGTTTTCATGTTTGGATTAACTATATATATATATATATATATATATATATATATATACAGGGTGGCCCAAAAGTAGGTTTACAGTTATCACATAGGCACTTTAAATTTCTTTTAAAACATTTTATTATATTTATATTTATATCTTACAAACTGAAAAAGGGGCTTGACAAAATTAACCCAATTAGAATAGAATAATGGTTTCATATGTTTTTTATAGTCAAAATCTAAACTGTTAATATATGAATACGAAAGAGATAGTTGAATAACTATAAACCTACTTTTAGGTCTCTCTGTGTGTATGTATATATATATATATATATATATATACATACACACACACACACACAGAGTCCAAGGGGTACTGGAAAGTTCCTGGCTTTAAGTTTATCATGAAAGGCCAGGTTGGAGGCCCAAGCATCTGAGTTCTTTTACAGGGCTTAGAAAAACTGAAGGACCACTGCAATAAGTGTGTGAATCTGAGAGAGGAATATGTTGAATAAAATCATAATTAACTGATCCTCCTGTATTTTCTTTTACCTGAAACCAAGAATTTTTCAGCACCTCCTTGTTTTGCAGGTGTTAAAGTAGATATTTTCTTATTTTTGTGATGAAAAGATAAATAGATAGATAGATAGATATCAAAATGTAACTACAAGTGGATTGTTGACGATTTTTTCCTCCGTCTTTCTTTTCTCTTGGACTTTCCTCTTTCTCTTGATTCTGAAGAAGAGTTTTGCTCGAAACATAAAACAACCTGAGTGTCTTTTAATACTTTGCATCTTTGCATGTACCACATCCTCGCATTGTTGGTTTTTATTGTGTTTTTCTTCATTGTTTTGGATTATATACACACATATATATATATATATATATATATATATATATATATATGTATGTATGTATACAGAGAGAGAAAGTTAGTCAGTGTGAGACATAGACAGACAGAAAGATAGATAGATAGTTAAATAGCTAGATAAGCAGACAGGCAGACGGACGGACGGACAGACAGACAGACAGACAGACAGTGAGTGAAGAGGTTCATTAACTATAACAGATACATGCACAGACAGTTATACTCCAATTTTTAACAGAAAAGAACTATTTTTTTGTATCATTTTAAAAATAATTTTGGTCAATAAATTGGAAGCTTTCATAAAATTCAAGCTAGACAGGTTGATATTAATAGCCTATCTATAGGTTATTAACATTTACTCTCATTTAAAATAATTGTTATCTACAACCTGACATAGCATTTTAGGATATAAAACTTTCGCGTATAAAAATTAGTTCAGAATTAACCATTGCCTGCCAAACTGCCATTACCTTAACTAAAACCGAAATATTTTTGTATTCAACTTTGGTTTTAATCACATCAATAAACCGACATCACAGTCAAATGATCTATAATCGATATTTATATATTGCTCAGACATCAGAATGGTCAAATAGTATAACTCACTCTATACTTAAAGGTGTTCAGTTTTGTTCTCCTTTTTGTAGATTCTTGGTTCAAATCTGAATGGGATCAGCTTTTCTTTCCATACCTTACATATCTATAAAGTACTTTTCATAGTATCAAGGCTTATCTGGGTTTATAGGAAACATTAAAATCGTTACCTAGACAATGAAGTTCTTTTTTGAAAAGATGTTCCCCTGGTCATAACGTCAACTCCCTAGTATTAAAAAAATTGCCTAACAACTTGGAACATACATACACATACTCTGCAAAGTGGATGGCATTAGGAAGAATGTCCAGCTTTAGAAACTATGCTGAAGCAGACACTGGAGTTTGAGGCAGTCCTGCAGCAACTTAACAAATTTTGTCAAACCGTCCATGCCATGTCAACATGTGTTAAATGATGATGACGGTGGTGGTGGCGGCGGCGGCGGCGGCGGCGGTTTTGGTGGTAGTGGTGGTGAAGGAGGAGGAGGAGTTTATTACAAACCACCAGTCTTTTAATATTGCCAATTCAACAGAGTACACCCTGTTCCATAATATTTGTGTCAACTTAGGAAACAATCATTAATTATCTCATGTGTGTGTGATAAAGTCATTTATTGGACCTTATTAATGAGACACATCCATCAATAGGTAATTAACAATACTTTCTTTTAATTTAAGAGAATAATGAAGCAATGAGTGTACTCATCAATTATGTAACACTCCTACTAATTACAGGTGTTTACTGCAACTCCATAACAAGAGTCCATCAACAAAATTGCTCTGGTGTGGCTATGTGGTAAGAAGCTTGCTTCCTGACCACATGATTTCAGTTTCAGTCCCACTGCATGGCACCTTGGGCGAGTGTCTTCTGCTGTAGCCTTGGGCCGACCAAAGCCTTGTGAGTGGATTTGGTAGACAGAAACTATAAGAAGAATACCCTCCATCAGGCATTTGCCATATTCTGAATGCCTTACTTCCCTGGGCATGGATACATTGAAACTCTGACGTCTGGCAGCTGACTTGGCAGACATCCATAAAATTATTAACCATCTTACAAACAATAACTCTGAGCACCTTTCCAAACTCCACCTGTCTAACACCTGTGGACATGTTTACAAGGTCAGAAAACAGCACAGCTCCCATGACTTTGGAAACATTTTTCCACGGTAAGAGTTGCTGAAGTATGGAACAGACTGCCAGCATCAGTTGTTAGTTGTCAGAGCACTGCAGCCTTCAAAACTTCCATGATCCCTGAGATTCACCAACACTACACCTGATTTTCTCCCCTCCATACACACGCAAGCATGTATCTGACTCATACACTGTTCACTTCCCAGACATTTGTACATTACTGCATATACTTTATACACACTTTTGACAAGTTGTGGTGCACCTGAGCAATGTATACAATAATTTCATTATTATTATTATTATAGCTGTGAGTTTAATTATGTGTTGGGAGTAGGAGCTATTGATAAACATATGCATACAAATACTCACACATATAAAACAATAAATATTATTCAAATACATTCATGTCTTTTGATTCAGAATCTACTGTGTGGCTCATCAGAAGAATCTGGAGCAATAAAGTTATGCAATATAATGTAGTACACAGAATGACAACAGAAGGTCAACTAAGGAATGAAATTAAAATGACAGGAGAGAAAGGCTTGGCAAAATCAACCTCGTCCTCCACCAACATTACCATGCCGTCAATGGCATTGACTTTTCAATGCAAGAATTGGTCTACTTAGTGATCAACGCCATCACCATAATGGAAGCATTCAGCAAGGAAGAAGCGAAATTCTCTGTTATGAGATACAGCTGCTCTTACTGATAATGATGACAACATATTACTCTTTTACTCTTTTACTTATTTCAGTCATTTGACTGTGGCCATGCTGGAGCACCGCTTTTAGTCGAGCAAATCGACCCCAGGACTTATTCTTTGTAAGCCTAGTACCTATTCTATTGGTCTCTTTTGCTGAACCGCTAAGATACGGGGACATAAACACACCAGCATCAGTTGTCAAGCGATGTTGGTGGGGACAAACACAGACACACAAAGATATACACAAACACACAAACATACACATATATATATACATATATACGACGGGCTTCTTTCAGTTTCCATCTACCAAATCCACTTACAAGGCTTTGGTCGGCCCGAGGCTATAGTAGAAGACACTTGCCCAAGGTCCTACACAGTGGGACTGAACCCAGAACCATGTGGTTAGTAAACAAGCTACTTACCACACAACCACTCGTATATATATATATATATATACACACACACATACATATATATTACACACACACATACAGATAGATAGATAGTTAGACAGACAGACAGACAGACAGACAGACAGACAGACAGACAGACAGATTGATAGATAGCTAAATAGATTATGTCTCTGGATATGATTATGTTTCTGGTAGACATGTATGCATAAATATAAATAGACAATATTGTTGCTTTCATTGACAGGGCCCAGTAAAAAGAATTAATCATGTTTATATAGCCTCATAATTATAATAACTTATATTTTAATGTATTTCTGAAATCAGAGTATACATCAATGTAATTATATGCTTTAAGAATTTGTTCCTTTTTTTTTCTTCCAATACATTCTCATTATTTCATATTGTTTGCTAGCTAACATTTAGACTCTACTTGTATAAATATATCAGATGGCATGTCATAAGAAATATTGATATTTGCGTGTGTGTGAGTGTTTTATATTTATACTTATTTTCATATAAGTTCTCACATATTTAACACATAAAATATTATGAGACTCTATTCTCTTCAATTTATCCCATTATCTATCCCATAATTTATCCCATTATTACTTTTTCAAACTTTTTTTCGTTTTTAACTCTTTTTTTCCTTTTTCCAAACTATTACTGATATATCATATTTACTGTTTTATAGCCAATTTTTCCTTTAAATAATTAAACTATAAATGATATTTAATAAAGATAATTCCTGTGCCTTACAATATTTTTTTATATCAAATTTAATATGTATCAGTTATCTTGCCTTTATATCTTATGAATTCACTAGAAACAACACTACTTCTATGCTAATTGTTTGCTTTTTTTTCCAAATATATCATCCATTATTTGAAAAATGTTTTAATTTTTTTTAAATCAACAAAGGACAAATTATCTATTCACTAAACAATGTTGTACGACTTTACATGCGTCTATTTAATCTGGATTGAATTCACTTCTAATTTACATTATTCTCTAAAATTAATTAATCTCATTCCCATAGTTAAGCATCATTTACATTTTAAGTGTAATTCAGTTTAGTTGATTATACATAATTAAATTATAACGATAATATAATAATAATTTCTTAAATTACAAGGACAATTATGTCTCAGCACCAACTATCATACATGTGTTTGTGTATGTGGGTGTGTACATACATACATACATACATACATACATTCATACATATATACATTCATACATACATACATACATACATACATACATATAGGCATGGCTGTGTGGTAAGAAGTTTGCTTCTTGACCACATGGCTCTTGATTCAATCCATGTGTATATATATATGTATATATATGTATCTATCTATCTATCTATCTATTCATATATCCTGGGAGAATTCACAAAAAAAAAACAAAAGACGAAGACAGGTGATGTAGACAACAAACAGATGTATTAGTATAATGGTCAGGAAATGAAAAAGTCTTTAATGTTTTGAGCCTACGCTCTTCCACAGAGAGGAACAAGGAGAGAAAATAATGTGTAGTGGCTAGTGATCTATCATGGTGAATGATAGATCGCTATATATATATATATATATATATATATATATTATATATATATATATCAAATAAAATTAAAAAAGAATACAAAGGATATTGCGGTACACGTGTTTCAAGCTTTATAAACAATCTGTTCTTACATCAGTGTATAATAGATATAAAAGATGGTTTAAAGCTCTCTTCAGCTGCAAACATTGTTATTTCAAAGAGTTACATCACACTATTAAAAGTATGAAAAGTACATGTAGTATTACTCATTAAAATAGGTATATCATATCTCCCTGAGAAAGTGTATTTGTAAAATTTCCTAACTGTATAAATGTATAAAAATTCATTGGATTTTGAAAATCTGCCCATACTGTATCACCAGTCTACATAGAGTGAATGTTAAATAGATTGGAATGGGTTTATATTCAATTCTCTTGTATAAGATAGGAAGGAAAATAAGATAGAAAGAAATAAAGAAAAAAAAATGGAGAGAAAAGAAAATAGAAAGAAAAATTTTTTTTTTAAATAAACGTTAAAAAATAAAAAATAAGAAATAAGGGGCAAGGGTACTGGAAATAAAATACCAAGGAAGCAAAAGACAAGGGTAATAAAAGCAAAAATAGTAAAAAAAAAGGATAATAAAGTTAGAACCACATATAAATAAGAATTAGCCAAATAAGAATAAAGTAACAAAAAATATTAAAAAAATAAAAAATAAAAACAAAAGAATTGAGACTATAAGGTAGAGTAAGCGATAAAGAGATAAGATTCTAAAAGGGCTGAGAATACTGGCAATGTATATATATATATATATATATATATACATTGCCAGTAACTCATAACTATCTTTATCTAATCATATATATATACTAGCATTAAAGACCCGTCGTTGCCCGGTCATAGAGCCAGTGCATGTATATATGTGTATATATATGTGTACATACTACATGTACATCTATATATATACATCTACACATAAAATACAAAATACAAAGTTATATCTTGATATCGCTAGTGATAACAATACTCAAAATATATAACAGACTGGAATTGTTAGCCCGTCTCTTGTAATTTCGATCAGTTGTATCTTGTCGTCCCTCTTATATAGAAGTGTGGCTACAATCCAGCCTACCTACTTCGGGGGGGGCATTTTAAATTTTTTTCCGGGACGTCCTACATTCCAGATATAAAGGTAAAAATAAAATATTTCCACTTTGCAAGTTCGAGTCGAGTACTCCCTTGCACGCTCCATTGACTCGAACCTTGCTTCTATTGTTGTAAATTTACTGCCTCTGATTAGATATCTTTCATAATCGCACCAAGACACTTTTCGAAGGTGCTTTCCTCCATGTGATTTTATTATTACCCACAAGGGGCGAACGTAGAGGGGGACAGTACAATCGGGGGAAAAAAAATAAAAATAATGAAATATGAAAATATGTATAAATGTGGTGTAATGCTCCACCCGATCCCCGAAATCAGGCGGTTACATTTCGTCATTTTATAATGTTTTCAACAGTAACAAATTCATTTTTCAGCATTTTGCAATACATTTCAATACATTTCAAAATATAATTTCAAAATATATTATCAATTACAGAAAAATTGTTTTCACAAATTCACATATAAATCTTTCGCAATACATCTTTAAGGTTTCAAAATACATAACCAAAAGTCTTTCCAAATTTTCTCCTTTTTTTTTTTTCTTTAATTTTAAATTATCTCCATTACCTTTTTAGGTCATTATAGTTTTCCATTTCTTTTGGGTACCTTAGTAGTCGGCACTTCATTTGTTGTTACATTCGTTCAGCGGCTTTGATAAATGCCTCGGCGTTGTCTTCATGGATCAGTGCACCCGTTTCCTTCCACTCCGTGCCCATCCTGACCCATGAATATCCTTCCGTTTCACTTATAAGTTCTTCCATTTCGCCACAGTGTTTATATTGTACCAATGTTCCGTAAAATTTGTATCTTCTATTTGACCCTATGTTTTCTTTGGTTTTCCTCTTCGGGCTTACTTCTTCTTTACTTCCCTCTCTCGGTTTTTCTCTTTCTCTCTTTTTGCTTTCCTTTTCTTTTTCCTTCTCTTGTCTTTTTGGTTCTTTGTCTGTCGTATGTTCTTTTCCTGTTTTTTCTTTTTCTTTTTGTGTAGTAGCCTTTCCTTTCTCTTGGTTCTGTTCCTTCACTTGTTTTTTCCTGTTTTTTCACTTTCCTTTATTTTACTTTCTTTTTCTTTCTCTATTACCTGTGACTTTTGTTCTTTTTCTATTAATTCCTTCTCTTTGCCTTCATTTTCCTTCTGTGTATTGTTATTTCCTTTTACCGTTGTTTCCTTTTCCTTGCTTTCTTTCTCCTTTAGAGTATTGTTCCCTTCTTCGGGTTCTTTTTCTTTCTCTTTTCTGTTTTCCTCTGCTCTTTCACACTCCGCCACAAATTCGTAAAGCAGACATTCTTTTTTAATATGACCTCTTGTCCCACATAGATAACAGTTGGGCTTCGTCCCCTCAACTATTACGCAGAGGGGTCTACCATCTTCTACTTCTATTTGGAAGGGAATTCGGTCTATATCTCTGTTTGTGGCTGTCAGCCACATCTCTATTCCGAATCCCTTCCATTTCACTATGCTGGTCTCTTTTATCGATCCAATTTCTATACCTTCTTCTGCTGATCCTAGGATGGCTGTTACCAGCCATTCTGTTTTTAAATCTGGGGTTATGTTTGGGATTTTAACCCGCACCCCTCTTTTCCCCTTGTAGGTAGGCCACATGACGAAGTTTTCGCCTCTGAGTACGGTGGTAGCTTGTGAGGCCGCAACTTCTTTTGTTGCATACCTCACCTCCACCGTACCATATTTTCTGCCTCTGCATACAAAGGTAGCCTTTTTCATAACGTCGTCCAGACATTTTTCTATGTCTTCTATCGCTATTCTCGATAGCTTTCTTGTGGTCGTGTCCTGTGTCCTATAGATTATAGTTTTGTCCTCTTTTTCCTCCTTTGCTTCAACAGGGGGGACCAGCTTCACTCTGTCATCCTCCCTTTCAATGAATTTCTCAAATTCCTCAAGCTGTTGTTTTTTAAAGAACACCTCTCTTACTGTCAGCGGCATATCGCTTTTCATTGCGGCGACCTCCGCGTAAGTCTCCATGACTTGAGGGTCGGCGCACTTTCTACAAAAAGTTTCTAACGCGCAGCGGCAAATGCCTCGCGCGATTCAAATTTCAATTTCTATCTACAAAACTATCAATTACTTAACACACGCAAATTGATTTCCTCCATGTTGTTTTATTATTACCCACTAGGGGCTACATAGATGGGACAATACAATCGGGAAAATGAATAATGAATTATGAAGTTTGTACAATGTGGTGCAATGCCCACTCGATCCCCGAAATCGAGCGGTTACATTTCGTCATTTATTTTTATTCGTCATCAATATTTTCCAAATAAAACATTTTATACATTTTCAACATACATTTCAAAAGTTTTACAAAGTTCAACATTTCTTTTTTTTTTCCGAATTTAAAGTTCTTTTTATCATTTCCAAATTTAAGTTTTCACAATACCTTTTCTTTTATATATACTCCATTATGTCTACCAAATCTGAGTAAACTTCCATCGTTCGAGGCCACCTTGTAAGTCGGCATTTCATATGTTTTAACACGTTCTCGCCAGCTGCCTCGATGAACGCCTCGGCGTCGTTCTCGTGGACGAGTGCAGCTGTTTCTTTCCATTCGGTGCCCATCATGACCCACGTATATCCGTTTGTTTCGCTTATTAAATCTTCCATTTCCTCACAGTGCTTGTGATGGATCAACGTTCCATAGTATTTGAATTTTCTATTCGTACCTACGTTTTCTCTAGTTTTTCTCTTAGGACTTACTTCCTCTTTTTTCTCCTCCCTCGGTTTCTCTCTTTCTCTCTTTTTGCTTTCTCTTCTTTCTTTTTCCTTCTCTTGTCTTTTTGGCTCTTTGTCTGCCGTCTCTCTACCTGTGCCTTAAGTTCCTTTCCTGTTGTTTCTTTTCCTTTTTGCATACCATCTTTTCCTTTCTCTTGGTTCTGTTCCTTCTCTGTTCTTTTCCTGCTTTTTCTCTTTCCTTTAATGTACTTTCCTTTTCTTTCTCTTGCTTCTGCCTTGGCTCCTTCTCCTCTACTTCTGCACCCTGTGAATTTTGCTCTTTTCTACTATCTTCTTCCCTTTGTTTTCATTTTCCTTCAGTGCGCTGTTACTTCCTTCTCTTGTTTCTCCGTTATTTCCTTTTCCTTGTTTTCGCTGTTCTTTCCTTCGTGTTCGTTTTCCTTCTCTCCACTTTGTGTCTCTTTTGCTCCGCTGTGAATTCATACAGCGGACATTCCTTTTTTATGTGCCCTCTTGAACCGCACAGGTAGCAATTCGGTTTTCTGCCTTCCACTATTACACTAATTGTTTTTCGTTTTCTATTTCTATTTGGAGGGAAATCTTTCGATGTCTTCCATTGTGGCCATCAGCCACAACTCTACTCCGAATCCCTTCCAATTTACAACGTTCGTCTCCTTAATTGACCCTATTTCTACTTCCTCTTTTGCTGCCCCAATAATGGCTGTTACCAGCATTTCTGTTTTAATATTTGGGGGCACCTTTGGGACTCTTACCCGTACCCCTCGTCTTCCTTTATACGTCGGCCACATGGTGAAATTTTCCGCTTTCAGGACAGTGGAAGCCAATGAGGCCGCCACTTCCTTTGTTGCGCATCTCACCTCCACCGTACCATATTTCTTTCCTCTGTCTACAAAAGTCGCTTTTTTCATGATGTCCCCCAGACATTTCTCTATTTCTTCAATCGTCACTCTCACCAGTTTTCTCGTGTTTCTATCTTGCGTTCTATACGTTATCGTCATGTTATTTTTCTCTTCTATTGTTTCCACAGGCGGGACCAGCTTCACGCTGTCACCCTCCCTTTTGACGAACTTCTTATTCCTTCAATTGTTCTTTTCTAAAGAACACTTCTTTTATTCTAAGTGACTCGTCACTTTTTGTTGTGGCGACCCCCGCGTAAGTCTCCATGACTTGAGGGTCGACACACCTTCTATAAAAGGTTCAAACACGTAGCGGCAAACGCCTCGCGCGATTCAATTTTTTGACAATTTTTAACAGTTTTTTTTCCAATTTTCACATACAAAATAACTCACAACACACGTGGGTAGATTTCCTCCATGTGATTTTATTATTACCCACAAGGGGCGAACATAGAGGGGACAATACAATCGGGGAACTTAAAATAAGAAAGCGAATGACAAGAAAAGGAAAAAATAAAAGTAAAAAATGACACATGAAAGAATATTTACAATGAGATGTAAATGCCCACTCGATCCCCGGAATCGAGAGGTTACATTTTCGTCACATATAGTTCACAATATTTTCTTTTTTCTCTTCTTTCTTCTCTCTCTTCTCACAATTCTATACGTATTCCATAATAGTTTTCAATTCTCTAAAGTCAATCACTGAGCCCTCAGGCAGCCGCTCTCTCACTCGAACACTCGTGTAAAACGTTACACTCTCTCCGGCAGCTCTGAGGAACTCAGCGACTCTTCCTTCGGGGATTAGAGCAGTCTCCTGCCACTGATCGGTCATCCTGTTGACCCATATATGTCCCTCCGTACTACTTGTCAATTCTTTCGTTTCAGGGCAGAAATGGAAGGTTACTAACTTGTAGAAGCAGTAATCTTGTTCCGTCCTACGTTTTCCTCGTTTTTCTTTTCGGGCTTATTTATTCCTTGTTCTCCTCTCTTTGTTGTCTCTTTCTCTCTTTTTGCCTTCTTTTCTTTCTTCTTCCTTCTCTTGTCTTTTTGGTTCTTTGTCTGTTCTCTCTTTCTCTCGTGTTTTATGTTCCTTTTCTTTTTCCTTTTGTGTGCCGTCTTTCTTTTCGTTTGATTCTGATCTCTCCTTGTTTTTTCCTGTTGTTTCTTTTCCTTTTTTTTTCCTGACTCTATTTTGGTTCTATTTCTTTCTTTTCTTTTATTTCTTTTTCCTTCATTGACTTATTATTCCTTTCTCTTGTTGTTTTGTTTCCTTTTCTATGTTTTCTTTTTCATTTACCGTATTCTTCTTTTCTTCAAGTTCCTGCTCGTACTCCGCTACGAATTCGTATAACGAGCACTCTTTTTTAATATGCCCCCTTGTTCCGCACAAGTAGCAGTTTGGCTTTCTTCCCTCTACAATTACACTGAGGGTTTTCTCATCTTCAATTTCTATTCTGTAGGGGAACTTTTCAATGTCCTCTTTTGTGGCCATCAAACACAGTTCTACCCCATATCCTCTCCAGTTTACCGCGTTGGACTCCTTAAAGGATTCCACCTCCACTTCCTCTTCTGCTGCTCCTAGAATAGCTGTTGCCAGCCATTCTGTTTTCACTTCTGGGGGTATATTCGGGATTTTAACCCGGACCCCTCTTCTTCCCTTGTATGAGGGCCACATTATAAATGTTTCCGCTCTTAGTACAGTGGTAGCCAGTGAGGCTGCAATTTCTTCCGTTGCACATCTCACCTCCACCGTACCAAAATTTCTTCCTGCTCTACTCACGTAGGTCGATTTCCCCATTATGTCTCCCAGACATTTTTCGATTTCTGCTATCTCCACTCACTCTGCCAGTTTTTTTGTATTTTTGTCTTGGGTTCTATATGTTACCGTTTTGTTTTCTTTGTCCTCTTTTGCTTTCGCGGGGGGGATTAGCTTCACGCTATCACCCTCCCTTTTGAATAGCTTTTCATATTCTTTGAGTTTACTCTTCTCAAAGAAAACATCCTTCACGATTATCGACGAATCATTATTTTTCTTTCCCGTGACCCCCGCGTAAGTCGCCATGACTAGAGGGTCAATTCACCTTCTTCGGAAGGTTTCCACACGTAGAGGCAAACGCCTCGCGCGATATTAATCACTTTACACAGAACAAAATTTCACTGTCTAGTCACAGATAGCAACACACGTGGGTAGATTTCCTCCATGTTGTTTTATTATTACCCACTAGGGGATACATAGATGGGACAATACAATCGGGAAAATAAAATAATATGAAGTTTGTACAATGTGGTGCAATGCCCACTCGATCCCCGAAATCGAGCGGTTACATTTCGTCATTTATTTTTATTCGTCAACAATTTTTCCAAATAAAACATTTTATACATTTTCAACATACATTTCAAAAGTTTACAAAGTTCAACATTTCTTTTTTTTTTTTTCCGAATTTAAAGTTCTTTTTATCATTTCCAAATTAAAGTTTTCACAATAACCTTTTCTTTTATATACTCTCCATTATGTCTACCAAATCTGAGTAACTTCCATCGTTCGAGGCCACCTTGTAAGTCGGCATTTCATATGTTTTAACACGTTCTCGCCAGCTGCCTCGATGAACGCCTCGGCGTCGTTCTCGTGGACGAGTGCACCTGTTTTCTTTCCATTCGGTGCCCATCCTGACCCACGTATATCCGTTTGTTTCGCTTATTAAATCTTCCATCTCCTCACAGTGCTTGTGATGGATCAACGTTCCATAGTATTTGAATTTTCTATTCGTACCTACGTTTTCTCCTCTAGTTTCTTCTTAGGATTACTTCCTTCCTCTTTTTCTCCTCCCTCGGTTTCTCTCTTTCTCTCTTTTTGCTTTCTCTTCTTTCTTTTTCCTTCTCTTGTCTTTTTGGCTCTTTGTCTGCCGTCTCTCTACCCTGGCCTTAAGTTCCTTTCCTGTTGTTTCTTCCTTTTTGCATACCATCTTTTCCTTTCTCTTGGTTCTGTTCCTTCTCTTGTTCTTTTTCCTGCTTTTTCTCTTTCCTTTAATGTACTTTCCTCTTCTTTCTCTTGCTTCTGCCTTGGCTCCTTCTCCTCTACTTCTGCACCCTGTGAGTTTTGCTCCTTTTCTACTATCTTCTTCCCTTTGTTTTCATTTTCCTTCAGTGCGCTGTTACTTTCCCCCCTTCGCTTGTTTTTCTCTCCGTTATTTCCTTTTCCTTGTTTTCGCTGTTCTTTTCTTCGTGTTCGTTTTCCTTCTCTCCACTTTGTGGTGTCTCTTTTTGCTCCGCTGTGAATTCATACAGCGGACATTCCTTTTTTGTGCCCTCTTGAACCGCACAGTAGCAATTCGGTTTTCTTCCTTCCACTATTACACTAATTGTTTTTTCGTTTTCTATTTCTATTTGGAAGGGAAATCTTTCGATGTCTTCCATTGTGGCCATCAGCCACAACTCTACTCCGAATCCCTTCCAATTTACAACGTTCGTCTCCTTAATTGACCCTATTTCTACTTCCTCTTTTGCTGCCCCAATAATGGCTGTTACCAGCATTTCTGTTTTAATATTTGGGGGCACCTTTGGGACTCTTACCCGTACCCCTCGTATTCCTTTATACGTCGGCCACATGGTGAAATTTTCCGCTTTCAGGACAGTGGAAGCCAATGAGGCCGCCCACTTCCTTTGTTGCGCATCTCACCTCCACCGTACCATATTTCTTTCCTCTGTCCACAAAAGTCGCTTTTTTCATGATATCCCCCAGACATTTCTCTATTTCTTCAATCGTCACTCTCACCAGTTTCTCTCTTTTTTCTATCTTGCGTTCTATACGTTATCGTCTTGTTATTTTTCTCTTCTATTGTTTCCTCCACAGGCGGGACCACTTCACGCTGTCACCCTCCCTTTTGACGAACTTCTCTCGTATTCCTTCAATTGTTCTTTTCTAAAGACCACTTCTTTTATTCTAAGTGACTCGTCACTTTTTGTTGTGGCGACCCCCGCGTAAGTCTCCATGACTTGAGGGTCGACACACCTTCTATAAAAGGTTCAAACACGCAGCGGCAACGCCTCGCGCGATTCAACTTTTTGACAATTTTTAACAGTCTTTTTCCAATTTTCACATATAAAATAACTCACAACACACTTGGGTAAATTTCCTCCATGTGATTTTATTACTACCCACAAGGGGCGAACATAGATGGGACAGTACAATCGGGGAACTTAAAATAAAAAAGCAAATGACAAGAAAAGGAAAAAATAAAAGTAAAAAATGACATATGAAAGAATATTTACAATGAGATGTAAATGCCCACTCGATCCCCGGAATCGAGAGGTTACATTTTCGTCACATATAGTTCACAGTATTTTCTTTTTTCTCTTCTTTCTTCTCTCTCTTCTCACAATTCTATACGTATTCCATAATAGTTTTCAATTCTCTAAAGTCAATCACTGAGCCCTCAGGCAGCCGCTCTCTCACTCGAACACTCGTGTAAAACGTTACACTCTCTCCGGCAGCTCTGAGGAACTCAGCGACTCTTTCTTCGGGGATTAGAGCAGTCTCCTGCCACTGATCGGTCATCCTGTTGACCCATATATGTCCCTCCGTACTACTTGTCAATTCTTTCGTTTCGGGGCAGAAATGGAAGGTTACTAACTTGTAGAAGCAGTAATCTTGTTTCCGTCCTACGTTTTCCCTCGTTTTTCTTTTCGGGCTTATTTCTTCCTTGTTCTCCTCTCTTTGTTTCTCTCTTTCTCTCTTTTTGCCTTCTTTTCTTTCTTCTTCCTTCTCTTGTCTTTTTGGTTCTTTGTCTGTTCTCTCTTTCTCTCGTGTTTTATGTTCCTTTTCTTTTTCTTTTTGTGTGCCGTTTTTTCTTTTCGTTTGATTCTGATCTCTCTCTTGTTTCTTTCCTGTTGTTTCTTTTTCCTTTTTCTTTTCCTGACTCTGTTTTGGTTCTGTTTCTTTCTTTTCTTTTATTTCTTTTTCCTTCATTGACTTATTATTTCCTTTCTCTTGTTGTTTTGTTTCCTTTTCTATGTTTTCTTTTTCATTTACCGTATTCTTCTTTTCTTCAAGTTCCTTCTCGCACTCCGCTACGAATTCGTATAACGGGCACTCTTTTTTAATGTGCCCCCTTGTCCCGCACAAGTAGCAGTTTGGCTTTCTTCCCTCTACAATTACACTGAGGGTTTTCTCATCTTCAATTTCTATTCTGTAGGGGAACCTTTCAATGTCCTCTTTTGTGGCCATCAAACACAGTTCTACCCCATATCCTCTCCAGTTTATCGCGTTGGACTCCTTAAAGGATTCCACCTCCACTTCCTCTTCTGCTGCTCCTAGAATAGCTGTTGCCAGCCATTCTGTTTTCACTTCTGGGGGTATATTCGGGATTTTAACCCGGACCCCTCTTCTTCCCTTGTATGAGGGCCACATTATAAATGTTTCCGCTCTTAGTACAGTGGTAGCCAGTGAGGCTGCAATTTCTTCCGTTGCACATCTCACCTCCACCGTACCAAATTTCTTGCCTCTACTCACGTAGGTCGATTTCCCCATTATGTCTCCCAGACATTTTTCGATTTCTGCTATCTCCACTCTTGCCAGTTTCTTTGTATTTTTGTCTTGGGTTCTATATGTTACAGTCTTGTTTTCTTTGTCCTCTTTTGCTTTCGCGGGGGGGATTAGCTTCACGCTATCACCCTCCCTTTTGAATAGCTTTTCGTATTCTTTGAGTTTACTCTTCTCAAAGAAAACATCCTTCACGATTATCGACGAATCATTATTTTTTCCTTTTCCCGTGACCCCCGCGTAAGTCGCCATGACTAGAGGGTCAATTCACCTTCTTCGGAAGGTTTCCACACGTGGAGGCAAACGCCTCGCGCGATATTAATCACTTTACACAGAACAAAATTTCACTGTCTAGTCACAGATAACAACACACTTGGGTAGATTTCCGACGTGCGTTCAAATCTTCTTTTTTCTCTACACAACCAATTTCATTCAAATTTTACACATGCCTTACTTTATAGACAATAGTCTTTTCTTTAATTTAATTTTTTATTATCCATCTGGACTATTCCATTTCTGCATGCTAATTTCATTTTTAATTTATTCCCATTCATGTGAAACCACTTATTCAAGTTCAAGTCATTGATGCAATTTTATACCAATTGCTATTTTTACTTTTTTTTTATGTTACGATTATATTATACTTTAGTTTATTTTAATAATTACTTACTACATATAATTCAATTGTTATAATTATTTTTATTGTTAAAGTGAAAGTATCTGACATAAAATAGAGAAATGTTTTTCTTTCACTTTTAACATGTAATACTGAAATAGTGGAGAAGATATGATATTGCTATGGGCTCGCTCTAGGCAAGATGTTGAACATTTTTTTTTGCCCATGAAACTACATGGACCCTAAGTAAGGTATGTGTAAAATTTGAATGAAATTGGTTGCGTAGTTCTCAAGTTTTAGGGAATCGTAGTGGAGAAGATATGATATTGCTGTGGGCTCACCCTAGGCAAAAAGTTAAAAGTTTTTTGCCGATGACACTCCCTGGACTCTAAGTAAGGCATGTGTAAAATTTGAATGAAATTGGTTGTGTAGTTCTCAGGTTTTAGGGAAACATACATACAGACAGACAGACACACACACACACATTCTCAGTTTTATATATATAAAGATATATATATATATATATATATATATATAAGAGATAATGGTGTCACTGAGACCCAAAGGTGTCAGGTAATGCTGAATAAGTGCTATAGACAGACCATAGTTAAGTTCCAGATTTGGTAATATTGTGAATAAAGGGTTCAACGTTGGTTCTAAGTCAACGTGTGTATATAAGAATTTTTTTGTGTAATAAGATAAAAAACCAAGGCGGTATAGATATTAGAGCATTTATAGATAGACGGTCTTACAGCTGTTTCTAGAATATTAATTAATAATATCCATTCATCGGAGACGGTGTGAGAGGATAGTTAAGTCATAGTTAGTTTAGATGTGATATAAAATAGAGAGTGAGGTGGAGGAAAGAAAATAGATGACTATGACTTAATTTTCCTCTCACACCATCTCCGATGAAAGGATATTATTAATTAATATCCTAGAAACAGCTGTAAGACCTTCTATCTATAAATGCTCTAATATCTATACAGCCTTGGCTTTTTATATTATTATGCAAAAAAATTCTGATATACATATATATATATATATATATATATATATATATATTATATATATATATATATATATACATATATATATATATATACATACAAGGGGTTGCTGAATAATTCCTGGCTTTAAGGGTATCATGAAAGGCCTGATTGGAGGCCCAACCTTCTGAGTACTTTCACAGGCCTGAAAAAAAAAAAAACAACTGAAGGACTGCTGCAATAAATGTGTGAATCTGAGAGGGGAATATATTGTATAAAATCATAATCAACTGATCCTTCTCTATTTTCTTTTACTCAAAGCCAGAAACATTTCAGCATCCCCGTGTATGTGTGAGTGTGTGTGTGTACATATATATATATGTGCATGTTAACTATTAGCTTTGGAAGTAGCCTTTGTAAATAATATTACTTATGTTTCCAACTTAACTTGGACATGTTGCTTTAAATGCTGTAAGCTGCAGTAATCACAATGAAATATCTCATATAGACGTTAAGTAGTAAAAAACACAGATTATGTCAGCACTCATGGATGGGACTTTCGTATCAAGCAGTTTCAGCATAATTTGTGCTTCCTCAGCACCAAATGCCAGATTGAAATTCCATCAAACTGACAGAGTGTAACACTTTTTGAAATGTCATTGATTGTTCAGTGAGTGTTGAACCATATTCAATTGCTGGAATTTCGATCTGGAACCCTACCTGTTGCTTCCTCAGCAACAGGTAGGGTGCCTGTTGCTGAGAAAGCGGAAATTGCACAGAAATCATGTGATACAACAGTCCTGTCTGCTGGTGCTGATGAAACTTTATCTGCTGATATAATTTGTGCATTTTAGCACTCAGCATCTATACAAGATGATGTCTGAGGATGACTACCACAGCTTACAGTGTTTAAAACAATATTTCCAAGATAAGTAGGATGTACAAATTATTATGCATATATTTGTGTGCATGTGTATGTGCGTGTGTGTGTGTATGCATGTATTATGTATAGATATATCGGTGTTTAATATATATATATATAATATATATATATATATATATGTATATATATATATATATATATATATATATATATAATATATATATATATATATAGTAGAAATGTGTTACAAAAAGAAAATATAAAATATAAAATACACGTAGAAATGTAAGGGTAAAATATGAAAAATCAACGAAAATGCACATTGTAAATAAAAAAAGGCTATTTATGATAGGTAACGACAAATATATACATTTAGATGGACTGAGGTAGTAATAAGAGTCATAAAAGTCATTATCATGAGATGATTATAAGATGATAATAAAGTAAGAGAACAAAGCGAACCATGGTTTTGGCAAAAAGCTATTCATCGCATATATATATATATATACACACATATATATATATATACACACTCACATACACACACGCACATTATAACTGAAAGGTTTCAGTTTCCAATACTCAGATTTGCTCAATTCTGATCATCAGTTGGTAAACCAAACGTTGTTTCCTTTTGAATATTCCCTGTATGAATATTTTTTGAAATATGAAATGAAAGATTGAAAGCAAAACACTTATTGTTATGTTCTTTCACTTAAAAAACCTTTATGAAGAACACATGTGAAAACGACTGCTTCCAGCCCACAGTTTTTATTTTATTTTATTTCTTCATTTTCCTGGTAATATCATTATAAATATCATAAGATCCATACAATTGAAGTTATATACTGGTCGTCTCAGAATCATTACGTCAGAAAAACAGGCACTCGTATATTTGGGAATACTAGAGTAGATATGTTATTCTTTCTTTTTACTATAGCACAAGGTCTGAAATTTTATGGGGAGGGGCTAGTCATTTACTATTATATCCTTATGGATAAACGAATACATTGCAACAGTGCAATAACAATATAATTGAAACAAATGGCAGTAACCACACAGAACATAACAACAATCTTTTAAGAACTAACAATCCATCACGCTAACTTGAACTGTAAACTTCGAACTCCAGCTTTGATCTATCAACAGATGAGCTGTGCAACTAGCATGAACTACCTCACTTATTCAGACTGCTACTATTTATAGCAGGCACAGGAGTGGCTGTGTGGTAAGTAGTTTGCCTACCAACGACATGGTTCTGGGTTCATTCCCACTGCGTGGCACCTTGGGCAAGTGTCTTCTACTATAGCCTCGGGCCGACCAAAGCCTTGTGAGTGGATTTGGTAGACAAAAACTGAAAGAAGCCTGTCGTATATATGTATATGTATATATATATGTATGTATATGTTTGTGTGTCTGTGTTTGTCAAATACAAGTGGCATTTTCCTTGTTTCTGCCTGTTTCTCTCTCTCTTGTTTATTCTTGCGGGTTCAAGGTCATATGCACACACATACATATGCACACGCACACACACACACACACACACGCACACACACATACACACACACACACTCACATACATGTATATATACAGAGAAACACAACAAATTAAAGTAAAAATAAAATATATATAAAAGTAAAAATAAAATATATGAAATGATCAATAAGAGAGAATCCATTTTATTCTCATTTTCTTTTTTTTTTGTTTTCCAATTATCAATAAAACATACAACAGTGAAAGAATAACTTTTCTTTATTTATAATCTTTTAAAAGTATTTTTTTTTTAAAGATAATCTTTTCTAAATAATATTAATCACAGGTTAATGAACTTTTACTTACAAATCACAAAACACATTGTGTTTGCATGAGTATTGTTAAACCAACCATCGGATTTAGAAAACGATGCCAGAAGAATGTTGAAGACACCTCTCTGACTTCTTGTTTCCAATAGCAACAACAGCTTTGAACTGTTATCATTCCTGTTGTTTGATATTTTGAAGCTTACAATACATAAATGCATTGTTATTTTGGGTTGCTTGCCATTTTTTTTTTGTTTTTTCTTTGCACATATTTTTTTATTATTTAATAATTCAGGTCTTTGCACCAAATTCCCTTTGGTATTCTTTCACACTTGGAATGTGTAGTCTCTGAATTAACAATCGACAGTTAGAGAAAGTGGTGTATGCAAACATTGAGTTCAAAGTTAATCTTATACCTGTGTGCACGTGTATGTGTGTGTATGTATGCACGTATATATATATATGTGTGTGTGTGTCTATATGTATTATACATATATGTACATATAATGTATGTATTTACAAGCGTATGGATGCATGTATGTACATGTGTATATATGTATGTGTATATATGTATGCATGCATGTAACTAAAACGTACGTATGTGTGGGTGTGTATGTTTTCATACCTGTGATATTATATGTGTATATATGTATTAATATATGTATGGATGTATATATGTGGGTATATGTATATAAGTACTAGTGTATGTATAGTGTTATTAGCATATATTTACATGTATGTACATGCGTATATATATATATATATACATATATATATGTGTATGTATATATATATATATATATATATATATATATATGCATGCATGTAACTATAATGCATGTGTGTGTATGTTTGCATGCCTGTGATATAATATATGTATGTATTTATATATATGTATTCATGTATATATGTAGGTATATGTATATAAGTGTGTTTGTATGCAAGTATATATGTATACACTGGTATGTATGCATGTATGAGTCTGTGTATGTATATGTGTTTATGCATATGTACATATGTATGCATGCCAGCATGTATTTTTCTGTGTATACACATATAATTATACACGTGTACATTTTCTTATTTATGTGCATATATATGTATGTATATGTACATACGTGTACATATCTATTTTTCCTTCTTATTCTCCTATTGTATATACTCTCTCTTACTCACATACACCTCCTCTCTCTCTCTCTTCCTCCCTCTCTCCCTCTTCTTCCCCCTCTCTCTCTTACTTTCTTTACCTTTCTCTCTCTATTAACCTTTCCTTTCATTGAAACATTTTAAAAAGTGACTCCAAATATATTTATTGCCAAAAGCAACACAAAATGTATCATAAAGAGCTAAATTAATCATATACAACAATATGCCAGCTTGACCTCACTGCTTCGATACAAGCTAAAAGTTTTCTTTGCAACACACCATTCCTACACTATATGAAACTAACATATAACTTGCCAACATTACAACGTAATATACTAATATTGCTCTATGTTTCAGTACCATACAATATGTCAACAATGCGATACAACAATCACTACACTATACTGACCTAGCATAAAACATGGCCGTACTAACCTATGTTATACTAATATACAATATGTGTGTGTTTTATGTATGTATCTGTCCAACCCACATTGAAAGCGTATCAGATGGTAAATGATGATCATGATGATTGTATGTATATATATTTATATATATATATTTATATATATATTTTTTTTTCTGTATGGAAGCATATAGATGTGAAAATAAACAGATCAACATACAGACGGATAGGTACATAGGCTATAAGAACAGACACATATGGAGACACGGATCCACACATATAAAGATGCACATCCATACATACAAACATGGTACATAGTTGCATAACACACACACACACACACAGACATGCACACACAAGGAGACAGAGGTGCATACATATACAAACACATGCTCACACACACATACATAGAAAATACACAAACACGGACATGCAAGCACATAAATATGCAGGATACGTACATACAGATGCACACACATACATATGTACATATGCATACGCACACATATATACATACATACACATGCAAACACACATATACATACATACGTACATGCATGCATGCGCACAAACAGACAAAAAGGAACGCAGTGTAAATAATGGAGTCAAAACTATTGAAAAGGTTGCAAGACGCAATGAAAATTTTAGGAAAATAAAAATAAGAAAACAGTGGAAATTTTACCGGTGAGTGCGTTATATTATAAGGCACAAAAAGAAAATGACTCTCCCCAGACACAACAGAATATGCTTCAGCACACAAACTCATATAAAGAATCTTGCAAACCAAATCCACATTATATGCATATATAATGTGTATATATATATGCACATATGTATATATGAATGTGTATATATATACATATATGTGTATATACATACACATACACACACATATATACTATATGCAGATTATGTACATACATATAAATATATACATATATACGATGGGCTTCTTTCAGTTTTCGTCTACCAAATCCACTCAAGGCTTTGGTCAGCCTGAGGCTATAGTAGAAAACACTTGCCCAAGGTGCCACACAGTGGGAATGAACCCGGAACCATGTGGTTGGTAAGCAAGCTACTTACCACACAGCTACTCCTGTGCCTATATATACATGTATGTGTGTGTGTATATATATATATGCATGTATGTTTATATATCAGATACACACACATATATATTATATATATATATATATTATATATATATATATATATATATATATTTATATAGGAGTGCATGAGTCTAAATACAAGTCCATTTGCCTATTAGTTTTTAACATGCGTATATTTCTTTTGTAATATTTCTTTGTTCCTATACTTGGATATAGCTATATGCTTATATGTATGTCTATAGGTATGTACACATGCACATATGATTGAATGTGTGTGTATATACATGTGTGTGTGTGTGTGTGTGCGTGTGTGTCTGTTTGGCTACATTTTGTATATATTCATGCACATGAACCAATCTTTAAATTCATTAACAAAAGAACCTACATAATTGGCTAAAGGGGCAGGCAGCAGTGCGAAACGCATGGAAATATGTTCCAGCTTCCTATGTATCACCTTAAAAATGAACTGATTGCCAACTTTTCTTATTCATGCATCTTGTGTCATTGTGGTTGTTTGGCCCCAGGTCAATTCTGGTTTATTATATCATCATCATCATCTTCATTTAACGTCCGTTGTCCAGACTGGCATGGGTTGGATGGCTTGACCAGAGCTGGTAAGCTGGAGAGTTGCACAGGGTTCCAGTCTGATTTGGAATGGTTTCTACAGCTGGATGCCCTTCCTAACTCCAACCACTTTACAGAGAGTACTGAATGATTTTTATGTGGCACCAGCGGCAGTGCTTTTATGAGGCACTGACATGAGTGTTTTTTACACGACACCAGCACAGCACTCTTGGAAGCCAATTGTCTTCATCAAGGGAGCAGTTTTAGTACTTCGTCTATGGAGTATGGGTTTTATTGAGTACAACAAAGCACCAAGTATTCTGGCCATTTGTCACTGCATCTGAAAGGTTAGCATCCTGAAGTTGTTTTTCATTACTTCATCCCATGTCTTCCTAGGTCTTGCACTTCCACATGATCGAAATTATTCCCGCCAGTGCCAACGCATCTTTTTTTTAATGATATCAGGGGTAATGTTATCTATTGTGCTCTTTATTTAAGACATCAGGGTGGTTGGAGAGATTTGGCATCAGGGTGGTTGGAGAGAATTTTGATCATAATTATCATTTTTATTTGTCGTGATAGGTGCAGACATGGCTGTGTGGTTAAGAGACTTGATTTTCAATCAAAAGGGTTCTGGTTCAATCCTACTGTGTGGAACATTGTTCTTCCATTGTAGCTCTGACCTTACCAAAAATCTTGAGAGTAGATTTATTAGATGGAAACTGTGTGGAAGCTTATCATGCATGTGTGTGTGCGTGTGTGCATGAGTGTGGGAAGGTTGTGTGTGTATGTGTGTGTGGGGGGGCTTGTGTATGTGCATGTACTGGGGTTGTTTGTGGGGTTTGTGCATGTTTGTGTGTGATGATGGTGATGGTGGTAGTGTCGTTGTTGTTGTTGGTGGTGGTGGTGGTGGTGATGATGGTGGTGGTGATGATGATGATGATGATGATTATGATTACGAAGTACTTTGCATCTTGAACAACGTTATCCAATGTTTTTTCTTGCTTTTTTTTATTTTCTTTTTCATAATGGCAAAATGTGTTTTGAAACAGATCTGGCTGCTATTTTTAGCACCCCAATCGACTAAATGAAGTCTCTTCCCCACTCCCCCACCACATTGATTTTTATTGATGCATGATCTCCTTGAGTGTCAGTTTGTCAGTTATTTGATTGCTTTCTGATCTCTGTTAATGAACTTGATGTCAGTTAATGAATTTATGAATCTCAGACATCATTAAGGTTTGGGTCATAGTGACATGGAATTCGGCTGAATTACTTTTGATTGAGTTATGTGTCTCCGTTGTCGTTGTCATCGTCATCGTCGTCGTCATCGTCATCCTCATCATCATCACCATCATCATCATCATCACCACCACCACTACCACCATCAACATTATCATTATCATTATCATCACAACTACCACTGCTGACAACCATCATCACCAACAGCCCACCATCATCATCATCATCACCACCATCATTATCATCACCACCACCATCACAACCAGCATTGCCAACAGCCCACCATCATCATCATCATATCATCATCATCATCATCATCATCATCATCTTCATCATTATCACAACTACCACTGCTGACAACCATCATCACCAACAGCCCAGTATCATCATCATCATCATCACCACCACCACCACCACCACCACCATCACAACCGCCATTACCGACAGCCCACTCACCATCATCATCAACACTACCACCACCATATTAATACTCACCATCATCATCATCGTCTTCATCAGGTGCTGTCTACTTTTAGCAGGTTGAATACAGAGGGTTGCTGCAATGTTTTACTCAGGGTGTATTTATGGTGGTGTTGTGTTCCCAGTGAATTGGGGCTGGAATGACATGGCAGGATTTGAACTCAGAGTATGCGGAGAACCAGGACAAATACTATGAGACAATCAACGTTTTTAATTCATTGTTTAATTGATATAGTATCCTTTCATCATTTTACTTGTCTCACTGTGGCTATGCTGGGGCATCACCTTGGAGAACTTTAAGTAAAAAAAATCAATCCCAAAACTTTTTTCTTTTTATGTCTGCTACTTATTCTATCAGTCCCTTTTTTCCAAAGTGCTAAGTTACAGTGACAATTGTTGTCAAGTAGAGGCAAGAAACAAATGCAAACACACATACATACACACATACACACATGCTTTTTCATAAGTTTTCAGCTTGCAAATTCACTCACAAGGCTTTGCTCAGCCTGGAGTCATAGTAGAAGGCACTTGCCCAAGGTGCCATGCAGTGGTACTGAACCCAGATCCTTCTTACCATACAACCATGCTAGGGCAAACGCCCACACATATAGAGATTCAAAGAGAAAAAAATTAAATAATAGTTATGATAACAATAATCCTTTCCACTCCAGACACAAGGCCTGGAATTTGGTGGGGAGTGGGGACTAGTTGATCGCATCAACCCCAATACTCAACTGGTAGTTATTTGCCTGATATCAGAAGGATAAAAAAGCAGAGTCGATCTTGATGGCAGTTGGACTCAGAAGAGTCCAACTGAGCTGGAGGGAATGCTGTTAAGCATTTTATCCGATGCATTAAGAATTGTGTCAGCTCACTACTGAAAGGTAGACCTGATCTAAATGGGATTCAGGATCATAATAGAACTGAAGGGATTCTGTAAAACATTTTAGTGTTTTTTTCTGAAATTCTAATGATTCTATCAGCTCATTGTTTCTAATTTAAATACAAGGTCAGCAATTTTGTAGGGAAGGAATAAATTGATTACATCAACCCTATCTCTAGATTTGTACTCCAATGTATAAACCAGGAGTCCTCATCCAGGGTCAACAGAAGCTTTAAGGGGATCCATGAGCAAAACATTGTAATTTGTGGGTCCATATATAAATTTTGTTTATAGGAGAGGCACCTGTATTTATTGAAATCTTCAAGATTTGTATTTGGAGTTTATGTTATGAATATAACGGAATTGTTTCATTGTTGGTTTTTATTAACCTACAAACAAATATTTTTTTCAAAAATTTACCTATGTATATATGGGGTCCACAGATGATAAGATAGCTCTCAGGAGGGTCCACAAACAAGATAAGGTCAGGAACCCCAGGTATAAACCTTGGAGAGATTAAAGATAAAGTTAATCTTAGCAGGATTTGCCCTGAGTGGAGTAAGTCGAGATGAATACTGCAACGAAATTTGTATAAAAACTTTAGTGATTTAACCAGTTCAGCACTTAATTATTGTAGTAGGGCATAAAACTCCAAGATATTGAAGAAGGGACAGGGATATATATAAAAGGCCACTTAATGATTGTCAAGATCATTTTGAGAAGTTTTAGAAAAAACTGGTAAATCTATGTTTTGCTTGGATCAATTTCAGAAAAGCATATGATTTAGTCTCACACACATGAATATCAAGTGATGCCTACAACCAGTCAAGATCTCAAAACTTGTTAGATACCAGTCAGATAAGGCAATGCGAAATTGGAGAGTAAAGTTGGCATCAAAAGAGGAAAGATTAGTGGATATACAGATCAGGAGAGGAATATATCAAGGAGACAGCCTCTTCCCTATCTTGTATGTAATTACATTGATCATTTGGTCGATTATATTAAACAAAGCCAAAGAAAGATATTCATTGAGAAAGAATTGAAGAAAAGGGAATTATCTTCTGTTTATGATTGATTTAAAGTTTTATTGTAAAGACAAGAACCAAATAGACTCCTTAGTGCAAACTGGAAGAATGTTTAGTAATGATATAACATTGGAATGATTTTCAGAATTGAAAACTGTGCTATTGTAGAGATGATATAGGAAAATCTCGTAAAAAATACTGAAAGAGACCGATGATGAGAATATAAAATCACTAAACAGAGAAGAAGCATAAATATCTGGGAATACCAGATGGAAAATGAAAAATCAATAATATAGAACTAAAGGAAGTCTTTGGTGAAAAATATTTTCAAACAATGAACATTTTAAAATACAAATTGGTTGCATAAAACATAAGCCTTCAGGTCAGGGTAGTATCACTAATAAGGTATGAAATAAGAATTATTCATCATCATCATCATCATTTAACGTCCGCTTTCCATGCTGGTATGGGTTGGAGGATTTGACTGAGGACTAGCAAACCAGATGGCTGCACCAGGCTCCAATCTGATCTGGCAGAGTTTCTACAGCTGGATGCCCTTCCTAATGCCAACTACTCCGAGAGTATAGTAGGTGTTTTTACGTGCCACCGGCACGAGGGCCAGTCAGGTGGTACTGGCAACGACCACACTCAAATGGTATTTTTTACATGCCACCTGCACAGGAGCCAGTCCAGTGGCACTGGCAATGACCTCACTCGAATGTTATTGAATGGAGAAAAATGAGGATGCCATATACAATGAACCAAAGAAAGCATCTTTATACCCAGAATGAACAGAAGGAGGAAGAAAGATAATGACTGTCAAAGACATTACAGTGCTAGAGATGTTGAGTTTAGGTTCTGGTGAAGATAAAAAAAAGGAAGAAATAGTCCATAAGGAGGTAATACTTGAAGCACTATTTACAGGATTTACAGAACCCTAAAAGGAAAGAAGCTTCAATCAAACACAAAAATGGTAAAGGATAGCAAGGACAATTAACTTTAGCTAAAGAAAGAAGTATTAACGAAAAGAGACCAAGGAAATTATCTTAGCAGTACAGGAACGAACAGGACCTAAAGTGGATCAAAGAGATAATAGTATAAAAGGATAATCAGCTAGAGTACTCACCCAAATGTAGACTGTGTGATGATTCAGATGAGAGCAGAGCTCACATTGTGCTGAAATGTCCACAGTTATGCTTTTATTCTTTTATTTGTTTCAGTCATTTGACTGCGGCCATGCTGGAGCACCACCTTGAAAGGTTTTAGTCAAACAAATTGACCCCCAGACTTTTTTCTAAGCTTAGTACTTATTTTATCAGTCTCTTTTGCTGAACTGCTAAGTTATAGGGATGTAAACACACCAACACCAATTGTCAAATGGTGATGGGGGAACAAACACAGACACAAAAACACATGTGCACACACACATATACAACAGGCTTCTTTCAGTTTCCATCTACCAAATCCACTCATAGGCTTTGATTGGCTCGAGGTTATAGAAGAAGACATTTGCCCAAGGTGCCACACAGTGGGACTGACCCTGGAACCATGTGGTTGGGAAGCAACAGCCACGCCTAGTCATGATAAGATTGCTGCCAAATTCTGGCAAGTTATCAGGTTTTAAATGTTCATGAAAAAGCTATTGCTGCTTTGTGGCAATAGAAATGCAAACCTTCAGAAAATTACAGAGTCAAATTGCTGTGGAACTTTCTTATCCAATCCAAAAGATAAGAAGACTAACACACAACTGACCAGATATTGTAGTCATTGACAACAAGAAGAAGATGTAAATTATAAATAGATGTAGCATTCCTATTTGACACCAAAGTAAAAAGAAAGGAAATTGTCTTGGAAAAGAGTAGTTAACTAGGTCACGATATTGCCAATCATTGTTGCCTTGTAAATAGTAACAAAAGAATTGAAAACAAACCTTGAAAAAACTTCATTTTTACCTGGAAGTAGGTGCAGTGTGCAAAACATGTTTACTAGGTTTGATGAGATTTATCTGGAAAGTCATCAATACAAAGAAAGAACAGATATGGAGAGAAAAGAAAAAAAAAACCTTTTGTACAGAAGGTACATTCCAGATAGCAAATTGTGGCTTCATCATCATTATAACCATCATCATCATCATCATCATCAATATTTGATGCCCACTTTCCATGCTGGCATGGGTTAGATGGTTTGACTGAAAGTAGTAAGCTGGAGAACTGCACCAGGTTCCAGTCTGATTTGGCATGGTTTCTATGGTTGGATGCCCTTCCTAATGCCAACCACTCCTCAGAGTGTAAAGAATGCATTTTACATGCAACCAGCATAGGTGCCAGTTATGTGAGACCGGCATTGGCCATGACTATGATTTGATGCGAAGAATAATTTAAACTGGGAACAACTCCAATTTGTTGAAACAACAGCACAAAGTAAGAATGATTTATTTTCTTTGCCACAGGAGCATCAGACGATGGGGACATTACAAGGAAGGGTACAATGGTTGTGGTTCCCATATAATCTGATGAGAAGAACAAATTGGTGATGAGAGAGAAATGAGATGCAAAGTATACCTAGTATACAAAATCTATAAATACATGAATGATGCAGTTTTCCTGATTCAAAAGAGACTTAAATTAGGGGTAGTTAAGTAACCCAGGAGATACAAGCATGGACCTCTTCCAACTAGAGACACATGCTTAGAGTAGTTTCATTCACTCTAATAATTTTTGCAATATCATTGACCTTTTGAAGAATTCACAAAAGATCACTTCTTTCAAGTGATGATAGAATAAATAATAATAATAATAATAATAATAATAATAATAATAACAATAATAATAATCCTTTCTAGTCCTATCCCCCAAAATTTCAAGCCTTGTGCCTTTAGTAGAAAGGATTATTATTATTATTATTATTATTATTATTATTATTATTATATTGGCAGTTAGCTGGCAGAACCTTTTACATGCTGGACAAAATGCACGAGGCCTAAAATTTTCAGGGAGGAGGTTAGATGATTACATTGACCCCAGTGTTTCGATGGTACTGACTGTGGCCATGCTGGAGTCGAGCAAAACTGTGGCCATGCCTTTTAGTCGAACAAATCGACCCAAGGAATTATTCTTTGTAAGCCTAGTACTTATTCTATTGGTCTCTTTTGCCGAACTGCTAAATTATGGGGACGTAAATACACCAGCATCAGTTGTCAAGCAATGTTGGGGGGGGGGGGAAACACAGACACACAACAGATCATTAGCCACTACACACACTTTTTTCTCTCCTTGTTTTTTCTGTGTCCCTTTCTGTAGAAGAGCGTAGGCTCAAAATGTAAAAAACTTTTTCTATTCCTGAGCGTTATACTAATACATCTGTTTGTTTTGTACACCACCTGTCTTCGTCTTTTGCTTTTTTGTTTTTTTCGTAAACTTTCCCTATAATATATATATATATATATTATATTATATATATATTATATCATCATCATCATCATCATCGTTTAACGTCTGCTTTCCATGCTAGCATGGGTTGGACGGTTCAACTGGGGTCTGGGGAGCCCGAAGGCTGCACCAGGCCAGTCAGATCTGGCAGTGTTTCTACAGCTGGATGCCCTTCCTAACGCCAACCACTCCGAGAGTGTAGTGGGTGATTTTATGTGCCACCGACACTGGTGCCAGACGAGGTTGGCGAACGGCCACGCTCGGATGGTGTTTTTTATGTGCCACCGACACAGGTGCCAGACGAGGCTGGCGGACAGCCACGCTCGGATGGTGTTTTTTATGTGCCACCGACATATATATATACGATGGGCTTCTTTCAGTTTCTGTCTACCAAATCCACTCATAAAGCTTTGGTCAGCCTGAAGCTATAGTAGAAGACACTTGCCCAAGGTGCCATGCAGTGGGACTGAGCCCGGAACCATGTAGTTCATAAGCAAGCTACTTACCACATTTTGTTTTTATTCATCACAAGGACATCAGATGAGGGACATTACAAGGACTGTTTACAATTTGTATGAGGTTTACGTAAAAACTGAGGGGAAGAGAGGAAGGAAAGATGAGATTAAACATATACAGACCCTCTTTTTTAAATTCATCTTAGTAATGGCATATAATCCCTAACGTAAACTTGACTTTTATCTAACTTTATGCAGAAGCCAAATGTCAGGTATTTTCCTTCATTTCATCATTTTACTGTATCAATGCAAATGGAAAATAGTTTACTTAACACCAGAAAATATTTAATGCTTAAGATTAATTCTCCATCACTGTCACCAGCGGGAAGCTATTTCTTGCTAAGTGACTGCAAAAAAAAAATCATTGTTCTACTATGGACAATTTATTTAATACATTTAGATAGATGCGTTAGGCACTTACCATTTTTGTGCCTGTATACATGTCTCTGTGTGTGAGTGTGTGTGTGTGTGTATATAAATATATATATATTCATAGACACACACATGCATATATATTATATATATAATATATATATATATATATATATCTATATATATATATACATATATTTATATATACATATATATATGTATATATGTGTGTGTATTATATATACATACATACACACATACATGCCACACACATGTGAATATATATATTATATATATATATATATATATATATAATGTGTGTGTGTGTGTGTATATATTATATACACATATATATATACATATATTTATAGATGTGTGTTTGGGGTTTATTTTTAGTTGTAATAAAAACAATTTTACATTAATTCAATGGGTTACTCTATACTTTTGTAGAGTACAAATTTATTATTCTTATTTAAGAATATGACAGTGACTTCGAATTTTCAGCCAGTTAAGTCGTTCATTGGACAATGACTTACCTGGAAAAAACTTCAAAGTCACTGTCAATAACATTCTTTGTTTAAGAATAATAAATTTTATAGATATATATATATACTCTTTTACTTGTTTCAGTCATTTAACTGTTGCCATGCTGGAGCACCGCCTTTAGTTAAGCAAATCGACCCCCCAGACATATTCTTTGTAAGCCTAGTACTTATTCTATCGGTCTCTTTTGCCAAACCACTTTGTTTACAGGAAAGTAAACACATCACCACCGGTTATCAAGTGATGTTGAGGCGGGGGGGGGGCAAACACAAACACACAAACA
>NC_043011.1:29265268-29270268 GCF_006345805.1 Octopus sinensis | reverse complement strand
CACACACACACACACAATATTATTACAGTTAATAATAATATGAACATAAATTTATGTCAACACAACATTATCGAAATCCAAATTGGTGAAATTCTAACTGAACATCTGAAAAAATTTTAGCAGTTAAAAAGCACTAACAAAAAGAAATGCCAAACTGAATTTCACTTTAGACATTCATTCATTCAACCAAGATTGGCATCATTGAATAACTAATTTAGTTTATAAGAATAAAATATAAAATATACCATACTAATTCCATATTTTTTGACGATTTGAATCTACATAGAAAAAAAAAAGCAAAGACAAACATAACATAGAAAATGAGTATATTTATCTACTAAAATTGATGTTGTCACTGGATATCTGAAGAAAAAAAACTGCAGACAAGAATTAGTATGGCATCTTTATATTTTATTGTTATAAACTAAATTAGTTATTCAATGACATCACACTTGGTTGAGTGAATGAATGTTTAAAGTTAAATTTGGTTTGGCATTTCTTTTTGTTAGTGTTTTTAACAGCTAAAATTTTTTCAGATGTTCAGTTACAATTTCACCAGTTTGGATAATACTGTTCTGACATAAATTTTCGTACATATTATTATTGATGTTAATAATATTATGTGTGAATTTCTTAACATTCTGCAAAAGGATTGTTGGATTTACCTTTGATACATGAGAATTTACCTGGGAAATATATTCTAGATACAATTACTGGTATCTACTTGTTGGAAATTTAACTTTATTCCTTTATACTGAGTGCTTACTTGATATCTGCCAGGATTTTTTAATCCCATTTCCTCCCCACCCCTCTCTCTCTCTCTCCCTCTCTCTCTATATATATATATACAGAGAGGAAAAAATGAAATAAAAATATTCCATTTTCCTCTCTCTCTCTCTCTCTTTATATAAATATATAAATAATCTAATTATGATTATGTGGATAATTTTACCTATAAAGGTTATTTTAATGTACCGATCTACTTGGTAAAATTATTAATTAATTAATTAATTAATTAATTTGATTAATAAATTTTACACTTCTATTATTAATTTAAAATTATAATTTACTCCATGATAGAATACTGCAGTTTTCTGCGGTATTGTTCGTAGCATACACGTTGGTATAGAGTTTGAATAGTGTATTCAGTTCTGTAAATTTTGGAAGTGTCGGTTGGATATCTGATACATGATGACGCTTGATTGTGTGCATATTCAGCCCTAGCACTTTCAAATTTTATAATTGGAAATATTATACTGAAGAGAGAAGTAAGTAAAATTTAAATCACTTTAATCTCGAAACATGTATATAATTAATCCTGGTCATGTTGATTCATTGTTTTTCTCTTTGCCTTTGTAAAAAAGTATGTTTACCATCATGGAGATTCTTATAATAGCAGAAAAGGTATTTTAACTCCTATTTCTAAATTCGGTATGTGGTGAAGCAATTAGCTGAACCCTAATTATAATTATATATATATATATATATATATATATATATATATATTTTAGGTGCAGGCATGGCTGTGTGGGAAGGAGTTTGCATTCAGGGCATTCAGCTGGAGAAAACCCGCCTCATCAAATTCTCTCTGACCCATGCAAGCATGGAAAAGAGAATGTTAAAACAATGATGACAATGAAATAATATATTGATTACAAATTTTGGCACAAGGCCAGCAATTTATGGGAAGGGATTAAATCAATTATATCGACCCCAGTAATTAACTGGTACTTATTTTATCAAACCCAAAAGTATGAAAGGCAAAGTCAACCTTGGCAAAATTTGTACTTAGAATGTGCTAACAATTCTGCCAACTCACTTGCATTGATATGAATGGTTTTGAAGTTTATCACATTGATATTATGTGATTTAAAGTATGAACAACAGTGATAATATTAATATCAGTGATAGTAGTGATATATTTGCTTTACTAGTCTACTATTAGTGGTTTTAGAGTTTATCACAGTGACAGTATGATTTAAGTAACATGTGATTAGCAGTTATTAATGTCGGTGACATTCTTGTGGTATCAATTATATTAGTGATAACCTTGTGATATCAATTAAGGGATATCCTTGAATCACTAGTTTACAGTAATTATATCATTAATATGTCATTTTAAAGTTTATCACAATGGTATTATGTAATTTATTGATTGTACAAGTAGCAGTGATACCAGTAATATCACTTATATTAGTGATACCTTTGCATTACAAGTCCACAAAATTGTTATATATTGAAGTTTACCATAATGAAATTATGTGATTTAGGTACCTGTTCTTGGGTGGTAGACTTGACTATCACCAAGTTTAACACCAACCCTTGAGCTACCCTTGGCTACTTTTAGGGCAGCCCACCCTGTTCCATGTATGCAAGTAAATATTCAGACACAGTGTAAGTTTTAAGGATCACTTCTCCTTTTACTCCTACAAGTCATGAGTCACTAAAAAGGGCCTTAGATGGTACCTTTCTTTTGGCTCTGATGAAACTGTCATTGTCCCTGTCAAGCTGTATTCTCAATACACTAGGAATATACTGATTAATTACTGGTATAGCAGGAATGGGGAAAACCCACATTAAAACTATGTCAAACTGATAATAAATTAGCCAATCAGAATAAAGATTTGTTGTTAGTACAGTATTAATTTGTTTGTGAGGGCACATGGCCCAGTGGTTAGAGCATTGAGCTCACAAACATGAGTTAGTGATTATAACTTAGCAGTTTGGCAAAATAGATTAATAGAATATGCATCAGAGTTTAAAAAAGTACTGAGGTAGCTCTATTTGACTAAAACCTTTCAAGCGATACCCCAGCATGGCCACAATCCAATGACTGAAACAGGCAAAAGATAAAAGATGAAACAAAGCTCTCTGTGACATATCTGGGGTAAAAAGGTATAGCTGCCTTCTCAAGTCATACCAACTCATAAGGGCTAGTTTTCTGATTTCATGGAGTATATGTTCTCCACCTGGATGGGATGCTGGTCTGTCACACAACTACTCGTTTTTGCCAGCTGAGTAGATTGAAGCAATGTAAAATGAAGTGTTTTGCTCAAGAACACAACGTGTCACCCAGTCCAGGAATCAAAACCACAATCTTACGGTCATGAGTCCAACACCCTAACCACTAAGCTACATATGTCCACTAAAAGGCAAGGCTACCTCCTTGAGTCATATCAGCTCATAAAGGCTAGTTTCCCAATTTCCATGGTGTATGTATTCCCCACTTGGACGAGAGGCTGGTCTGTTGCAGAATTATTTATTTTTGCCAGCTGAGTGGACTGGAGCAACAAGAAGAGTTTTGCTCAAGAACACAATATGTCACCCAGTCCAGGAATCAAAACCACAATCTTACGGTCATGAGTCCAACACCCTAACCACTAAGCTACATATGTCCACTAAAAGGCAAGGCTACCTCCTTGAGTCATATCAGCTCATAAAGGCTGGTTTCCCAATTTCCATGGTGTATGTATTCCCCACTTGGACGAGAGGCTGGTCTGTTGCAGAATTATTTATTTTTGCCAGCTGAGTGGACTGGAGCAACAAGAAGAGTTTTGCTCAAGAACACAATATGTCACCCAGTCCAGGAATCGAAACCACAATCTTACGGTCATGAGTCCAACACCCTAACCACTAAGCTACATATGTCCACTAAAAGGCAAGGCTACCTCCTTGAGTCATATCAGCTCATAAAGGCTGGTTTCCCAATTTCCATGGTGTATGTATTCCCCACTTGGACGAGAGGCTGGTCTGTTGCAGAATTATTTATTTTTGCCAGCTGAGTGGACTGGAGCAGCATGAAGTGTTTTGCTCAAGAACACAATATGTGACCCAGTCCAGGAATCGAAACCACAATCTTACGATCATGAGTTCAACACTCTAACCACTTGCCCATGCACCTCCAAGATAAACCTGGAGAGGAAAAGCAAAAACATGGGATGTTCACAACTGTAGAAGTACTGCAGGAATTAGAATATTCTGACGATGATGAATGGGAATTTGATCAACTGTATTTCTGATGATGATTTAGAATCATTTGATGAGTATGGAAGTTTTGAAGCTGAAGATGAAATTAGAGATGATGTTCATATTTCGTTCAAAGTGAAAGTGAAAATGATGTACAGCTCACATTGGAAGGAAAAATGATGTATAGCTTAAAAAAAATAATCTAAGACTGACACATCAAAGTGTAATATTAGAATTAGAGAAGACTTGTCAATATTAAGTAAGAACCTATGTTCTTATGTGTTTCTGTTGAGGTGTTTTAGATAAATCGGTTTTTATTTATAGAATGTGCCTTTTAGAGAATATTATCTATGGAGTTCAGATCTCATAGATGTAAGTTACATCCTGTTGGCTAAGACTAACAGGGTTGAAAACGTGTTATGTATTTGAGTTGTTAGATAAATGCATTCTTTTCCCTCTTTTCTTTTTGTTTTCTACTTGGCACTCCATTGTCATGTGACTGAAAAGAGGTAAAATTTATTCATATTTTGAAAATTTTGAACAAAAGTTTTAGAGGAGGAAGAGAGCTACAAAAACAACAACAAAAAAAGACAAGAAACAAAATCTCCCCCTGTGAAACACTACAATAAAAAAATATGTAAATAATGTAAATAATGCACATAATTCCTCGTCTCTTAAATATAGAACTGAAAAAATATTTTTTGCATCAATTCACATAACACTGAAAAGGATTATAATATATGGGAAATAAATAAATAAATTTATTTGATAACCCACCATAATAAACAGTGAGATCAGCAATGATACCAACGATATCCTTGGACCACTGTTTTACAGGGATTCAAGGATATTATGTTTGGATCACTAAGAATATCATACTAGTATATTACACTAATATACTAATATAGTGGTTAGAGCGTCAGGCTCACAATTATGAGGTAATGTGTTTGATTCCCAGAACGGTCTGTGTGTTGTGTTCTTGAGCAAGATACTTTACTTTATGTTGCTCCAGTTCACTCAGCATCAATGAGTTA
>NC_043011.1:29127768-29260268 GCF_006345805.1 Octopus sinensis | reverse complement strand
GAAAAAGGCGAAAAGAAAGAAGGGAGAGAATAAAGAGAGAAGGAAGGGGAAAAAAGGAAAAGGGTTAACAAAAGTAAGAAAGAAAAAGAAAAGAAGAGGAGAGCATGGAGGAGGCGTTGGTGATGATGGTGGTGGGGGTGGTGGTGGGGTGGGGGTGATGGTTGAGCAGACAAAAGTTTTTCCTATGAAAGAAAGGAATTACAGACTGTGAAGTCTGTATTTATAGATGATTTTTGGCAGCAGGAAGCTAAAACAAAAAGAGAAAAAAAGCAATAGAAAAGAAAAGAAAAAGAACAAAGCAAAAAATACAAAAAAAAAAACTAACGTACATCTTCATACATGGCAACATTTAACTCTCATCAAAACTATTTCAAGTTATTTTAGTAACAAAAGAGTTAACCACAATCAGTCTCTATTATCATTATTATGATCCTTAACACAATCATCACCATTGTCATCATCATCGTCGTCATCGTTGCCGTCATCATCATCATCATCATCGTCATCATCGTCATCATTGTCATCAACTTAGTCATTGCCATCACTGCAATTCTTTCAAAGGAAAACTTTTGTCTGCTCACTCATCACCACCACCACCACCACCACCACTACCACCACCACCACCACCACCCTCATCATCATCATCACCAACACCTCCTCCATGCTCTCCGCTTCCTTTCTTTTATCTTTCTTACTTTTCTCTTTCTCTCTTTTTTTCTCTTTTACTTGTTTCAGTCATTTGACTGTGGCCACGCTGGAGCACCGCCTTTAAGTCGAGCAAATCAACCCCAGGACTTATTCTTCGGAAGCCTAGTACTTATTCTATCGGTTTCTTTTGCCGAACCACAAAGTTACGGAGATGTAAACACACCAGCATCAGTTGTCAAGCGATGTTGGGGGGGGGGGCAAACACAGAAACACAAACATATACACACACATACATACATACATATGTACGACAGGCTTCTTTCAGTTTCCATCTACCAAATCCACTCACAAGGCTTTGGTTGACCTGAGGCTATAGTATAAGATAGTTTCCTAAGGTGCCACACAGTGGGACTGAACCTGGGACCATGTGGTTGGTAAGCAAGCTACTCCTCATCAAAATCTCAATGCTACAAAATAATGCATGGCTAATTCAAAACAATGTGATTAAATAAGCATTACATTTGACAGAACAATATAATAATATAATAATAATGATAATAATGAAATTATTGTATACAGTGCTCAGGTGCACCACAACTTGTCAAAAGTGCATATAAAGCATATACAGTAATGTACAAATGTCTGGGAAGTGAACAGTGTATGAGTCAGATACATGCTTGCATGTGTATGGAGGGGAGAAAATCAGGTGTAGTGTTGACGAATCTCAGGAAGAATGGAAGTTTTGAAGGATGCAGTGTTCTGACAACTAACAACTGATGCGGGCAGTCTGTTCCATACTTCAGCAACTCTTAGCGTGAAAAAATGTTCCCGAAATTCATGGGAGCTGTGCTGTTTTCTGACCTTGTAAACATGTCCACAGGTGTTAGACAGGTGGAGTTTGAAAAGGTGCTCAGAGTTATTGTTTGTAAGATCGTTATGCTAAAGGGTTAAACAAAATCGTGCTTGGTATCCAAAAAGATGATCATGTCACAGTTGGAGAGCTTTTGATCAAAGAATTTGAGTGAGGCTAGTCTTAAGTTATAAAACAACTACAAGGGCATTACACTTCAAACAAAGATATTTTAAATAACATGCGTTTCCATAATTTTGGAAAATTGAAATCTCTCACTCACCACCTCCTTCTCTGTGGCTCTCTCTCTCTCCTTCTAATTTGCAATGATATTTTTTCCCCACTTTATATGTTTTAGTAACAAATCAGTCTTAAAAACTCATGCATTTTGGGCTGCTGATTCCTTACATAACCTAAGATTTACATATATTGCGTTTATCCACATCAAGGAGAAATATATTACAATGCTGTTAACTGCACCCTATATGTCACAGCAGATCTATATGTAAATATAATTTGTTTGTACATGTGAGGGGCAATTTTGCATTCCTTTCTTTTCCTCAATTAGTTTTTGTTCTCGTATGCTTTACAACTTACAATACATAAATAGCAATTACAATCTGGAAGATCCAATGGATCTTTCCAAAAAGAAATTACTTGAGTTTCGACAGTCTCAAATCAAGTCACTTGCCGAACATGAACAACTCTGAAATACATGCATGCATACATACATACATACATACATACATACATACATACATACATACATACGTACATACATATGCACAAGAACATGCAAATGTATAATATATATACATATATACATATGTACATATATATATGTACATGCATACATATATATATGTGCATATATATATATATATATATATATATATATATATATATATACATACACGCATACACATACACATGCAATCAAAGTGGGTTCTTCATTCCCTAGCTATGCCAAGTTTCCCATTACTTGTTTGCAGTCCCCAAGGCAACTAACTTGAGGAATGTAATGGCATTGGTTAACTCAAAGAGCAATGGAATGAAACCTTAGCTCCATATAAATGAAAACATTTTATGCGATATATTGAATAACATTTTTCCTCTCATTTCTGCACCTGAATGAGCATTAAACTTCCCTCTCCATATACATATATATATGTGTGTGTGTGTGTGTGTGTGTGTGTGTGCATATGCAATAGTTTATATTCAGGTATACACAGTGTAGTATGCTGTTTAAAGCCTGTTCACAGTATTCAGCTACCTGATGTCAACTACAGTATTTTTATATATATTTATATATATACTAGCAGTATCGCCCGGCGTTGCTCGGGTTTGTAAGGGAAATAACTATATAAGCATTTTTAGAGAGTTATAGCCAAAAAATAGCAAAAAAAATGCATTAAAAATGGAAAAAAAATGATGGTAAATTTTTTTTTAAATCGTTGACTCATCGTAGACATTTTTAGAGAGTTACTTCCCTTATATAATAGTGAAAAAAGGCATTAAAATGAAAAATAATGATGGTAAATTTTTTTTAAAATCGTAGACTCACCGTAGACGTGCGCTAATACCCAGAAGGGCTCGATATGAATCACAACTATAAGATACCCGGTTTTGGTTAAACTGCACCGCGAAATGTGGGAGTAGTTAGGAATCTAAATCGTAGGAGACAGACACACAACCTTACTTTTATATATAAAGATATCTATCAATTCATCTATCTATCTATCTATCTATCTATCTATCTATACATGCATGTATGTATACATGTATATATACTTATATATGCATATATATATGCATATATATATGCATACGTAAAAATGAGTTTGGCGGGATATATTATCCAGGCGGATACTGTATTAGCTCTCAGTTAAGTTCCACTTAACAGCAACCACTTTGTCTGTGTCCTCATAACTTAGTGGTTCAGCAATAGAGACTGCTTTTATGTGGCACCCAGTGGGTGCTTTTGCACGGACAATTTTTATGTGGTACCACACGGTCGTTTTTACATGGCACCACATGGGCCCTTTTATGTGATTCTGCAAAGGAACTTTTACATGTATAAGTGTATGTATAGTTCATGGAGATAGTCAATTATATCAAAGGTAATCACTTTATTGACACCAGAAGAATTCTAAAAATTAAAGATGACCTGGAAAATGTTTAAACATAAATGACAAATTACATCTGACATGTTACCAATTTTGTCATTGGTTAGTTGATTGTTTTTGTTTATTTTACAAATTATTTATTTTATTTTCTCTTATATTTTAGTGTCTTTTATCTTAGATTTGTTTCAGTCATTAGACTGTGGCCATACTGTGGCACTGACTTGAAGGGCTTAGTTGATCAAATCATCGATCCAGTATTTATTTTTAAACCTGTCACTTACTCTGTTGTTCTCTTTTGCTGAACTGGTGAGTCGGGGACAGAAACAAATCAACACAGCTAATCGAGTAGTGGTGGGGTATAAACATAAACATGCATGGATGCATACATGCATGCTCATATACAAACATGCATACAAGTATACATACATACATGTATACATACATATACATACATACATGCATACATGTATGAATTTATAAATACGCACACACACACACACACACACACGTATGTATGTATGTATGTATGTATGTATATATAAGTATAAATATATGTATGTATGTTTGTATGCATGTATGTATGCATGTATGTGTGTATATATATATATATATATATATAAATACAGTGTACATTTAAACACATAAGAGACATCCATCATAGGACTCCTTGCACGCTAGAAAGAACAGTTAAATTCCAAACCGCAATTAGGGATAAAACTTCGAAGGGAATGAAAAATAAAGACAATTACCATCTAACTCCTGGCCCATGGTTTCAGCCTTATTTTAGCAAAGAAAATAATTTGCTAGGTGAAGTCTTCTTCAGCAGGTACACCCTAGATTAAACATATATACACGAGGTGATCCAGTATATTCCCTGTGCTTATACATTCTAGTTTTTTTAAATCTATTGCACAAGCGCAGCTCCTTGTCAGTAGTAAATAAAAATGCTGGCTTTTCAATTTGAAAATTATCCAGTAGTAGAAATTTCTAATATTTCTTATTACCCTTAATATCATTAAATATATATATATATACATATATATATATACATACATATATAATATATATACATATATACATACATATATATATATATATAGTTTCCATCTAACAAATCCACTCACAAGACTTTTGTCAGCCAGGAGCCAATGAAAAGCATTTGCCCAAGGTGTCATATGGCAGTACTGAACCCGAAACCATGTGGTTAGGAAGCAAATTTCTTACCATACATTCATGCCTGCACCATCTATATACTCAACCACACCTGTTTTTAGTATCAATACATTTCTTTTTATAACGAAAGAACAAGTTGCTTGCGGCACAGTAAGCCTTGCTGATTAATTTATAATTATGTTCGGTGATTTTTTCCTTCACTTTTTTCTTTTGCATTTCATTTTTTTTTTTACAGAATAGTCAAAATCTAATGTTAATCAAAAGATAACTAATCGTTTGTAATTTGTGTTTTCCTATTGAGACTTAATAAAAGGGATCTTTATCAGGTATTGTAAACAAGATTTATAAACATTAAACATTTAAACAGAGTAAAAAAAAAAATGCAAAACAAAAGAAAACAAAATGCAAAGAAAATGTTTATTTTTAATTTTTCCATTGAAAACAAAAGCCAAAAAAATACTCTAAATGAAATTTTCTTTCAATTTTATTCTTGCTTTTGATTTTTTTTTGTCTCACAAACTGAATGGCTTTTAATTTCAATCAAATATAATTTCCCTAATAACATTTAGAATATCGTTAATAATGAATAAAAATTGCATTTAAATTAAATTTAACAAGAAGTTTTGTCTTGTTTCCTTTAATGTTAATATTTTCTGGTAAGCAACAAGAACAACAAAACTTTTAAAAAATGTAACAAAATAAAAACATTCCATGTAAGGGTTTTGAATTTCTGTTTTGAATATTAGTTTTTATTGTTGTTTTTAGTTTTTCTTTCAGTAATTATCCTTAGCATTTTTACAATAATTATTTCATTATTTCTTTATTTCTTATATTTATACATACATATATACATATATGCATGTGTGAGTACAGGACGTCACCAACGGTGCAAATAACATACACATGTGAGATAGATAAAAGATGTGGACAGTTAGAGCAGAGGAAAAAAACAAGTGACATATGTAAACGAGGGAAAAACAAGTGAAATACGTGGACAACAAGAAAAAATGGAAAGCAGGACAAGTAGACACATAAAAAGGATCCTTCATCTGTTGTCGGCTGTCTATCTACTCCTCATTTCAAGCCTTCAAATGACATACACACACACACACACACACACACACACCATATATATATAACGGGAAGCTTTATGAAAATAAACAAAAGACGAAGGCAGGTGGAATACAAACAAACAATTGTATTAGTATGGCGCTCAGGAATATAAATAAAACAAGTCTTTTACGTTTCGAGCCTACGCTCTTCAACAGAAAGATACGCAGAAAAGAAACCCAGAAAGAAACAAGGAGAGAAAAAAATGCGTGCAGAAGCTAGCGAATCAACATGGCGATCCCTTATATATATATATATATATATATACTTTGGGTATGGTAGATGAATTCAGCAAAAATTTAGATTCAGATGAATATGGTACTTAAGTTGAGGCACCAGAATTTAGTACAGTATTTTCCATACAATTTCAAAGTAAGGTGATTAAAATCAATTAAATGGAGTTGCATGAAATGATCATACTGCATTACCTCTGGATATCCTTGTTGCTTATTTTGATTATATATATATATATAAAACTGCCCGACGAATGGTGATGGGAAACTCTGAGTAACAGTTCTGTGAATATTTTTTAGCTTTTATAATAAAGTGTATTACTTTACCCTTGGTATTCAAGTACTATTTTTCCCACATTGTTTTACACTAATGTGCCTACCTGTGTGTGTGTGTATTTGTGTGTGTGTGTGTGGCTGTGTGGACAGGCACAGGCATGGCTGTGTGGTAATAAGCTTGCTTCCCAACCATATACTTTTGGGTTCAGTCTCATTGCAAGGCTCTTTGAGCAAGTGTCTTCTACTATAGCCTCAGGCCAACTAAAGCCTTGTGAGTGGATATGGTAGACAGAAACTGAAAGAAGCCCATCGTATATGTGTATATATATATACACACACATATATATATTTATATATGTGTGTGTGTGTATGTGTGTGTTTGTGTCTGTGCATGCTCCCCCCCCCATCACTACTTGACAACCAGTGTTGGAGTGTTTACATCCCTGTAACTTAGTGGTTCAGCAAAAGAGACCAATAGAATAAGTACTAGTCTTTAAAAAATAAGTCCTGGTGTCTATTTGTTTGACTAAGACCCTTCAAGTTGATGCTCCAGCATGGCTGCAGTCAAATGACTGAAACAGATAAAAGTATAAAATAATTAATATAATATAATATAATATAATATATATATATATATATACATATATAATATATATAAATATAATATATATATCATATATACATATATATATATATATATATATATATATATATATACATATATCTATATATATATATATATATATATATTATATATAATATAATATATATATATATATATATATATATTATATATATCTTTATATATATACATATATATTATATATGTTTGTATGTATGCATATCTTACTCAAAAATGCTCCAGAATGAAAACTAAGATTCATTCAGAACCAAATCTAAGACACAATTCCAATCCAAAATTGATGCCATTTTCTCTATATTTGTGCATGACCTTGAGAAAGCATGTATGTCACACAATCTGATTCCCATTCCATATCAATTTGGGGTTATCTCCCATCCTACCCATGCTCAAATAAAAATCAATATCTACAGGAAGTTTGCTTCTTTTCTTTTGTTTTCTCATTTTTCTATCCAACTGCTTCATGTGCCAAAGTAGAACAGTCTTCAAATGATATCGTATTTCTTTCCATACAATAAATGCCCTCAATATGAAGATGTGCATCAAACCTTTTTAGGTCATTCTTTGTGTAATGAGGGGAAAATATGGAGAAAATAGAAACTGCCTTGAATTGGCCCAAGCCTTGTGAGTAAAATTAGTCAGGTAGAAATTATAAGGAAGCATAGTGGATGTTTGCATTTATAATTCACAAGTACCAGTTACACACTGACATGCTAATTCTATGAGTACAAATCCCTTTGCACACACACACACACACACACACACACACACACACACACATTTACTGAGTTGTAACTGTTCTCAGTTCTTGCATGAAGCTGGAAGTGTCATGAGGCATGAGTTGTCAGATAAACTAAGTTTCAATAAAAAGAAAACAATATACATATATATATATATATAATATATACACACACATACATACATTATATAATATATACATGTATGTATATGTGAGTGTGTGTGTATATATATAAATACGTTGTATGTATACAAACAAGTTTGTTTTTGAAGTGTTCAAAAGTATTGTAGAACAAGTAGAAAGATAAATTTTATTCAACGCATAGATACTGATCAGTGTATATATAAAGGATAAAATACTTTTCAAGGCTCCAGTTTGAAGGTTCTGGGGTTGTAGGGAGTGTGGACTTACCCCTTAGTTACCATTACTTCTACATCTATTCTAACATGGAACAGTAGTAGCTGTCAGGGTCCCATCTATGGGTTAAATGAATTTTTGTAAGGGTAGGTTAAGCATCTTAACTGTGGTGAATGCAATTAGTCTAGAAGGAAAGCTCTAAAATTAACACCCTCTGCCACATGCCTCCACATAAGCCAGCATGGAAAAGTCACTCTAACCATTTTTGCCGCAGTCATCCATCTTTTGACAATTTCACTGGGATGTAGACCTTCCCCTGCCTGCCCTCACTTTCCTGATAATGATGATGATGATGACATTGATATTGAGTGATATTGTCTGCAAAAATTAGAAATAGGACACACAAAAAATCAATATTCAAAGTAATTGAACATAAACAATGAAATGGATTATTTCCCTTGAGTGTTTTAAAAACAATATTGTACAGGTGCTATGAGTTATTTCTCTTGGGTGTTTAAAAAAAATAGTTACACGAGGTAGATATAAAGGTCCTTTCCAGGGGTCGTATTATCGATTTTTTCAATAATCTAAGTATGTCATGAAGTTTCCAGGCAGAAGTTCTACTCACATGCCAAGTTTTATCAAAATCAATAAAACGATGTAGGAGGAGTTAGCTAACAATGCCACGAACAAACACACACCGATTTTCCACATATATTCCACATATATTCATATATATATATATATATATGTGTGTGTGTGTGTGTGTATGTATGGATATATATGTGCGTGTGTATGTGTGTCTCTGCAAGTATGTTTATACATTAATTAATGGTCAAAGAACAAGTGTTACATTATTAATAAGTTACGCTCTTTTGTTATTTATTAATAAAAATTTTACTTAGTACTTATGTTGTGATTTATGTGACAGTTCAGATGAGAGAATATCTTTGAGTTTATATTGCATCACTGAAGGAGATTATGAATAGCAGACGTCATAAGGATACTGAGTTCTAGCAATTTCAAAAAAAAACATTCTGCTATGGCAATCTGATCTGTGTGTATATATACCTCTGTGGTGTGTGTGTGTGTGATGTGTTTGTGCATTTGTGTGTGAGTGTGTGTGTATATATATACTCAAATATGTATATTTACACACAAGAGAAAACTACCTTCAACAGGCAGTTTTTACACACTAGAAGAAGTAGTCAAAACGACCAAAACCACATTTAAGAGCAATCTTCAAAAGGAATGAAAAATAAAAACTTTATTCTGGTCAGACCTAGGTTTCTATGTATATATATATACATATGTATATATAAGGTACATGGCTCAATGACTATAGCATTGGGTTCACAGTCATGAGGTAGTGAATTCAATTCCTGGATTGGGCTCTTAAGCAAGACACTTTATTTCACGTTGCCCCAGTTCACTCAGCTGTAGAAATGAGTAGTGGAATCACTGGTGCCAAGTTGTATCAACCTTTGCCTTGAATAACGTCAGTGGCATGGAGAGAGGAGGCTGGTATGCGTGGGCGACTGCCGGTCTTCCATACACAACCTTGCCTGGACTTTTGCCTCAGAGAAGAACTTTCTAGGTGCAATCCCATGGTCATTCATGACCAAAGGGGTCTTTTATATATAAGTATAAATATATATGTGCGTATATTATTTACATATATATATCTGCACGCGTGTGTGTGTGTGTGTGTTTGTATGTGTGTACATATATTTATATATTCTATCTTGCACGTTTTTCAGTCATTCAATGGCTGCTAAGTTGGGGCACCATTTTGATAAGTTATAGTTGAATGAAACCGCACCAGTATTTAGTTTTTAAAGCCTGGTACTTATTCTAATGGTCTCTTTTCCCAAACCACGAAGTTACAGGATGTAAAGAAACCAACATTGGTTGTGAAGTGTTGGTGCAAGCAAGCACAGGCACAGTGACACACACACATAAATATAAACGTATACACACACATACATATAAATATAAATGCATACACACACATGCACACATATAAATTAAATGCACCCTCCCCCCCATATATAAATATATATATATATATATATATACAATATATATACATATATATATATATACATATATATATATACATATATATATATACATATATATAATAAGTAATATTAGGTAATAAGAATTATAGAAATTATTATTACCAGTGGCCTAGCACAAAAAAAATAGTCAATAGACTATATATTATTCACATAAAATATCGTGCACATTGGAACACATTAAGAGGCTTCCAAATAGAAAGGCCTTGTGCTAGAAAGAGTAGTAGAAAGAGTGGTTTGAGTTTTCTACTGCTCTTTCTAGTACAAGGCTTTCCTATTTGGAAGCCTCTTAATGTGTTCTAATGTACACAATATTTTATGTATATATATATATATATATATATATATGGCAGGCTTCTTTTAGTTTCCTTCTACCAAATCCACTTACAAGGCCTATAGAAAACATTTACCCAAGTTGTCACAAAGTGGAACTGAACCTGGGGCTATGTAGTTGGGAAGCAAACTTCTTACTACACAACTATGCCTGCACCTATATGTGTGTGTGTGTGGGTGTGTGTGTGTGAGAGGGAGAGAGAGAGAGAGAGAGGGAGAGAGAAAGAGAGAGACTGAGAGGGAGGGTGTATATATGATTATCTCTGAATCTACATAAGAATTATCTCACCTGATAATGTTTCAAGTATGAACCAATGAGAATTTTGTTAAGGATGTACGTACATACACACAAACACACACACACACACACACACACACACACACACACACACACACACACACATACACACACACACACAAATAAAACTATTAGACTTTAAGAGTTCAGACAACTGAAAGTATTCCATCAATGATTTATATTCAAATTACAGATGTATAGTTTTTGAAAAAAAAATTCAGTAAAAAACAAACAAAACCTCCCAAAACAACAACAATAACAACAACAAAAAACAAAACAAAAAAGAAACAACATATTTTACAATTAAAAATAGGTCTGCCTTTACTTGAAAATCTAAAAATATTTTGATATAATTTCAAGAGATACTTCTGTTTTTTCCCTCCATTTTTACAATATTAAACTTTGTGATTCTAATATTAAATAAAATTAAATTTGCTTTTCTGAAAGTAATTACCATTTTAAATATAGTATTTTTTCCTTTGAAGTGAATTAATTTTATTTTGTGATAAGTAATAGCTTTGTTAGGATTCAATACTCTTCAAAGCATGACAATATATATAAATTTTCGGTCAAATATCTATTTCTCTATATTTTATTTTATTTTCTTTGTCTATATTATAATATAATCATCTATATTTACGACCTTCTTAATTCTTCACTGGCTTTTATCTCTTTACCTCTCTCTCTTTCTGTGTGTGTGTGTGTGTGTGCACATATCATCATCATCGTCATCATCCTCATCATCATCATCCTTTCCATCATCATTGTCATGGCCACTGTTGTGATTTGAACATTCAATAGGATAATACAATATATATATCTGTGTGTGTGTGTGTGTGTGTGCATGTATGTGTGTGTGTTTGTGTACATATGTATATTCTGTATTTTATCCATTACAATAGGATAAAAAGTGAAGTCAACTCTGGTAGGATTCGAACTCAGGTCTCAAATAGACCAAATACTACAAGGTATTCTGTCCAATGCACTAATGCCTCAGCCATTTCACCACTTACATACATACATACATAAGTACATACATACATACATACAGGCACACACATACATACATACATACATACATACATACAGACATACATACATAGTCCCTTTTTGTATCACCTAGTTGTCCGGATGTTTTGCATTCTTGTCCCATTTTGTATTTTATATATATACATACAGACATACACACACACTGAAGAAACAAAAAGACAATGACACCCTTGGAGTTCCAAGTTGCAACTGAAAATGTAGATTACATCATATTTCTGTACAAGACATCACATATGGGATTAGCAGCTGCCCCAAAATGTCATCAAGATACTACCTCCCTATTCAACAGAATGTTGTTGCAAAAACAGTATATGATGCCACGCAGAAGAAAGACTATCCTAGAATGGATATATAGAATCTCCCTGTTATAGAATATGTACACAAATATCAGCAGAAGGAATACCGATGGAACATTCCCACCAAAACATATGTCAAGTGTATCCAGGAGTTGCTGTGTGGTAAATAGCTTGCTTAACAGTCACATGGTTCTGGGTTCAGTCCTACTGTGTGGCACCTTGGGCAAGTGTCTTCTACTATAGCCTCGGGCCAACAAAAGCCTTGTGAGTGGATTTGGTAAACGGAAACTGAAAGAAGCCCATCGTATATATGTATATATATATATATATATATATGTATGTATGTGTATATGTTTGTGTGTGTATATGTTTGTCCCCCCAACATCGCTTGACAACCGATGCTGGTGTGTTTACATCCCCATAACTTACCGGTTCAGCAAAAGAGACCAATAGAATAAGTACTAGGCTTACAAAGAATAAGTCCTGGGTCGATTTGTTTGACTAAAAGGTGGTGCTCCAGCATGGCCACAGTCAAATGACTTAAACAAGTAAAAGAGTAAAAGAGCTTCTCTATCCAGATCATAAATTTACATTGTTACCAATAATAATCGGTGGATTTGGTTTTTTGGTTTTTGCGAGGAAAAGCCTTACTGAACAGTCTAGATAAACTTGGATTGTCAGGGAAAGAAATCAACCAACAAACTCACACGTTATAATTACGATCTGTAAGTGGAACAGTAAAAATATGGAAGACTTTTCTCAAGTCTAAAATACTTAGTGGCATTTTGTCTGTTATGTTCTGAGTTCAAATTCCACTGGGGTCGACTTCACCTTTCATCCTTTTGGGGTTGATAAAATAAGTATCAGTCGAGCACTGGGTTTGATGTAATTGATTTAATCCCTTCCCATTAAATTTCAGGCCTTGTGCCCATGGATGCTGAGACCCCCTTCGGTCATGACTGACCATGGGATTGCACCTAGAAAGTTACCCTCCCCAGCACAAGTCTGGGCAAGGTTGTTTATGGAAGACTAGCAGTCGCCCATGCATACTGGCCTCCCCTCTCCATGCCACCAGTGTTATCCAAGGGAAGGGCAAAGGCCGATACAGCTTGGCACCTGTGACGTCGCAACTCATTTCTACAGGTGAGTGAACTGGGGCAACGGGAAATAAAGTGTCTTGCTCAAGAACACAACATGCAGCCCAGTCCAGAATTCAAACTAACAGCCTCACGATTGTAAGCTCGATGCTCTAACCACTGAGCCATGTGCCTTCACCTTGTGCCTATAGTAGAAAAGATATTACAGTGTGTACTGGGTGCATTTTAGGTAACCCTAAAGCCAGAGAGGTTGCTAAGGCAAGATAAATTGGTTGAGTCATTAGAACATCCAAACAGAATACTCTATGAAATTTATTCTGACATGCTGTGATTTGAGTTCAAATCCTGCCAAGGCCAACTTTGTCTTTCATCCTTTTTGTGGGGTGGAGTCAATAAAAAAAGTACCTAAAGGTTGCACTTGACTGTACATTAACTTTAGTCAACACAAACCACTTTAAAGAATGTAGTTGTCCTCCTCCTCCTCCTCCTCCTCCACATCATCATCATCATCATCATCATCATCATCATCGTCATCATCATTTAACGTCTGCTTTTGTGCTGGCATGGGTAAGTAGAAGACACTTGCCCAAGGTGCCACGCAGTGGGACTGAACCCGGAACCATGAGGTTCGTTAGCAAGCTACTTACCACACAGCCACTCCTACGCCTGGTGTTTATTCTGTTATTTATTTATTTTTTTGTTTGTTTGCTGAACCACTAAGTTGAGGGGACAGAAACACATCAGCACCAGTTGACAAGTAGTGGTGGGATAAAAAGCACAGATACACACATGTGTTCCCTCTAATGAAAATATACGTCAAGGAATTTGACAAACTAAGTAAATATAAGTACTTGGAAATTGAAATACAAAAGATCTAGCATCTTAAAGTGAGAACTGTTTCTGCTATAGTAGGTGCTCTAGGTATGATAAGAAAGGGATGTCAAAAACATCTAGATGACATCCCAGGAGAATAGGGTAGAGAGCTGGCAGAATTGTTAGCATGCCGGGCGAAATGCTTAGCAATATTTTGTCTGCTGTTATGTTCTGAGTTCAAATTCCACCAAGGTCGACTTTGCCTTTCATCCTTTCAGGGTTAATTAAATAAGTACTAGTTATACACTGGGGTCGATGTAATCGACTTAATTCCTTTGTATGTCCTTGTTTGTCCCCGCTATATTTAGCCCCCCTGTGGGCAATAAAGAAATAAATATCCCAGGAGAACATGTCTCAGAGAAATCCAGAACATTGTGCTGACAAATACTGCCCACATCCTTAGAAAGACCCTATCTATTTAAATGTCTGTGTTGTATTACATGAAGAAATTTTGCTTCTGCCCCTGCCACTTCCCCTCTCCAAGCTTTCAGTCATACTGTTACATCTCTTATCCTTCACTCACCCCAGGACGCTGGGTGTGTCTTGGAAAGTGACTGTAACAAACATGCAGATTAAAAGTAATTTTTGAACCTGTGGAAGGCATGCTAGATGCTGAAATATCGTTCAACCAATTGCACATGATAACTATGGCACTCTTCTATTTTTTATTTCTGTATAACCTCTGGAGGAAGTCCTATATAATCGAAATCATCATCATCATCATCATCATCATCATTATCATCATCGTTTAACGTCCGTTTTCCATGCTAGCATGGGTTGATAATAATAATAATAATAATAATAATAATAGTTTCGAATTTTGCCACAAGGGCAGCAATTTATGTGGGGAAGGGATAAGTTGTTTACATCGACCCCAGATTTTCAATTGGTACTTATTTAATCGACCCTGAAAGGATGAAAGGCAAAATCGAGCTCAGTGGCATTTGAACTCAGGACAAACAAAATGCCATTGAGTATTTTGTCCAGCGTGCTAATGTTTTTGCCAGCTCACTGCTTTAATGATAATAATAATCCTTTCTACTATAGGCACAAGGCCTGAAATTTTATGGGAGGGGACTGGTCAATTACATCGACTCCAGTTCTTGACTGGTACTTAATTTATCGACCCCAAAAGGATGAAAGGCAAAGTTGACCACAGCGGGTTTTGATCTCAGAACATAAAGATGGACAAAATGCCGCTAAGCATTTTGCTCAGCATGCTAACAATTCTGCAAGCTCACCACCTTTAAAAGCTGTGCAGTATTCTATCCGATGCTCTAACAACTCTGCCAATTTGGCACCCCTTAATAATAATGATAATGATGATGATGATGATAACAAGGGCACTCAGAGAGTGCAAACCTCTGCCAAGGCAACACCAATGTCCTCTCAACGATTAGTCAGAGATGATTCTTAAAATGAGAAGATCTAAAATAAACTTGACTACTCTCACAAACGAGAATGCTAAAAATGAACCTGACTGCTCTCAAAAATTAAGTTAAAAAACAAGAAAAATAATCCCGAATTCTTGTCTGGTACTGGATCAATCTGAAAATCTAATGAGTTTGTGCCAGTCACGAGGCCAAACATACCAATTCACGCTTCATATTTTTCACTCATATATATATATATATTATATATATATATATATATATATATATATATATATATATATATAGATCGCCATGTTGATTCGCTAGCTTCTGCACGCATTTTTTTCTCTCCTTGTTTCTCTCCGTGTTTCTTTTCTGTGTATCTTTCTGTTGAAGAGCGTAGCTCAAAACGTAAAAGACTTGTTTTATTTATATTCCCCGAGCGCCATACTAATACAATTGTTATATTATATTCCCCCTGCCTTCGTCTTTTGTTTATTTTCATAAAGCTCCCGTTAATATATATTTTGGCCTGCTCGGTTAGCCAGCGGGGTGGCGTCGTTCGAAGGCTAAAACAATCAACAACGCATTGTGACCAGCGATGTGTAGCAACATCTGATGGTCTGGTCGGTCACGTGGTCACGTGATATATATATATATATATATATATATATATATATATATATATATATATAGATAGATAGATCTGTATTCCTGGGATGACTACAATACAGACTGTGATATCCATGAACATTGGGTGGATCATATTCGTGTGTTCATTTCCTCATCGGCACAGCTTGGTACAACCCCATAAAACTACAATTGCTAGTTTGTATCATTAGGATGTAGCTGGTATAATAAATAGGAACTTTTATATACATACTATGCGCGCATGTGTGTGTGTGTGTGTGTGTGTCAGTGTTGGTGTGTGTATGTATATGTATATTATGATATTATATATCATGAGATAAAAGATGGACAGACAGTTGTTAATAGCATCAAAGCATTTATAAAATAGTTATACAGAAGTCACCATAAGTATAATAATGAAGAAGAATGTGAAAATCAGTAAAGCAAGTTGTCTGTATTTATTATATACCCTTTTGATGTATTTTTATGCATTATAACTATCTATCTGTCTGTCTGTCTGTCTGTCAGTCTGCCGCCTGCTATCTACTATCTATCTAATCTATCTATCTATCTATCTATCTATCTATCTATCTATCTATCTATCAATCTACTATCTAGCCATCTATCTATCTATCTATCTATCTATCTCTATCTATCTATCTATCTATATATATATCTATCTATCTATCTATCTATCTATCATATATATTATATATATATATATATATAATATATATCATCTTCACATCTCATCATCATTTAGCGTCTGCCTTCCATGCTGGTATGGTTGGGATGGTCTGACAGGGGACAGCCAGGCAAAAGCCTGCACTTGATTTCTGTGTCTGTTTTTGACAGGGTTTTTACAGCTGGATGCCCTTCCAAACAACAACCACCCAGCAGAGTGGACTCAGTGCTTTTTACATGGCAAAAGCACAGGCAAGGTCTTTACAGCTGGATGCCTTTCCAAATGCCAACCACTTTACAGTGTGAACTGGATGCTTTTTAAGTGGCACCTGCACTGATAGAGTCCCTGAGTAACATGCAAGACAAAAATGTTTTGAGAGGGGAGGGAGACATTGGAGGAAGTGATCTTGTGTCAGATGATGAAAGATTGTAGTAAGACAGAGAGACAGAAACAAGTGTTTTACTGTAAAGGAGGTACAATGTTACCCAGTGAGAGAGAGAGAGAGAGAGAGAGAGAGAGAGAGAGAGAGAGAAAAAGAGCGTGAGAGAGAGAGAGAGAATATATATATATATATATATATGAAGACAGAGACAGAGGAAGAGAGTGAGAATGAAGGCAAAGAATAATGAGTTAAAGGAACAATTCAGTTTGATGGCAAAATCAAGACTGTCTTTAGAATTGGTAATCATTTTGGCTTGTAAAGGTTTTTGCATTTGGTTACCTAGCAACAGTTTATGGAACTGTTTAGCAGTTGTTTAATTACAGGTCAATCTTGAGAAAGCAGACATTTAATTGAAAACCATTCCAGGTGTAACCATCCAGTTTGTTATAAGGTTATGTTGAATTACATCATTTAAGATGTCTTTTTCTTTGTTCAAGAATGCAGGCAGTGGTTTGAGTGAGACCCAGCTGTAATAGTTGCTATTGCTAGTATTTCAAGTGACCTATCTAATTAAAGGATTCTCTCGTTGCAGATGTGCTTTGTTCTGTGTGTGTGTGTGTGTGACTGTAGAATAGATTTAGGACTATGCCAGACAGAAAATGTGAACAAAATTCCTTGTAGTAGTGGCAGTGATGGTGGTTATAGTAGTAGCAGCATTAATAGTAGCATTAGTAGCATTAGTACTAATACTAACAGTAGCATTAGTAGCAGTAGCAAAAGCAACTGTGGTAGCAGTATAGCTATTGACAAACACAATGTCATGTTCTGGGTGAGTTAGTCAGTAAGTGAATAATGACATTAAAACATCAATGTAGTACATATTATGGTAATTCTAATGACCAAAGAATAACCCATAGGAATTATTTTAAATCTTTTTAAAGTACTAATACCACTCGTCAGGTGATGTCACTATTTATTGGAGGGAGAGGTTTTAGACTCGAGGACAAACCATTAGTGCTTTTTTGCATTAATATTTGGATAAAAAAAAAATGTTAGTGAGACTGAATTTGTTCCATTAAATCTAATTAATTTAATGATTATTGATTTCTACCAAAAGTATTGGTCTGCATATTTAAGAGTTTATTAGAGAATAGTAGATTATAGCATCGCCAGTGTTTGACTTGTACTTTATTTTATTGACCATCAGAAGTATGAAAAGGAATGTTGTACTCAACAGGATTTTAATTTTACAATATGAAGGATAGTAATGAAATGCTATTCTCTTATCTTTTCTTTTACTCATTTCAGTTATTTGACTGTGGCCATGCTGGGGCACTACTTTTAGTTGAAAAAATTGACCCCAGGACCTATTTTTTTAAAGCCTGGTACTTTTTCTCTTGGTCTCTTTCACTGAACTGATAAGTTATGAGGATGTCAAGTGGTGGTGGTTGTACAATCCCAGACACAAACACACATACACACGCATGATGGGATTTCAGTTTACGCCCACCAAATCCACTCACAAGGCTTTGCTCAGCCTGAGGTTATAGTAGAAGACACTTGTCCAAGGGACCAGGCAGTGAAACTGAATCTGGAACCATGGGGTTGGGAAGCAAGCTTCTTATTTCTTTATTGCCCACAAGGGGCTAAACATAGAGGGGACAAACAACGAGAGACAAATGGATTAAGTTGATTACATCAACCCCAGTGCGTAACTGGTACTTAATTTATTATGGCGGTGAGCTGGTAGAAACGTTAGCACGCCGGGCGAAATGCTTATCAGTATTTCGTCTGCCATTACGTTATGAGTTCAAATTCTGCCGAGGTTGACTTTGCCTTTCATCCTTTTGGGGTCGATTAAAATAAGTACCAGTTATGCACTGGGGGTCGATATAATCGACTTAATCCGTTTGTCTGTCCTTGTTTGTCCTCTCTGTATTTAGCCCCTTGTGGGTAGTAAAGAAATAGGTACTTAATTTATTGACCCCGAAAGGATGAAAGGCAAAGTCAACCTCGGTGGAATTTGAACTCAGAACGCAGTGGCAGACGAAATACCACTAAGCATTTCGCTCTGCATGCTAACGTTTCTGCCAGCTCGCTGTCTTTTTTTTTTTTTTTCTTACTATACAGCCACACCTGTGCGTAAACAATTTTGTTTTTTGTGTACAGAAGAGGACAGCTGTTTAAAGAAGTGTTGCTCATTAATTGTGGAGTGTACCTGTGGAAGGGGTTGACGAAATAGTGAGAAAGGAATTTCAGGTGCTGGGCCTCACTGAGAAAATGACAAGAGGCTGGAAGTTGTGGCAATTTACTGTACTTGAGAAGATTTTATTTGTTGAGCTAAGATCACAGTCATTCATACATACAGGTATGTCCTTTACAGGTGCCAGTGTCATATAAAATGCACCCAGCATGCTCTGTAACATGGGATGTTGTTAAGAAGGGCATCCATCTGTAGGAACCATGCCAAAACAGACAATTGGACGATTGGAATCTAGCCAGCTCCATGTCGTACTATCTAACCCATGCCAGCATGGAAAACAGATATTAAATGATGATAATGATGATGATGATGATGATTCAATTTTTGCATCTGGTTTGGAAAGATTCTCGGTGTGAACTCAAGAGTTGAAACAGATTTTGTTGTATCTCTGGAGGGTCATTATGTTAATAATAAACATTGGTTCTACTTTACTTTCAGACAGACCTGAAACAAACTTCGAGTAGAGGGGGCATGTCATTGATGAGGTTACAGACGGAAATAAGAGAACTTTCAAAAACCCTAGCTGACTGATTGCTTGACTGAATAATAAATCTAACAGCCAATTAGTTAATTGGTTAAACAGTCAACCTATTGATTAATAATAATCCTTTCTACTAAAGGCACAAGACCTGAAATTTTTTGGGAAGGGACTAGTTGACTACATTGACCCTAGTGTTTCACTGGTACTTAATTTATCAACCCCAAAAGGATGAAAGGCAAAGTCGACCTTGGTAGAATTTGAACTCAGAATGTTGTGACAGGTGAAACAATGCTAAGCATTTGTCCAGCATGCTAACGATTCTGCCAGCTCACTGCCTTCTATTGATTAATAATAATAAAACAATAAAGAATCGGATTGCATGTTTATTATTGGCATAATAAATATACATTTTTCTTTATATGTTTAGGATTTATTTTGTAGTCTTGTTGAAGAAAATAGCAAATATATTACCCCCCAAATAGTGAGAGGGATGTGACGAGAAAGGCATTCTAACTTGCTGGGTTTATTCCTAGGAATTCCTATGGAATCAGACTGAGTAGGGAGGTTGTTTGGGGAACCACAATACTTAATGTCTCCACTGCTATACGTTTGAAAAGAAACCTATCAGAGAACAGTTGGAGCAGTCAATACTTTGTCAGTTTAGGATTCAAGGCTTGTTTGGTGAAAGCCTGTGTTTAATTCCAATATTTCCAGCTTTCCACTAAAGTAAGTATTGTAGCCGGTCACTTCTAAAATTTGAGATTTATAACCTGAAATGAGAAGATCACGATGTAGTGGGAATCTGGCAGCATCCAAACCACATGTAATGATATCATTAAGAGACACATGTTGAGGGAAGGAACATGCCCCGAGGTAGCATGATAATGGTTAAAGTCCCAAAACTTCTACTCTAAGCATTTTGTATGATGGCTGGCACAGACATGGCAACATGGCTGAAAAGTTTGCTTTCAAGACTTAATTCTACTGTATGGCACCTTGAACAAGTGTCTTCTACTATAATCCAGGGCTGACCAAAGATAGATGGATGGATGGATGGATACATACATACATACATACATACATACATACACAGACTTACATATATGTAAAAAATTTCATCTGATCCATGCAAGCATGGAAAAGTGGATGTTAAACTGATGACGACAATGACGATGATGACGATGATGATCTGCCTATTCTGCCAACCAACTGAATATTTATTTACAAAAAGAAAATAAATACATATTTTGACATTTGTATTTATCTAAAATTACAACAAATTCCCAATGGTTTGTCCTGTATATCACTGATTAAGAGTGAAAAAAAAAGTGTTTGAAAGTCACCTGCAATTCAATCCCCTTACTTTTTAGGAAACATATTATCTTAATTAGAAGTTTAGATTAAATTTTTATGGTTGTCTGATAATTTTGATCGATTCTCTTGCAGTAATGTCAATGTTTAAAAGTTGAAAGGCTAAGACATGTTGCCATGTAAAAAAAAAATCATGGATTTTTAATGAAATAGTCATTTCACAAGTGAAAAAAATTAGACAATCATTAGGTCAAACGTTAATATGTCTGAAAGTGAAGGACCTTCTGTAAAATGTTAGACTTTTCTCCTTCCTCACAGTGAAATAGATTGTTCTGTTTTATTATTTTGTCTTTTCATCTTTTACTTGTTTCAGTCATTTGACTGTGGCCATGTTGGGGCATCGCCTTGAACACTTTTTAGTTGAACAAATTGACCCCAGTACTTTTTTGTTTTAATCCTGGTGCTTGTTCAGTCTCTTTTGCTATCAGTCTCTTTTACCAAGTCGTTCAGCTATGGGGACATAAACAAACCAGTTATTGGACACACACACACACACACACACACACACACACGCACACAAGCTAAGGGGTTTCTCCATCACAGTGGTCTTCTATCATGTCAGATGCTAACCCAGAATTTCTGAGGCCCCTGCTATTCCTAGACAGCCATTAGACCTATACTAAGTTCATCTGTCCTTTTGACAGGTCTGAGTTTCTCACCTGGCAAACCTACTTGGGATGCCTCTTTAGTTACCAATGACCCAATCAAGCAACAGGTATCATTATCATGCTGGCATGAGTCAGATGGTTTAACTGGAACTGGTATGCTAGAGAGCCACACCAGGTTCCAGTCTGATTTGGCATAGCTTCTACTGCTGGACACCCTTTCTAATGCCAACCACACCAAGTGTGTAAATGGGTGCTTTTTTTTACACGCCACCAGCATGGGTGCTCTTATGTACCACTGGTACAGGTGTCAGTTATGTGACACCAACTACGATTTCATGACTACGATTTCATTTGGTTTGACAAGTCTTCTCAAGCACAGCATATTGCCAAAGGTCTCAGTCACTTGTCATTGCCTCTATGAGGTCCAACGTCTGAAAATCATGCTTCGCCACCTCATCTCACGTCCGCCTTGGTCTACCTTTCCACAAGTTCCCTCCACAGTTAGAGATTGGCACTTCTTTACACAGCTGTCCTCGTCCACACATGAGTGTGTGTGTGTGTGTGTCTGTATAGTTTTGTCTTGACATCACATGATTGCAAATGAATATGTCATTCATTTCCAGTCTTGGAAACAGGTGAAGTTTGGTGGCATAAAGGGAATCTGGCCACAAGAAATCTTCCTCAGCAAATTCCATCTGATCCATGCAGGCTTAGAAAAGTGGATGTTAAATGATTTTGATGGTATAGAGTCTGCTAGTGTCTGCTATGTGGAAGGTTGTTTATTAATTACCGGTGACAGAAATTTCATTATTGAATAGCATCTATTTGTTAAAAGTTTTCAAATTATAGTTTTAATGATAATTGAACTTTCCTAAAAAAACATTTCAGAATCAGTAGAACTGATATAGTAATTATTATCCATCTATTGATGATAATTTTGCGATTCAAAATGTTAAGAACTCATTTCCAGAGTCTTATTTTATTTAATTTTATTAAATTTTATCAAATTTTATAACCCTCGTCTTAAGAGTTTGTTGAGCTTTCTGGCTAGTGAGAAGTGCATTCTTAAACTACTTTTTCTCTTGTGACAATTAAATCAACTCCATAACAAAACTGTTATTGAAATGTAGTCTTTTAAATGTTGATTTGAAAATTAAAATTCTGCTTAGTAATGCAATAAAGACAAAATTTTAAAATAACCAAAAAAGAAAATGACAAATGTATTAATTAAAATTCTTGAAAAACCAAATGAACTTATAAAAAAGAAAAAAATTAGTTGTTTGAAATTATCTTTTTAACAATATTATCTCAAGAGTTTCATACAAATTTCTAGTGCTCTACCAGATGTGCTTCTGTGTTTCTGAGCTGTGTGCAATATTGTCTTTCGGGAATGTCAGAATTGTGTTTATTTACGACTTCAGTTTTGTTTTTGATATGTGCTTTGTGTTATGTTGTTTCTTGTGTTGTTTTAGTGCTTCGTCAACTGTGGAATGCATGTTCAGGCTCAAAGACTGCATTGAGGTAGTACCCTCCATCAAGTGACATGCAATATATACTGCCTCTCCTCTGGTCAGCCCACTGGTCCTCACAATCCTAGATGGTCCTTCATGTTCAGAGAAGGACTTAAACCTCTACTTTTTATCTCAGGTTTTCACATCCTGAGTTCAAATCCTGCTAAAGTGAGCTTTGCTTTTCATCCTTTTAGTACCAAGGAAATATAGTACCAGTCAAGTGCAGGGGGTGATGATATCAATTAACCCCCTTCACCACTCCAAACTTCTAGCTTTGGGCTTAAATTAGGAACAATTCATCATCATCATCACCACCACCACCACCACCACGGGTGCCTTTCCCATGTTGCAGGTACTGGCCACAAGTATGATTTCATTATTATTATTATTATTATTATTATTATTGGGGTTGATAAAATAAGTACTACTTGGACACTTGGTTACTGTAATCGACTCATCCCTTCCCCCCAATTATTGCCCTTGTGACAAAATTTGAAACCATTATTATTATTATTATTATTATTATTATTATATTATTATTATTATTATTATTATCAAGGAGGCAAGCTGGATGAATCGCTAGCATGCTGGATGAAATGCTTAGTGATTTTTTTGTCCACTACTACATTCTGAATTTAAATTATGCCAAGGTTGACTTTTCCTTTCATCCTTTCAGGGTTGATAAAATAAGAACCAATTGAGCACTGGGGTTGATGCAATCAACTTAGTCCCACCCTACAAAATTCAGGCCTTGTTTCTATAGCAGAAAGGAATATTATTATTATTATTATTACCAAGGCAATGAGCTGGCAGAATTGTTAGCATACTGGATGAAATGCTTAGCAATATTTCACTCGTCACTATGTTCTGAGTTCAAATTCCACTGAGGTCAACTTTGCCTTTCATCCTGTTGGAAATGATAAATTAAGTACCAGTAAAACACTGGGGTTGATGTAGTCGACTAGTTCCTTCTCATAATTTCAGGCCTTGTGTCTTTACTAGAAAGGATTATTATTATTATTATTATTATTATTATTGAGTGCGAGAGCAGTGCATGTCATCAAAGTGACACTGGGGTAAAATATACGAAGCCCATCATGACTACCCATCTGATATGGGTACACCAGGCACATGCATCACAACCATATGTGCGTGACATGGTGATCTCATATGAAGATAAACAGCACATGACCTTGCAGGTGGGGACCAGTTAGAATTTTCTTCTGGTCGAGTAACCCATCCCGCTCAAAAGGTCCCTGAATAAGGCTTGTTTAAGGATGTTGAACAAAACAGCCATGTTTCTGGAGGTGAATTATTCAAATCCCAAAGAATCCCTCTCAACACATGGCTATGATACTCCCCCACTACTTCTGCTTGTGATCAGAGATGCAGATATCGTCAGCCACTAAGGGACATGGTCAACTGGTTAAGATCAAACAACTGACAAGCAAATCTGTGGTATTGAGCAAAATATTTGCTGTAGCCCATCTTTTATACCAAGCCAAAAGAATGTACATGATAACACTTCCAATCAGTTAAGATCAGAAGCCATGAGGGCCACTGTCTGGTACTGCATCAGGGCATATTATTATTATTATTATTATTTTATTATTATTATTATTATTATTATTATTATTATTAATAATAATTAAACTTGTATTCTGGTATAATTGTTAGTATGCTGGACAAAATGCTGAGCAGCATTTCTTCCAGTTTCTATTCTGAGTTTAAATTCCACCATGGTTTACTTTGCCTTTCATCCTTTGTGAGTCCATAAAATAAATAACAGTTGAGCATTGAGAGTCAATGTAATCAACTAACCCCCAGCCCCAAATTTCAGGCATTGTACCCATATAAGAAAGAACTGTCATTATTATTATTATAAAAATTTTATGTATAAGCACAGGTGTCCCCTGTAATCTAGCAGTTCAGTAAAAGGGATGGATAGAATAAATACTAGGCTTAAAAAGGGTTTATGAAGCAAGTACTTATTGATCAACTGATCAGTGGGGACAATGTAATTGGCATCTCCCTCCCCTAAATTTTGCTGGCCTTGTGCAAAAAAAATAGGAAAGAATATTATTATTATTATGAACAGCATATAGACACAGGAGTGGCTGTGTGGTAAGTAGCTTGCTTACCAACCACATGGTTCCGGGTTCAGTCTCACTTGGGCAAGTGTCTTCTACTATAGCCTTGGGCCGACCAAAGCCTTGCGAGTGGATTTGGTAGACGGAAACTCAAAGAAGCCCGTCCTATATATGTATATATACATATATATATATATATATATATATATATATATATATATATATATATATGTATGTGTGTGTGTGTGTGTGTGTGTGTGTGTGTGTGTGTGTGTGTGTGTGTGTATGCTTGTGTGTCTGTGTTTGCCCCCCCCCATAGCATTGCTTGACAACTGATGCTGGTATGTTTATGTACTGGTCACTTAGTGGTTTGGCAAAAGAGACTGATAGAATTAGTACTAGGCTTACAAAGAATAAGTCCCGGGGTCAATTTGCTCGACTAAAGGAGGTGCTCCAGCATGGCTGCATTCAAATGACTGAAACAAGTAAAAAGAGTAAGAGTAAAGAGTAAAGAATAGCACTACATATCAGAAATTTACTGCAGTTTTGGAACAGACACAAATATCATTTTTCCAAATATGAAAACTGTTTCCATGTACTCCCCACTTCACCATTAATAAACTTTGATAGCATCACTCTGGGACCGAAAATAATTATAATAAATGAAAATGAAACATGACAGCTGTGAAGCAAAGGTGTTTAACTCAGAACTCAGAGATCATGAGTTCAGGTTCTATGAAATGTGTTACCATCACTCCTTGAATTACTTCATTTGTTCCACTCAGTTCTTAAATAATTTTTGGCATTTGGTGCTAAGAAGAAGGGTATCTGCCTGGAACGAAATTACCTTGAAAAATTTATGCAAATGCTAGCATATTTCAATTAACTTAATTGAAGTCAACCAGAAAACTGAGTGAAAAGAAAGTTATGAAATTATATTTAATTAAATGCAATTTAATTGAATTCAACTGCGTTTAATTAAAGGGCATGATTTAAGTCTGTTGCGTTTGAGAAGATTTAATTAAAAAGAAAAAAATGTGCCAGGGCTTTCTGACATCTTTTATCACATACAAACATCAATTTTTTCTTCTTCTGTAGCCCTTGACATCTTCAACGAAAGCACATGGCATTTTCAAAGTCTTGGACAGTGAATGGGATAAGCTGATGAGAGAGGCTGTATAGGGTTGTTCAACCTGTTAAAAATAGGGTTGCTTTAGATCAGTGGTTCTCAACCGCAGTCCATATGGTCCTTGGTTGGTGGGGGGATCACAGTCCATGTAAAATGTTAAAATTTATGTGCAATAAATTGCTTTTACTTTGTTTTTTCTTAATTCTTCCTTTTTCTTGTTTTGGTCATTAGACTGTGGCCATGCTGGAGTACTACCTTAAAGGGTTTTAGTTGAAGAAATTGACCTCAGGACTTATTCTTTGTAAGCCTAGTACTTAACATATCGGTCTCTTTTGCTTAACCACTAAGTTACAGGGACATAAACATACTAACATCGGTTGTTAAGTGATGGTGGGGGAACAAACAGACACAAACACACACATAGATACATATACACATACGTATATACATATATATACATGTCTACACAACTGTCTTCTTACAGTTTCTGCCTACCAAATCCACTCATAAGGCATTGGTTGGCCCAAGGCTATAGTAGAAGATGCTTGCCCAAAGTGCCACACAGTGGAACTGAACCCGGAACAATGTGGTTGGGGAGCGAGCGTCTTACCACACAGCCACGCCCACAATACACAAAATATTTTAACAATTTTTTTACACAATTCCTAATAATATTTAATTAAACAGGGTGGCCCAAAAGTAGGTTCACAGTTATCATGTAGGCACTTTAAATTTCTTTTAAAACATTTAGATTTCTATCTTACAGTCATATTGTTTATGCGCATTTTAAACAGACAATGTTTAATCTCTCAGATGATCAAAATGTCCTCCTTCAACATTGCAACATTCTTCAAACCTCTTCAGAACACTCTGACATACAGTGCGGCACAAATTCCGATCTCCATCAATTTCAGTGAATACATCAGAAATGTCATCTCTTAATCAATTTACTGTTTTGGGATTCTTCTCATAAACCTTGTTCTTTACAACACCTCAAAAATAGAAATCCATTGGTGTCAGGTCAGGTGAACATGGTAGCCATTCGATGCCACCCTGTCTTTCAAACCAACGCTGTGGAAAGGCTTGGTTAAGGTAGTCTCTTACTGTCAATGCATAATGTGGAGGTGTTCCATCTTGCTGAAAGAACAGTTCTAAACTGTTAATATATGAATGTGAAAGAGATAGTTGAATAACTGTAAACCTACTTTTGGGCCACCCCGTATAAATACTGTAGGATTTTAAAAATATACACTGAATGGTGTATCAAAGAGATCCATAGGCAAAATATGGCTGGGAACCACTGCTTTAAATAATGTGGTCCTAGACACTCCATGATGGGTTTGGTTAGAATGTCTTTAATTATAGGTTGGCTCATTTGTAGCTGATATACCAGGAATTAAGTAATAATAACATGGTGCAACAAAAAAGTCTACATGTTGTTGCTTGGTCTATTAGAAACAGCAACCAAGTCTCCCTCATATCATATTCTATATTGGTAACCATGGATACATTGGACAATAGTAGTTTCTTGATATCCTCCTACTCTCTCCACTCACATCCATTTTCCCCGCAGCCTTCTCCTCCTCCTTACACTCTCATCGTCATTTTAACATCCACTTTTCTTTACTTGCATGGGTCAGATGGAATTTGTTGAGAAAGATTTTTCAATGCCTGGATGCCCTTCCTGTTGTCAACCATCACCTGTTTCTTAGTAAGGTAATATTTCCCCATGGCTCTACGTGTTTTTACAGAATATTGGAAATGAAGGACACTGCTTGTATGACAGTGACACTCATTTACAACTATTATGCAATATGGAAACAAGTAGACACCAACTCTCTCTCTCTCTCTCTCTCTCTCACACACACACACACACGATGGGATTCTTTCTGTTTCCGTCTGCAAAATCCACTCATAAGGCTTTGGTCAGCTCAGGGGCTACAGTAGAAGACAGTTTACCAAGTTGCCTCGTGATAGGATTGAACCTGGAACCATGTAGTTGAGAAGAGAGTTTCTTAACTATAGAGTCATATGTCCACATCCACACCTGAGCCTACACAGACATGCCTTTTAATATAAACAAAATGAAAGAAAATATTGTGCTTATATCTTGGTTATCTTGGGCTCTAGGTCTACATGGTCAGAGTTTACCATGTGTTAAACAAAACTGACAATAGCTAAAACAACAGTGTTTCTAATGAAAACTTACTAGCACACTAAATCAAATGAATACCTACCATCAGGTATCTACCATGTCCTGAACATCATGCTTCCCTGGGCATGGACACATTAACCCTTTTGTTACTGTATTTATTTTGAGATGCTCTGTGTTTCTTTCAATTAATTTTAAATATAACAAAGAATTTCATAAAATAACTTAGTTATCATTCAGTTAGTGTTAGGAAGATAAATTGTGACTAAGGTTTGGTGGAAGATTTTAATTTGATACTTATGAAAACAAGACATTTGTACTACAGAACCAGAGGCGGTTTTAGCCAGGTTGGTACCAACGATTGGCACCTAACTTGGTAGACACCCACAAGGTTGTCCACCATCTTTCCAACAACAACCTGGGCCACCTTTTTACACTTGCAGACATGCTTGCAAAATCAAAAAAACAACACAGCATCCATGACTTTCGGAAATATTTTTTCACGCTTATAATTACTGAAACATGGAATAAACTAATTGCATCACTTGTTAGCTGTTGAGATAGTACATCCTTCAAAACTTTCAAGCTTCCTGAAGTCCACTGCCTGTACAGCTGATGCTCCACCTCTGTTTCTTCTTCCACCTTTTTTTTAAGACCTACTCTTTGCTCTTTAATTGTTTCAGTCATTTGACTGTGGCCATGCTGGATCACCACCTTTAGTCGAGCACATCGACCCCAGGACTTATTCTTTGTAAGCCCAGTACTTATTCTATCGGTCTCTTTTGCCGAACCACTAAGTTATGGGGATGTAAACACACCAGCATCGGTTGTCAGACGATATTGGAGGGACAAACAGACACACATATACATATACATATATACGACGGGCTTCTTTCAGTTTCCATCTACCAAATCCACTCACAAAGCTTTGGCTGGCCCGAGGCTATAGTAGAAGACACTTGCTGAAGGTGCCATGCAGTGGGACTGAACCCGGAACCATGTGGTTGGTAAGCAAGCTACTTACCACACAGCCACTCCTACGCCTATTCACTGTTCACTTCCTGTGCATATTCTATGTACTGTTCATGCAGTTTTCATTACTTTTTCTGATTAGTTGTTGTGCACCTGGGTACGGTATACAATAAGTTCATTATCATTATTGTAACTTCCACTTTGTGGATCTCTACTGCTATGTAATTAGAGCTAATAATGTTTATGCCTTGCTCCGGTGTATCACAGATTGTCAATGAAGAAATATGAACTTCTAACATTTAATAGTCCAGAAAACTGATCGACTGCATCAGTGACTTATATACTCCGTCACTTTGTTATACTCTTTGCTCTTTTACTTGTTTCAGTCATTTGACTGCGGCCATGCTGGAGCACCGCTTTTAGTTGAGCAAATCGACCCCAGGACCTTATTCTTTGTAAACCTAGTACTTATTCTTTCGGTCTCTTTTGCCGAACCACTAAGTTATGGGGACGTAAACACACCAGCATCGGTTGTCAATCGATGTTGGGGGGACAAACACAGACACACAAACACACACACACACACACACACACACACATATATACACGATGGGCTTCTTTCAGTTTCCGTCTACCAAATCCACTCACAAGGCTTTGGTCAGCCTGATGCTATAGTAGACGACACTTGACTAAGGTGCCACGCAGTGGGACTGAACCTGGAACCATGTGGTTGGTAAGCAAGCTACTTACCACACAGCCACTCCTGTGCCTGTTATGTTGGAATTATTTAATATATTGGCAAGAGAAAAATTAAACAATAAATGAAATGGAATTAAATATAAAATGACCTGTGAGAGGTTAATTTAGATTAAATATAATTATGAATTAATAAGTTATTTTTAAAAGCATAAAAGTGCAATGCAAATACAGCAGAGAGAAACTTAATGTTGTTCACTTGGTGCAATTAGAATCAGGTGTAAGATATTGATTGCTTTTTTAAAGCAATTTTCAAAGAAGAAGCTTGTTTCAGAAACTTAGAAGTGTATGTGTGTGTATGTGGGGGGGGGGGGTAGGGGAAGAGAGCAGATAACAACAACAATAGCGACGAGGAGAATAGCAATTTCTCATGCATACATAAGGTTAGATTTGTAGGTACAATAAGACAATGGCTACTACTACTACTACTACTACTGCTGCTGCTGCTGCTGCTGCTGCTGCTGCTACAACTGCTGCTGCTACTACTACTGCTGTTGCTGCTGCTGCTACAACTGCTGCTGCTACTACTACTGCTGTTGCTGCTGCTGCTACAACTGCTGCTGCTGCTACAACTACTACTACTACTACTACTACTGCTGCTGCTGCTGCTGCTACAACTGCTGCTGCTGCTACTACTACTACTACTACTACTACTACTACTACTACTACTACTACTGCTGCTGCTGCTGCTGCTGCTACAACTGCTGCTGCTGCTGCTACTGCTGCTGTTACAACTGCTGCTGCTGTTACAACTGCTGCTACTGCTGCTGCTGCTACTACTACTACTACTACTACTACTACTACTACTACTACTACTACTGACAACTACTGATAAGCATTACATTTGACAAAGTAATCTCACCACTAAAAAGTTAAGAAGATCATGATAAAGATTTCTAACTGTCAGAGATCTTGTATAGGTTTTCTGATTCTCCTTACTGTATTTGATGGCATAAAAGATGCACGGGCATCTGAGGATATAACCCAATTTTAACAGCAAGTATTCTGAGTAAAGCAAGTAATATAGGACCAACTTTGCATTAGGACCGGGAGTGATTTTTGAGATTTAAAAGAAAAAAAATATCTTGTATGTCGTCGTCATCGTTGTCTTTGTCATTGTCATCATCATCATCATCGTTTAGTATCCTCTTCCATGCTGACATGGGTTGGACAGTTTGACATGGAGCTAGCTAGCAGAGAGCTTTCCAGACTCCAACTGTCTTTGTGGAGCGGCGAGCTGGCAGAAACGTTAGCACGCCGGGCGAAATGCATAGCAGTATTTCGTCTGCCGTTACATTCTGAGTTCAAATTCGACTTTGCCTTTCATCCTTTCGGGGTTGATAAATTAAGTACCAGTTACGCACTGGGGTCGATATAATCAATTTAATCCGCTTGTCTGTCCTTGTTTGTCCCCTCTGTGTTTAGCCCCTTGTGGGTAGTAAAGAAATGGGTATGGTTTCTACCACTAGATGCCCTTCCTAATACCAACCACTTAACAGAGTGTGCTGGGCGCTTTTTAGGTGTCACTGGCACAGAGCTTCAATACCAACTCCAGACCAGCTTCCTCTTATACTATAAAGCTAAAGAACAACAGCAATGAAAGGAATGGCAGTGACGTTGATATTGATTGTGACTATGGTGAGAACGACAGCAACAATGAACATATCCACTTGACAATGTGTACATTAGTCTTAGCAAAAGCGAAAAATCCTCTCTCTTTTGAACTAATTAACTGGTATGATGTTTTGTAGGTTTTTGTACTTGTTTGCCATCTTGACATTTGCTTTTAGAATGGCATCAATTTCTCCCATGGCTGCATTAGTTAAAAAAAAGCACTTTTAGAGAAATCATTTCACAGTTGGTGAATTCTCTAAATACAAATCAGTCAACCATGAAATAGAACTGTTTTATGGTTAGTTTAATAGAATAATGTGATTTTCCAAGGAGGATTCACCCAAGATTGATATATTTAGCTGAAATTCTAGTGCTATATCATCATCATCTTCATTTATGTCTACTTTTCCACACTTGCATGGGTTGGATGGAGTTTATTGAGGCAGATTTTCTATGGTCAGATGCTGTTCCTGCTGCCAATCCTTGCCTGTTGGTGAGCATGGTAATTTTTTCCCATGGCTAGAGAGAAGTTCTCACAGAATATTAGAAATGAATGATGCTGCTTGTATGACAGTGACACTCATTTACAGCTATCACATGATTTGAGAACAAGAACACACACACACACACACTCACACACACACACACATACACACACACACACTTTCCTTTACCAGATTCATTCACAAGGTTTTAGTTGACTTAGGGCCTGAAGCTATAGTAGAAGACACTTGCTCAAGATGTCATGCAATGGGACTGAACCCAAAACCATGTGGCTGGAGAGTAAATTTCTTAACCACATAGCCATGCCTGTACCTACTCACATTAATTCTACCAGCTCTCAGTATGGGGAGATAACTAGTGTTTGTACTGGAATTCTTCTTTCTAGAACATAAAAACACACATATCTAAAACACAAAAATATTGACTGAAAACTATAAGACAGAAACATCTAAAAATCAAGAATATTATTTCGATTTGGCAATCTGTCAGTCTGATACCAATATCACTTCACTGCGAGGTGGCAAGCTGGCAGGATTGTTAGCACATTGGACAAAAGGCTTAGTGGCATTTCATTTGTCTTTTCATTTTGAGTTCAAAATCTGCCAAGGCCGATTCTGCCTTTCATTCGTTTGGGGGTCGATAAATTAGGTATCAGCTGAGCACTGGAATTGATTTACTCCACTTAACCCCTACTTCCAATTTGCTGGCCTTATGCCAAATTTTGAAATCAATATTAGTTCTCTGCTACTATGAGCTGACAGAGACTCACATCCGCTCATTTGTAAGATATTGCTATTATTCTCCACTTGAAATCTTTCGCTTTCAATTAACTTCAAGTCAACCTCTGGATATGTTTGGTCGACTTCCTATTACTCTTCACGAGAACATTCTAGAATTTGCTCCACCTCTGTCAGTTGTAAATGATCTATACTTTTCTCTTTCCTCCCTGGAAGTATCTGCTCTCTGCCAACAAGCAGACATTTGTAAACATCTCAATTCTGTTCTGACAATCTATTTAAACATTTTTAACTGACTTTATTTATTTTTAGACTGTGTGGGGTTTAACAAGGAGGTTTCTCAATTCCTGTTGTATTGGAAATTCGGCTAAGTGTAAACATTGAAATTGTCAGTCAACTTGGAACAGAGCTTGAGTACTGTTATATCCTTATGGATAAACGAATACACTGAAACAGTTTAATAACAATATGATCGAAACAAATAACAGTAACCTCATGGAATATAACAACGATCTTTTAAGAACCAACAATCCAACATACTAACTTGAACTTCCAATTTTTCTGGTAACAAGGCTATCTTTCCTGCCTTCTTTACCATTTCTATAGGTATTGAAATGCACTTTATCACTTATCTTGACGTATTTCATTGGCTCTTTTGTATTTCCTTTACACCTATTTTTTTTTCTCTGGATTTTATTTTTCTTGCAAACATAAATTCTGTGGGAGAATTCCCTGAATTTGTATTTGGATTGGGGGTCACTCTGTATATTCTTAAGAAATTTGTCAGTGCTTCATCATTTCTTAATTCCCCCCTTGCTTTTCTTAACACTCTCTTAAAAGTGTCCACAAATCTTTCTACCTGCCCATTTGACCTCAGGTGGTAGGGTGGAGTGAAAATATGCTTTATTGCATGCCTTTCACAGAAGTTCTTGAATTCATACCCAGAGAACCGTGTCCCGTTGTCTTAAACAAGTGTGCCAGGGACCCCATATGAAGCAAACAAGTCATGTAAGAACTTTATAGCTGTCTTAGAGGTTGGTTTATAGCACCTGCAGACCTTTGGACACTTACTACAGCTATCTACTATGATTAGGTAGTAAGCGCCATTTACCAATCTGGCATAGTCAATATATAACCTAGGCCATGGGTTCTCTGTCTCTGCCATGATTGATATTTTACCGGCAGGGCTTTGGCTATGAGTTTTTGATATCTCAGTCCATAGATGGTCAATAGACATAACTCCTCATCAGAGCCTTCATCCTTGTCATTCCTGGATGTCTGCTGTGAAATTGTTGCAATGCACCTTTTTGTAATGTAATTGGAACCACCACTCTTTGGACATACATCAGAATATTGCTGCAAATTGAAAAACTACTGGCATCAGAATTTTTATTGTTTATTTTTGAAAGCTTCTTTTATTTTTGTAATATACTCATCACCTGCTATCCTTATATCCTTTCATCTTTATATCCTTTCATCCTTATATCCTGTGCCGTCACTGGTAGTTCTTGGATAACGTTTGTCATAACACTTTTAATTTCACTTTCTGCCTCAGTCTCTTCAAGTGGTTCCATATATTTTGGAATTAATCTCGAAAGGCAGTCTGCATGACTGATTTTTGCGATGGAATGTATTGCATTTTGAAATTATAATTTAGTAACATTACACCCCAACATTGCAAGCGGGTCGCATTATGAGTCGGTAACTCTTTTTATACTCATAAATTGACTGCAAAGGTCTATGGTCTACTATGCAGAAATCTGTGAAAGTTTTTAACTGCAAAAATAATTGTTAGGGCCTCCTTTTCAATTTGACTATATCTCTTCTCTACCACAATTAGTGAGCATGAAACATAAACCATTGGTTTTGTACTTCCGTCTTTGTATTTATGAAGTATCCAAACGTTATCCAAGAACTACCAGTGATGGCACAGGATATAAGGATGAAAGCTGCAGGTGATGAGTATATTACAAAAATAAAAGAAGCTTTAAAAAATTTATATACATACACGTGAAAAAGTCATTTGAGTGAGGTCGTTGCCAGTACCGCCTGACTGACCCCTGTGCTGGTGGCATGTAAAAGCACCCACTACACTCTCAGAGTGGTTGGAGTTAGGAAGGGTATCCAGCTGTAGAAACTCTGCCAGATCAAGATTGGAGCCTGGTGCAGCCATCTGGTTCGCCAGTTCTCAGTCAAATCGTCCAACCCATGCTAGCATGGAAAGCAGATGATGATGATGATGAGGAACTGCACCTAATCCATGCTCAGAAGCATCAGACACTACAATGATGTCCATTTCGAGATCGTAATGTGCTAATGGTAAATCTGAGATTAAAATTTTTTTCATTTCTTCAAAAGTGTTCTGCCATTTAGTGAAGCAATTCCACTTTACTCCTTTTTTTAATAAGTCATTCACTGGAGCTCTTAACTTGTGCATATTAGGAATGTAGTTTCAGTTGTAGTTTACCAGGCCAAGAAATGCTTGTAAATTTGGAATATTTGTCAGTGCAGGCATATTCCTTATTGCATCTGCCCTCGACGGGTCAGGACATCTACCACTTTTATCAATTATTTGCCCTAAGTACTCGAAAATCTTAATTTTCTTAAACACAGCTTTTATGTGCTCCACATGCTGTTCACGAGAATTACTCTTGATTAAAATATCATCCAAGTATGGGATTGCAAATTCACAATCACATAACACAGTATCCATGATTTGCTGGAATATTGCTGGTAATTGTGTGTATCTGTACAATCCTCTATGTGTATTTATTGTCAAATACTTTGAGCATTTTTCATTTACTTTTACTATAAATAGGCCTCAGATAGATCTAATTTGGAAAAAAATTTTCCACCGTTTAACTTTGCAAAAATGTCCTCTGCAATCGGGAGTGGATGGTGGTATGTTATTAAGCAGTCATTCAATCCTGTAGAGAAATCGGCACAAAGCCTAATCATATTATTTTTTTTTTTAATACATACTGTAGGTACTGCCCTCTTTGAGTAATCCAGCTTTCTTCAAGTCTGTCCAACTTTTCACTTACAGTTTCACTTGCCACGAATGTTACTTTTCTGTTTGCTTTAAATGCAGGTACAGCATTTGCACTTACTTGGAAACAAGCTTCCATCTTTCTACATAGACCTAAAACCTCTGATAACACTTGTGGGAACATTTTTCTCAATTTTTTCTTCAGTTCTTCTGAAGAATTTGTTTTTAATGGGACAACTATTTATGTTATTGCAGTAAAGATTTATGGGGAGGTGCCATAAATCGAATAGTTCTAATCAATCTGTGCCAAACAGATTGATTGTAATTTCCATGATGAATAATTTTGCTTTATGTGTCTCTCCTCGAAATGTTGATACATGTTTTACTATTTTTGCTGTTTTGCATAATCTCGGTTTACCAGTTTTCTTCTAAGTATCCACACTTATAATAAAGATGTCACTAACTGTAATTTGGTATTCACATCATTTATTTTTACGTGCATGAATTTTCTTGTTTTTCCGTTGCGATCACTCTCTGAAAACACTTTAGAATTTTGTGTTTGAGCCTTGTAGTCTTGTTTTACAATGAAAACTCCTGTGTCCCAACTCCTGACAACTATAGCACTTTCTGTTTTTAAATTGACACTCCTTTTTATAGTGTAGGCCTCCATAACCATAACATGGATTAGGGCCTGACACCTTTTTTTTTGATTTTGCTTCCCAGGATGACACATTCGAATTTTTGCATAGTTTTAATCTTGTATTTTTCTCACATCATATTTAAGATTTACCATAGTCTGACATTCTTCTGTGATGGTCTGTAGAGATAAATCCTGGTTTGCTTGCTGCATTTTCAAGAGAATCCTTGCCCGAATTTCTCTATCTTCAGATGCTATAATTCCTTGCACAAAGATAAGTGATTTGAACATATCCTGAGTGAGATCCTGGAGCTTGAAATTTCCACATATACTGTTGACAACCCTGGCATAGGTGATAAAATACTTCCCCTCATTTTTTTGTTAAGTTCCAACACTCCATTCTGGTGTTGAATGATGAACTTTTCTCATGAAAAATTTTTGAAAGCAGTTCCATGATTTCTTGGAAACCAGTCTCACTCGACTTTTTGGACAGAATAAAGTTACAGTAATGCTCATGTTCAGCAGGAGCTACCTTGTGTAGTAAAAGACTTACTTTCTGCTCCTCCGACCATGACTTGCATTTGTTAAAGATTTCTTCGTATCTTCTTTAATATGTGGGAAACGTAATACCTTCTTCTGGATTATACATAAAATCAGAAATTGTATTAGCCATGTTGCCTGGCATAAACAAGCTTACTGGATTTTCAGACTTTGCTGTCGGTAACTCAATTAATTATTGTTGTAGTAGTTTTTGTTTTTGCAACTCCTATATTTGTTCCTGTTGCTTCTCTTGAAGCTGTACTACTGCAGCTAATAGGTTTTCCATGATGCAGCAATTGTCAAATAACCAATGTGAATTTTGAACGATCCTTATTGCCAGATATTATATCATTATGGATAAACGAATACACTACAACAGTGTAATAACAATATAATTGAAACAAATGGTAGTAACCACACAGAACATAACAACAATCATTTAAGAACCAATAATCCAATATGCTAACTCGAACCTCAACTTCGAACTCTAACTTTGAACTACCAAAACACAAACTGTGGAGCTAGCATGAACTCCCTGACTTGCTCAGACCGTTACTATTTATATGTAGTGGTCCAGTACATTATCGCCAGGAGGTATCATACTCTTACACAACAAGTACATACTAGTACTGGCTGCTATTTTTTTGCCTTCATGTCACCAGTGTTACAAAAAAAGAACACTTAAGTCTATTTGGATTTTAACAAACAAAATATTTTTTTCTTCCTGTAAACAGAAAGCAACTATTGTCATTACTATGAATGACAAAACATTGTTCGTGGATTGATGTGGTTGAAGCAGTTGTCAAAAAGTTGGCTGCTGGTCATTGTGTTGCAGTCACTGGATGTTCATTGGCTTGATGTTGCCAGTGTTGTCAGCTGCTGCTCAAGTATTGTCTCCTGTGTCTGGTCTGATGTCTCCTCCTTGCCTTTTCACATATTAAAAACAAAGCCATCTCTCAATGCTTTCTCTCTCTCTGTACTGCATCACAAAGCACCCTGTCAAGCAGTCATGGAGTGCTGAATTTATACTGATTGATAGGCTCTGAAAGAAGTGCACCAAAAAATGAAATCATCACTGGAGCCTATTCCATGCAAAGTCGTAATTGGTCAGATTTTGTTGATCGCATGAGTAATATTCTAACAAATCACAACAACAGGTGATTGCAGAATATTCCTGCTACAAATAGGTTAACTTTCAATTCTCCAAAATTAATGTCAATAATAGTTTCTACATTTATAAATCCAGGTATTCCTACACCGAAGAAGAATGGCTGCAGAATGGGCGGGTGGGGGTGCTTTATCCAGGGGCATTGGAAGTGTTATCATGTACATTGTTTTGGCTTAGTATAAAAGATGGGTTACAGTAAATATTCTGCTCAATACTACAGATTTGCTTGTCAGTTGTTTGACCTTAACCAGTTGAGCATGTCCCTTGGTGGCTGACGATATGTACATCTCTGATCACGAGCAGAAGTAGTGGGGGAGCATCATAGCCATGTGTTGAGAGGAATTCTTTGGGATTTAGAGAATTCCCCTTTGGAAACATGTATATTTTGTTCAACATCCTTAAACAACCCTTATTCAGGGACCTTTTGAATGGGATGGGCTGCTCTACCCGAAGAAAATACTAACTGGGTCCCACCAGCAAAGCCATGCACTATTTATCCTGATATGAGATCACCATGTCGCACACATATGGTTGTGATGCATATGCCTAATGTACCCTTATCAGACGGGTAGTCATGATAAGTATACAGGGCTTTGTATATTTTACCCCAGTGTCACTTTTATGGCATGAACTGCTCTCTCATTCAATACTACTACTACTACTACTACTACTACTACTACTACTACTACTACTACTACTACTATTACTACTACTACTACTACTACTACTACTACTGCTACTACTACTACTAGCAATAATAATAATAATCGTTTCTTTAATAATGACAGCAAACACTTTGCATCTTCAACAACACAGTCTTCATTATGTTAATTTTTAAATTACTGCAGCAGAAAATTACTTAACCTAAAATGGCTTGTAATGGTATTATAAATGAAGTGGATGGTGACGTCTTTTAGTGTTATCACCTTTTAAAAAACACTTTGTAAAATTACACTTTTCATCGCTATTGTCCATTTAAAACATTTGTTAAAAGTTAATCATCCACAATTTCCCTTATTAACTTGAAATTTCAAACACGTGAACAATAATAAGAATCAGTTACAGAAGTATTCATTTAAAAAAAACAAAAATTTTTTCATAGCAATTAAGTGACAAAAAAAAAAAAACAAAAAACCTAACTAATTTATCAAAAGAAAAAAGAAAAAAATATTGACGCAGCAATAAAAAACATAAAAGAAACTGTTGAATGAAATTAATCAAAAATCCATCTTATGTTTAATTGCTTTACGCAGTAATCTTCAAATGGTTATGATGTTAAAATAGGGAAATAGTGATTATAAGTACAAGCATTAATGGAATTAATTAATTTTACCTTATTGTATATCTGCTCCCTAAATTTATGCGCTTTTTGTTGTTTTTTTATTTTTTTGTTTTAACATCCAAATTTTTCAGCTAGTATGGGTCAAATAATACTTACAGCAAAGCTATAAGTATTATTTGTCGGTGAGCTGGCAGAACCGTTAGCACACCGGGCAGAATGTGTAACTGTATTTTGTCTGCTGTTACGTTCTGAGTTCTAATTCCGCCGAGGTCGACTTTGCCTTGTTAGCACGCCAGGTGAAATGCTTAATGGTATTTTGTCTGGCTAGCTGGCAGAAACGTTAGCACGCTGGGCGAAATGCTTAGCGGTATTTCGTCTGCGTTACGTTGTGAGTTCAAATTCCACCGAGGTTGACTTTGCCTTTCATCCTTTCGGGGTCGATAAATTAAGTACCAGTTACGCACTGTGGTCGATATGTAATCGACTTAATACCTATGTCTGTCCCCTCTGTGTTTAGCCCCTTGTGGGTAATAAAGAAATAGGTATTTTGTCTGGCTATGTCTGTCTATGTCTATGTCTACCTATGTCTGTCCTTGTTTGTCCCCTCTATGTTTAGCCCCTTGTGGGTAATGAAGAAATAGGTATTTTGTCTGGCTTTACATTCTGAGTTCAAGTTCCACCCAGGTCGACTTTGCCTTTCATCCTTTCAGGGTCGAAAAATTAAGTACCAGTTATGCACTGGGGTTGATGTAATCGATTTAATCCGTTTGTCTGTCCTTGTTTGTTCCCTCTATGTTTAGCCCCTTGTGGGTAATAAAGAAACAAATACTTATAGCAAAGCAATTTTTTTTTCTGTGGCAGTTTGCTTTTCTTGGTGCTAATATTAACTTGTTTGCAAATAGCTTGCTTGGAAACAAGTCAACAACTCAAAAGATGAACATATTTTCATGGAAGATGTAAATGATGACATGCTTATGTGGTAGTAAACGATGCCAAGGCAGAGGAAACACACTAAAAGAAACTAACACATTATCACACCCAAATATTTATGTAGACACACACACACACACACACACACACTCACTTACTCACATACACACACACACTATGTAGTTGAGTGGTATATCCTTGGCAATGGTATATAACAGGTCAGAAAGTTTTCTGATTTATGGACAATTTACTGACATACATACGTACATACATACATACATACATGCATACGTATGTACATACACACAAACATATATACACATGTATACATATACATACATCTAAATACATATATATACATATATATATATATATATAAACATATGTACATATATATATATATAATATATATATATATAAACATATGTACATATATGTATATATGAATATATGTATATATATATGGCACTCCCAGATTCTCCCACCCCCCTTTCCTCACCAGCCTTCCCTCTACTACCCTACCAAGAACTCACAACTACCTCGAACACACAAGTGCAAACAAGGGAGTCAGAGAAAGGCAGAATGCCACTTAAATCTGAACACTACTATAGAAATATTCTTTTAAAAAAACTTTTCTTCTAATTTTTCTAAATTTAATTATTTAATCGTTACAGTTGAAAAGGTCTCAAAATGACCGAAACTGGTACTGAAATGTTCACTATAAAATTATTTTAGCATTTTCTATTTTTTACTTGTTTTTTCATATATATATATATATATATACATATATATATACATATATTTATATATAATAATTCTCTAAAAGAGATATAGACAGTAACTGCTCGATAACATAAGGGACTAAAGCCATCTGAATATGGCTAGGGACAGGGCAGGGTGGTGGGGGTGTTACTGTTGCATTTAGCCCCAGGCGAACATCGACGTTGCCAGATAGGCTTATGGTGTCAAGCCTATCTGGCGACGTCGATGTTCGCCTGGGGCTAAATGCAACAGTAACACCCCCACCACCCTGCCCTGTCCCTAGCCATATTCAGATGGCTTTAGTCCCTTATGTTATATTTATATATATATATATATATATATACATACATGTATATGTATGTGCATATATATATATATATTTATATATATATATACACACACACACACACATATATATAAACATATAATACTTATGCTTATGCCTGTACATGTTGTGCGTATTTCCTACACTCAGTTTACCTTCTCAAGTATTCCCCACATTTCATCTTCTTAATATCCATTCCTTCATCACTCTTCTATCTATGGCTCTACTAAGCTGCTGTGTAGTGAGGGAAAGAATCAGTATGTATTTCTTCATGCTTTTGCACTACCACCTTCTCCCTCTGGAACCACTTCATATTAACCACCATCCCTAATTCTCATCCCTTCTCACACTATCTTCCACCAAGCATCTCCTTTCTCTGTTTTCAGTTATCTCTTTCTTTCTTCTCAAAGCCACATCCTAAGCCTATCATATCTCTCTATAATACCTTTCATATCTGTTATCATTCTTAGCATTATCTCATAACCACCATCAATGCTCGATCTCCCCATTGTGCCCCATTTACTGTAGCCTCTCCCATGTAATTCTGACCTCAATCTCTACAACTGTTTATCTGCCTTCCACTATTCTTACACAGTATAAGATACTATTTTGTTTATTTTTCACTTATTTTGTTCATTGGACTGTAACTGATCACATATGCCCCAGTAATTATTTCATCAATCTCTGTTTATCAAATTGCTAAGTTACCTTTTGATGTAAAGAGCCAAACCACTACATGTTGCTGCAATGTAAACTTGTTAGCTACACAACTGCTGCCTACATTTATGCATACTCTCACTTTTTACTTTTTACATGTTCTTTCTACATGGTGTAAACATTAGAGAGAGAGAGAGAGAGAGAGAGAGAGAGAAAGAAAAGGTGGGGTGTATTAGAGAGACAGACAGAGAGAGAAAGAGCTTGATGTAAGAATCATAAAGAGAACCAGAGTTAGTGACAGAGTGATGTATTCATGAGAGAGTGGTGTAAGTTACAGAGAGGGAGAGAGAGAGAGAGAGAGAGAAAGAGAATGAAAGTAGTATAAGTGAGAGAATGATAGTGAGGGAATGAAGGAGTGTGGTGTACTCACCAAATGGGGAGAGAAAGTGAGTGAGACAGCTGTGTGACTGAGAGAAAGAGAGTGGTATGAGTATTAGAGGGAAAGATATGGGGCAGAGAGAGAGTGTGTGTGTATGTATGAAGGAGTGAGTGAGAAAATGTCATATACATCAAAGGGAAGGAGTAAAATAGCGAGAGTCTCACAAGATGAGATATGCATCAGAAATAAGCAAACTCTTCCCTCACTTTCTCTTCTTTACTTCCATCTCCTCCTCTTCCTCCCCTTCATTGCCACTGCTGCCTCTAACCCCTCCATGTCCTCAATACTAACTCTACTACCACCATCACCACTAAGCACCAAATACAATGTTATGAACAACAGCACCAAGACAAGAAAGCTTCTGCATGCTCGCTAGAAATAGCAACCAAATCTCCCTTAAATCATACATTAGCATTTTAAAGAACGCATTAGGTCAGTGGTTCTCAATTTTTTTTTATATACCTATGAAGCCCTTTGATTACTATTTTATTCTTGTGGACCCCTATAGCCATTTGATGTTTAAAAACTAGTTCTACTGACACTTCTTGCAAAATTACTATTCTGTTTTCCCCTCATTCCCTTACTCTTTTACTTGTTTCAGTCATTTGACTGTGGCCAGGCTGGAGCACCGCTTTTAGTCAAGCAAATCAACCCCAGGACTTATTCTTTGGCGATACATGATGCTTAAGAAGACCTGTCAAGCCAAAAGAGATCATAGCTGTGGCTGATGCTGGGGTCATGTAACTGGTACATGTGCTGGTGGCATGTAGAAAGCACCCACTTCACTCTTTGAGTGGTTGGCATAAGGAAAGGCATCCAGCCACAGAAAACCATGCCAAATCAAATTGGAATTTGGTGCAGCTCCCCAGTTTACCAGTTTTTAGTCAAACCGTCCAACCTATGCCAGCATAGAAAAAAGATGATGATGATGATGATGATGATGAACCCTTAAAATACTACTGTGAATCCCCAATTTACTATTTCATTTGTGTGAAACCCCCAGAAATTTTATATGGACCTCTAGGGGTCATATGGATCCATATGGGTTGTACAAACCCATTTGAGGACAACTGCATTATTTAATTCATGCTGTTACAAAGATGAGATAGTCATGGCCGGAATGCCTGTGATCAGAGATCAGCCCGACCAAGGCTGACCAAGGACCAAACAATAACAACAACGATAATACTCCAATGTAGTGTAATAATACACCACATGGTCACTCGATTGCCAAAAACAGCTGCTAAGTCTATGTTTTGTGTTGAGACAACTGGAGAGTAGCCTTGTGGTTTGGGTACTGCACCCACGGTCACAAGATCATAGTTTCGATTCCTGGTCCAGGTAGTGCATCATGACCCTGAGCAAGACACTTCATCTCTTGTTGCCCTGTGATCACTTCAACATCTGATGTCTGGCACACCGTGCACCAGTACAGGCGATGTCAATTTGATGGAAGAGGTAAGTTATGTGCAGCTCATATATTTAATAATATTGATAATAATAATAATAATAATAATAATAATAATGACGAAATTATTGTATACAGTGCTCAGGTGCACCACAGCTTGTTAAAAAGTGCATATAAAGCATATGCAGTAATGTACAAATGTCTGGAAAGTGAACAGTGTATGAGTCAGATACATGCTTGCGTATGTATGGAGGGGAGAAAATCAGGTGTAGTGTTGGCGAATCTCAGGAAGCATGGAAGTTTTGAAGGATGCAGTGCTTCGACAACTAACAACTGATGTCAGCAGTTTGTTCCATGCTTCAGCAACTCTTAGCGTGAGAAAATGTTTCTGAAAGTCTTGGGAGCTGTGCTGTTTTCTGACTTTGTAAACATGTCCACGGGTGTAAGACAGGTGGAGTTTGAAAAGGTGCTCAGAGTTATTGTTAGTAAGATGGTAAATCTCTATATGCAAATCACATGTGCAGGTATGTTCCGCAAGAATTTGCAGAACCCACATCTTTCATCTACAACAGGAGAATCCATGATGCACACTGCATACCTATTCTAAATCAAACAAAGCTACATACAGTATAATGAAGTCCTATGTCACAACTAGAAAATCTTTGATCCTAATTCTGCTCCATCAAATCTAACTTCAGGTTAAACACCATCATCAACAATATCATCTCCATCATCATCATCATCATCATCATCAACAAACGTCATCTTTTCTGGGGTATTTTTTTATCATTTAAATCCCTTTGCTTCAAGTCTCAAAGATTAATCACCAAAATGTTAAAGAAACATTCTAATGGAGAAGAACTTTTAACTTTGAACTTCCTGCAGGAAATACCTCCAGCGATACTCTAAATTCAACGATTTATTTATATTTTTTTTCTATCTGTTTTAGTTTTATATCTTTATTTATTCATTTTTTTCTTTGATATCTTATCAGTCAATATTTTAACTTGGAGCCAGCCTGGAGCTCTGTATCAGATTTATTGATGACATCAGCTTGATCGATGATGGATGCAGACATATTCAATTGATTTTTCTTAATGGTTTAAGCATCTCATTGACTTCCTGCCTTGTATGTATATCCTGCATTATATCATTGCAAGAAATAATTGCGCACTTCTCTACTGATCTGCAGCAGACGAGAATAACTAAAATCAAAAGTGAGTCCTTGAAATCAAAAATTTCTTAACAAATCGATAGTAAAACTATATGCATATATATATATGTGTGAGTGTGTGTGGACATGTATGAATGTATAAATATATATATATATATATATAAATATATATATAATTTTAAGCATGTTTTTATGTACAAATCAGCTGAGCTTGCAGCCATGACTGAGTTTACTAGAAGCCGGCTTGGGACAGATAAGAACAAACTAAAATCACTGATACACACACACACATACATTTATATGTAACTAGAAATATATATATATATATACATATATACAAACACATGTATGTATATACATATATATATATATACATATATACAAACACGTGTATGTATATACATATATATATATGTACATATATACATGTATGCATATATATATATATATATATATATATATATATATACATGCATATACATATATAAACATGTATATATATATATATATATATATAATAATAAGAGTAAATAATTTCTATAAAGGCTTTTAAAAAAACCCCAATTATTTACTGGTAGAATTCGGTATGTAAATATAGCCGATTACCGGCAGGAACTTCTGTAAAGTTCAGTATATATATTGTATATAAGAAAAAGGGACAGGCAAACAGGTTGCTTGACCGCATACCGAAAAAATAGAAATAGCAGTCAAGAATGCTTATTTCTATCAAAGTTGGACTCCGGGCATGACAAACCCTGTAATTCACATATGCAAAACAGAAGGAATAGATAACGAATACGAAGTCTGGCGGTTATCTGTGAACATCATGTTTCTGGATTATAAACATATTGAATATATATTTCATATATATTTTTGATATATATTTCATATACATTGCATATATATTTCACATCCTTCTTCAGCACAGCTTTCCATTGAAAAAGATTTATCATAGATTTATCAAATGCTACGTACCTCAAACCTTCTGACCATGCGACATCAAAATATTTGAAGAAAGTGAGCAAAAGCTAAACCTACATAGACGTTTGAATTCGTAAATCTTCCCTCCAAAATTTTGCCATGCGCATTACAAAAATAGTTCCATAAGATGGGGAACAATTAGGTTGTCATAAGGGAGTGAAAACTGTTTTGCATATGTGAATTACAGGGTTTGTCATGCCCGGAGTCCAACTTTGATAGAAATAAGCATTCTTGACTGCTATTTCTATTTTTTCGGTATGCGGTCAAGCAACCTGTTTGCCTGTCCCTTTTTCTTATATAATATATATATATATTGAGTTATATAGGCATATATATGTATGTGTGTATATATATATATATATAATATATATATATATATATATATATATATGTATATATATATATATATATGTACACATAGATACAAATATGAACACATAAAACACACACACACACACAGACACACACACACACTCACACACATATATATGGGGGAAATATCCATGATATATTGTAAACAACATTGTTTTTTGTTATTTTCCTGCTAATCTAATTTTCAAAGGTGTAAAATGTTTTTATAGTTAATTTCGTTATTAATATTTCTTTTTTTTTTATTATTTGAAAAAAAAATTCTGGCAACTTGTTAATTTTTCAGGTGAATAAAAAGCACATCACACATTACAAGGCAAATAAACAAAATTTAATCAATATCAATGGGATAGTATGTGGGTGCGTGCATGTGTATGTATGTATGTGTGTGTGTGTGTATGTATGTATGTATGTATGTATGTATGTATGTATGTATGTATGTATGTATGTGTGTATGTATGTATGTATGTACGTATGCATGTTTGTATGTATGTATGTATGCATGTATGTGTGCATGTATGTGTATATTTCTCTGTGTGTATATATATATATATAAACAGACATTGTGTGTGTATGTGTATATACTTATATGTATATATGTATGCAAACACACATATATGTATGTATATATACACACACACATCTTTAGAATTATACATATATTTAAAATTGTATATAAAATTACACATACATATATATATATTTATATGCATATAGTCATCTAAGAATCCATTAATGTGACACTCCCTCTCTCTCCACACACACACACAGATATTCATTTGTAGTTTAAAACACTGGTTTAAACTGATGTGCACAAACAGTCACTGACACAAATAAAAACACACTTTTTCTTTATATTATTCATTTAATATTAGAGTCTCACAGGGTGGCAAGCTGGCATAAACATTAGCACACCAAGCAAAATGCTTTGTAGTATTTCGTCTGTCTTTATGTTCTGAGTTCAAATTCTGTTGAGGTAGACTTTGCCTTTCATCTTTTCGGGGTTGATAAATTAAGTACCAATTGCATAAGGGGGTCGATCTAACTGACTGCCTCCCCACTAAAAAAATTTCAGGCCTTGTGCCTAGAGTAGAAAAAATATTACAGTCTCATTGGGCAGTGAGCTAGCAGAAATGCAAATATGCTGGGCGAAATGCTTAGTGGTATTTTGCCCGTCATTACATTCTGAGTTCGAATTCTGCTGAGGTCGACTTTATCTTTCATCCTTTCGGGGTCAATAAATTAATTACCAGTTGTGTACTGGGATCAATCTAACTGACTGGCCCCCTCCCCAAAAATTTCAGGACTTGTGCTTAGAGTAGAAAAGAATATTACAATTTCATAAAAGTTAATTAATATTATTGAACAGTTTCACTGCTTAGAACATTCTAGAATGGGAGAGGTAAATTAACAACCTTCAGACATGGCTGAATGGTAAAGTATGACCAAGCTTATATGAGTGCATATATGTATATATATTTTGTCTTTTACTTGTTGCAATCATTGGACTGCAGCCATGCTGGTGCAACCATGTTGAAGTGTTCTAGTTACACAAATCAACCTCTGTACATATATTTTTTAAAGTCTGGTACTTGTTCTATTGGTCACTTTATGCCAAGCTGCAAAACTATCGGGTCATTAACAAACCATTGCCATATCAAACACTGAAGAAGGACAAACACAAACATAAGACACACACACACACATATATATACACGCACGCACACACATACACACATGTATATACATCCATCCATCCATTCAGCCATCCATCCAACTATCTATCTATCTATATACATATATATGGATGTCGTATAAAACTATTCTGCTCATACAATACCAACAATCCAACACACCTCCATCATCAGCTGTCCCACAGATATCCCTATGGTTTCGACACCGTAGCAGTACCATTCAATCCGGCAGTGTCAACAGCACTAAAAGAAGTGTTGTTTGGGAACAAACATACCTTAGATATCACCACATTTATTCAATCTTAATTCTAGGAAGGATTAAACACTAACATTATTAATTAAACTACAACAATGAAACCACATTTACCCTATGGACAAAAACAGTATTGGTAAATTTATATATATATATATATATATTATATATATATATATATATATATAATATATATATATATATATATATATATATATATATGTATGTATGAATTATGCCTTTGTTGTAAAACAAATGTTAAATGATGATGATATACACATATATGTAAAACAACCTTCAGTACAGTTTCCATTTACCAAATTTCACTCACAGGGTATCAGCTAACAATATGAAGATATGAGGGAGTGCTGAAAAGTTCTTGGCTTTGAGTAACAGAAAATACAGGAGGATCAGTTAATTAGGATTTTATTTAACATATCCTCCTCTCAGATTCACACATGTATTGCAGGAGTCCTTCAATTTTTCTAAGCCCTGTAAAAGAACTCAGAAAGTTGGGCTTCCAGCCAGGCTTTCTATGATACCCTTAAGCCAGGAATTTTTTTGCACCCCTCGTGTGTGTATATATATATACTCTTTTATTTGTTTCAATCATGTGACTGTGGCCATGCTGGAGCATCGCCTTTAGTTGAGCAAATCGACCCCAGGACTTATTCTTTGTAAGCCTAGTACTTAGTCTATTGGTCTCTTTTGTCGAACCACTAAGTTACAGGGATGTAAATACACCAGCATCAGTTGTCAAGTGATGTTGGGGGGACAAATACAGACACACAAACACACACACACACACACACACACATACATATACGACGGGCTTCTTTCAGTTTCCATCTACCAAATCCACTCACAAGGTTTTGATCAGCCTGAGGCTATAGTAGAAGACACTTGCACAAGGTGCCACTCACGGGGACTGAACCCAGAACCATGTGGTTGGTAAGCAAGCTACTTATCACACAGCCACTCCTATATATATATATGTGTATATATATATATGCATACACACACATACTCATATATGAAGGGTTGCTGAAAAGTTCTTGGCTTTGGGCAAAAGGAAATACAAATGGAATTAATGGATTATGATTTTATAAAACATATTCCCCTCTCAGATTCACTTATTGCAGCAGTCTTGTAAAAGAACTCGGAAGGTTGGACTTCTAACAAGGCCTTTGTGATACCCTTAAAGCTAGGACCTTTTTAGCACCTCCACGTGAGATGAAAACACTTTCTCAAAGTAACACATAATGGAATCAAACCTGGAACTGTGTTGTAGCAAAGCAAACTTGGTAAGTACAGTGCTACACCTGCACCAAAAGTATAGACTCTCTCTCCCTCTCTCATTCTCTCTGTCCCACTCTCTTTCTCTCTCTCACATGCACACATATTAGGCAATGAGCACAAAGAGAAGACTACACAGGAGGGTCAGATTTTATAAAATGAAGGGAAAGAGTATTGACATTTTGCACACTGATTCTTCATCAGAATAAAATAAAAGAATGAGAATATATGGTGGAGAAAATTAAAAACTATGAATGGGTGGTTGGAAAACGAAAGTTGGATGCCTGCTGGGGGTGTGGTTCTATGGGAGGGAGGAGAAAGAAAGGTGGAGGCTGAGTAGAGTGTGTATGAATATGAGGGTAGCCAGGTATAGAGGTGTGATAGAGGAATGAGCACACGTGTGTGTGTGTGTGTGTGGTATGGGGTGTGTATGGTTTCTTGGGGTTTGTTTAGATGTATGGGGGTATTGAAGAATAGGAGTGAAGTGGTATGGGATAGTGTGAGAGGATGGTGTGTAGGTGTAGTTACATTGTATGTGAGAGGAAATCATAGATGGGAGGAGGATGTGGTAGGTGTGAGTGTGAGGTGAAAGGGAAGATAAGGAGAATGTGTGATATATATACGTGTATATATATATTATATATATATATATATATATATATATATATATATATATATATATATATATATATATATATATATATAATATATATTATATATATATATATAATATATAAATATATATATATATAATATATATATGTATGTATGTATGTATGTATGCATGCATGCATGCATGCATGCATGTATGTATGTCTGTATGTATGTATGTATGTATGCATGATGATGATGTATGTATGCATATATATTTGTATATGTATGTGTATGTATGTATAATATATGTGTGTGTGTGTTATATATATATGTATGATATATATATATATATATATATATATACATACATATAATATATAATATATATATATATATATATATATAATATATAATATATATATATATATATATATATATATATATATATATCTTAAAAGTTTTTGATAGCATATATAATTTTTTTTATTAGTTATCTTGTTCATATTTCTTGAGCTATTTTTTCTTCTTATTTATTTTCTTAATATTTTTCTGTATTTTGAGCAATTATCTTTCTTTAATTTATCTTCTCCCTGAAGATAAGCTATGTTTTATGCAATTCTTGCCTATGGCTTTCCATTTTCTGTGTAATCTTTAAAAAATATATTTAGCAAAAGCAAACTCTTGACATTGAATAATCGCATCAAATCTCATTCATATCCATCCATACAGACAACAAATATAATATCATGGGGTACTTCATAGCTTTATTTAAAAAAAAAAAAGTTTATGTATTTATATGCATCTAGCTTACACTTAGTGAAAGTTCATGGCCTGATGGTGAGGGTGTTGCTTTCACGATTGCCAGATGGTGGGTTCAAGTCCTGGACAGGTGGTGTGTTGTGTTCTTGAACAAAACACATTATTTCACACAGGTTTAGTGCTGTGTGAGGGAACCAGTATCTCAAAGAATAGACCCAATGCTTCCTCTGTGCATTGTAAATAGCGACTAAAAAAGATTGAGGTAGGGTTTGCATTGTGAACTCGACAACACAAACAAACCCATAGGTTGGAAGGCTGTTGCCTGAGTGATGCAAAGGTGCCATTGGCCACAAGCTGGGAATCACCAATAAATGGTGGAATCACAGTGATGCATTGTTATCATCCAGGATCACATACTACTACTACACTACTACTACTACTACTACTACTACTACTACTACTACTGCTGCTGCTGCTGCTGCTGCTGCTGCTGCTACTACTACTACTACTACTACTACTACTACTGCTACTACTACTTCTACTACTACTACTACTGCTAGCTTATACTTACATGTATCTATACAGATGAATGCGTGTGTATGTGTGTGTGTGTGTGTATATATATATATATATATAAATGTATGCATTATGCTTGTACGTGTGTGCATATATATACACATACATACATGTATGTATCTCTCTCTCTCTGCCTATATATATATATATATATATGTATATAAATATATATATATATAAGCTATGGACACATAAAAGGTGCAGCAATATATAAGGAAGGTTAACCGGGAAAATAGTTTTTGTGTGTGGCAGATGCACAGGGGCAATAAGCACTGAAGATGTACACAAAACAGATACTCTCACATGCCAAGGGGAGGAACTAGAAGCAGTTAATAGTGTGTAGTGGGAGTGGTTGCTCTGAAAGTGTAGTTGCTAGAGTAAGAACAGCCTGGGCAAAATTCAGGGGGCACTTACCTCTGCTGGCAACTAAGGGCATCTTGCTCAAGATGAAAGGTAGACTGTATGATGCATGCATGTGAAGTGCCATGCTACATGGCTGTGAAACATAAGCCATGAATGCTGAGGACATGCATAGGCTTGAAAGAAATGAAGCTAGTATGATCAGCTGGATGTGTAATATCAGTGTGCATACATGACAGAGTATTAGCACCCTGAGAGAAAAGTTGGGCATAAGAAGCATCAACTGTGGTGTGCAAGAGAGGCAACTGCACTGGTATGGTGATGTGTTATGTATGAATGAGGACAGCTGTGTGAGGAAGTGACACTCCCTAACTGTGGAAGAGGTAGACCCAGGAAGACATGGGATGAGGTGGTGAAGCATGACCTTTGAACATTGGGCTTGATAGAGGCAATGACAAGAGACTGAGACCTTTGGAAATATGTTGTGATTGAGAAAACTTGACAACTAAAGTGAGATCGCAGTCACACATGTCTGGCCCTGTTAAGAATACCCCTGATGCATTGGGTGATATGATATGCTTGAGGAGACTTGTTGAGTCAAGTAAAACCAATATCTTAGCTGTGGCCAGTGCCCCCTGACTGGCTCCCATGCTGGTGGCAAGTAAAAGGCACCAACTGAATGTGGTTGATGCCAGGTCTGCCTGACTGGCTCCCATGCCAGTGGCACATAAAGTGCACCATCCAAAAGTGGCCGATGCCAGTACCCCATGACTTGCCCCCTGGCCAGTCTCCCATGTCTTGTCCCTGTGCCAGTGACATGTAAAAAGCTTTATCTGAAAGTGATCGATGCCAGGCCTGCCTGACTGACTCCAGTACTGGTGGCATGTCAAAAGCACCCACTACACTCTCAGAGTGGTTGGTGTTAGGAAGGGCATCCAGCTGTAGAAACATTGCCAGATCAAATGGAACCTGGTGCAGCTGCTGGCTCTCCAGCCCTCAGTCAAACCATCCACCCCATGCCAGCATGGAAAACAGATGTTAAATGGTGGTGATGATGACGGTGATATATATAAATATATATGTATATATATGTGTGTGTGTGTGTGTGTGTGTGTGTGTATATGTACATACATACACATCTTTATATATACACACACAATTGTCTACATATCAAATAGATTCAGTTATACATTCATATATATATGTATGCATGCGTGTATATTTGCACATTTGCATATACAAATGCATGTATGTATGTATATGTATATATGTATGTATCTCTCTCTCTCTCTCTGCATACATAGATGCATACATACATCCATACACACACACATATGTATATGTATTTGTATATATATGTATATATATGGTGGTGATGATGACGATGATATATATAAATATATATGTATATATGTGTGTGTGTATATGTACATACATACACATCTTTATATATACACACACAATTGTCTACATATCAAATAGATTCAGTTATACATTCATATATATATATGTATGCATGCATGTATATTTGCACATTTGCATATACAAATGCATGTATGTATGTATATGTATATATGTATGTATCTCTCTCTCTCTCTCTCTCTCTCTCTCTCTGCATACATAGATGCATACATACATCCATACACACACACATATGTATATGCATTTGTATATATATGTACACACACACACACATGCATATATAAAATACATTGACAAGCAAACATAGCATATATTACATTACAAAGTTAGAGATCTGAATGCCGCTCAGTGGAAACTAAATATTTCCTGTATGATATAACAAACATATCCTGGATCAAAATTCAATTTCATCTTTATAAAGATTTGTCAACAAACGATGGGTAAACAATGTATGTATACATAACAAGGTCATGTATTACTTCTGAGAAAAATGGGATTCCTTAAAATGAAATAGTTTTTTTTCACAAACAGATTAATGTAGTCAGTGTTTGTATGTGTTACATATATGTATATGTATATATATATACATATTATAATTTAGGGTATCTAAGAGATATCACCACGCTGGAAATAGCAGCCAAAACTTGACTCTAAACCCACATTAAATGTTCATACAGCACCAGAAGTGAAGACAAAGAGACAAAATAAACTAGCAAAAAAATTACTGGTTTTAGACTCAAGTTTAGGCTGCTATTTCCAGCGTAATACCCTAAATTATAATTTTAATAATAATATATATATATATATATATGTATATTCTTTTATTCTTTTACTTGATTCAGTCATTTGACCGTGGCCATGCTGGAGCCCCACCTTGAAGGATTTATAGTTGAAGAAATTGACCCCAGGACTTATTCTTTGTAAGCCTGGTACTTATTCTATTAGTCTCTTTTGCCAACCCATTAAGTTACGGGGATGTAAACTCACCAACATCGGTTGTCAAGTGATGGTAGAGGAAAGAACACGGGCACAAAACGCACATACATAAACACACATCCATAAATACACACACACACACACAAAACAAACTTCTTTCAGTCTCTGTCTACCAAATCCTCTCACAAGGCTTCAGTTGACCTGAGGCTATAGTAAAATACACTAGCCTATGGTACCACACAGTGGGTCTGAACCCAGAGCCATGTGGTTGGGAAGCAAGCTTCTTATGACACAGTCACACCTGTGCAGAACAAATGATAGAGATGGAAAATGGAATATACGGAACACTTTATTACTGACAGCAATTGTTTTGATATATCCTGCATTGATTCCTCTTGGGTGGGAAACTATCCAACTAGTAGTGGTGTATCTATCAAGGTAGAAACGTCCTGTCAGGTAATGTAATAAGACATATCTTGTTAAATGAACTCTGTTTTGCTCAGATTTAATTCAGCATGTTGTTAGCATTCCTGTCCGATGGCTTAAACCTATGGCCACTAACAACACACTGTATTAAATCTGGGCAAAACAGATTTCATTTAATGAGATACCACTTATTACAGCACTTGATGAGATGCTTCTGCACAGCAACCCCAGCTGCCAATCACGAACTATAAAATAACTCATTTTAGCTTATCAAACTTCAATACGGGCAGCGAGCTGGCAGAATTGTTAGCACACAGGGCAAAATGCTTAGCAGTATTTCGTCTGAGTTCAAATTCCGCCAAAGTCGACTTTGCCTTTCATCCTTTCGGGGTCGATTAAATAAGTACCAGTTACGCACTGGAATCGATTACATCGACTTAATCCCTTTGTCTGTCCTTGTTTGTCTCCTCTATGTTTATCCCCCTGTGGGCAACAAAGAAATAGAAAATATGGGAGAAAATTACAACCCTCTATGTCAATGAACCCTATTGTTCCTGAAATTTGTTTTTTATACCTTCTAAGGACAACTCAAAGCTTACTAACTACCTACACTTAGATCCTTCAATCTCACCTTTACATATAATTATACATATATATATCTTTGTATATTTATATTTGTGTGTGTAAAACGTTAAAAAGGCATAGGACTGGCTATGTGGTAAGCAGCTTGCTTATGAACCACATGGGTCTGGGTTCAGTCCCACTGTGTGGCACCTTGGGCAAATGTCTTCTGCTATAGCTTCGGGCCGACCAAAGCCTTGTGACGGAAACTGAAAGAATCCCGTCGTATATATGCATATATGTGTGTTTGTGTGTGTGTGTGTGTGTGTGTGTGTGGTGTGTGTGTGTGTATGTTTGCATGTCTGTGTTTGTCCCCCAACATCACTTGACAACCGATGCTAGTGTGTTTACGTTCTCGTAACTTAGCGGTTTAGCAAAAGCGACTGATAGAATAAGTACAAGGCTTACAAAGAATAAGTCCTGGAGTCGATTTGCTCGACTAAAGGTGATGCTTCAGCATGGCCACAGTCAAATGACTGAAATAAGTAAAAGAGTAAAGAGTAAAGAGAGTCAAAAGGAAGAGTAAGTACAGTTAGGCAGATTTTTAATCGCTACAAATGTTTCGATACATACAGATCCACGTATATACAGGGTTTGAAGTTAAGTTTAAATTAAATTATCATCATCATCATCATCATCATCATCGTTTAACGTTCGTTCTCCATGCTAGCATGGGTTGGACGGTTCGACCGGGGATCTGGGAGGCTAGAAGGCTGCACCAGGCTCCAGTCTTATCTGGCAATGTTTCTACAGCTGGATGCCCTTCCTAATGCCAACCACTCCGTGAGTGTAGTGGGTGCTTTTTACGTGCCACCTGCACAGGTGCCAGGCAACGGCCACGGTCAGATTGGTGTATTTTATGTGCCACCGGCACAGAAGCCAGTCGAGGTGGTGCTGGCATCGGTAACGATTTACCTGCATAAGAAGATCTATATGTATCTCCTCAGGCATTACTCAGTTGCTGTCTCCATAAGTAAATCTAGATTTCCATGCTACAACATCCATGGCTTCTTCTTTGAAACTAACAAACTATTTGTGTGTGTGTGTGTATGTGTGTGTATATATATATACACATACTTACATATACATACATACACACACACAAACACATACACACACACACATATATGTATATATTACTCTTTTACTCTTTTATTTGTTTCAGTCATTTGACTGTGGCCATACTGGAACACCACCATTAGTCGAACAAGTTGACCCTAGGACTTATACTTTATAAGCCTAGTACTTATTCTATCGGTCTCTTTTGCCAAACTGCTATATATGTATGTATGTGTGTGTGTGTGCGTTGCTGCTTCCTAGGGCTAAATAGCAGTAGTTTGATTCCCTTCATGGGACTGTCACATTAAGTTGACAGTATACAACTACTTTATCGTACCACTACTGCATATATCTCTCTGAGATATTTAGAAATGTATTATTTATATTTATATTTATATATATATATACAATGGGCTTCTTTCAGTTTCCATTTACCAAATCCACTCACAAGGCTTTGGTCAGACCGAGGTTATAGTAAAAGACATTTGCCCAAGGTGTCACACAATGGGACTGGACCCAGAACCATGTGTATATATATGTATATATATGCATGCACACACACACACCAATGCACACACACATGCATATACAGGAGTAGTAAAGCATATGCAAATAGTTTCAACATTAGATTTAAAATAGATTCAAGAAGCAGGTGCAGGAGTGGCTGTGTGGTAAGTAGCTTGCTTACCAACCACATGGTTCTGAGTTCAGTCTCACTGCGTGGCACCTTTGGCAAGTGTTTTCTACAATAGCCTCAGAGTGACCAAAGCCTTGTGAGTGGATTTGGTAGACGGAAACTGAAAGAAGCCCATTGTATACATGTATATGTATGTATATGTGTGTGTGTTTGTGTGTCTGTGTTTTTCCCCCCAACATCGCATGACAACCAATGTTGGTGTGTTTACTTAGCGGTTTGGCAAAAGTGACCGATAGAATAAGTACTAAGCTTACAAAGAATAAGTCCTGGGGTTGATTACCTCAACTAAAGGCAGTGCGCCAGCATGGCCGCAGTCAAATGACTGGAACAAGTAAAAGAGTAAAAGAGTAAAACAGGCTTGATTGGGTAAGTATCTCCTACAACAGCCTTGAGTCATTAACCTTAGTCGTTTTGCAATGTTGAATCTGTCTACATACATCAGAAGGATGTACAGTTGCTCTTTACTCCATTAGTTACTTTTTCTTCGTATGATGCTGTCATATGTTCTTTGTCAAAGATTTTTGCTCTCATTTGCATTAAAACATTACTTACAAATTCTTTGGTAATGCTAAAAACAATGAATGAATGTAGTGTGAAAAAAATATTATGATATATAAATCTGAAATCATATCTTGCTAATTTATGTTAAAATGATTGAATGAAATTTTAGCTTATTTATTAGAAATATAATTGTAGTAATATAATTACCTTCCTTACAAAATGAAGTCCTTTGCAAGCATAACACGAAGGAACACTTACCTAAAAAATATAATTGAAAATAGTTTGTTAGTTGATAGTGAATTCATAATTATTTAATAATAATAATAATAATAATAATAATAATAATGATGATGATGATGATGATGATTATAATAATAATAATAATAAGAAGAAGAATGGTTTCAAATTTTCATACAAGGCCAGCAATTTTGGGTATGTGGGTAAGTCCGATCCCAATGTTCAACGGGTACTTATTTTATGAACCCTGAAAGGATGAAAGGCAAAGTCAACCTTAGCGGAAATTGAACTCAGAATGTAAAGACAGATGGAATGCCATTTAGCATTTTGCTCAGTGTGCTAATGATTCTACCAGCTCACCACTGCTATAATAATAATAGTATCGATAATAATAATAATAATAGTAATAATAATAACAATAATAATAATAATGATAATAATGATAATAATAATAATAATAATAATAATTCAACATGTAAAACTAATTATGAAAATTGTGAAATTTTATAACTGTTATAATAAAATAAAAAGGAAATATATTTTTGTATCAAATTATGGAAAATAAAATTAGATAAGGAGAATTATTACAGTAATCATTCTATTTCATCATCTCAAGGTTCTCTCTCTCTCTCTTTCCCTCTCTTCAGTACTAACCAACATGGCTCCAATAGAATGAGATCTGCTGACGATTAGGCTCTTCTATGGCAAACATTAATGGCCTCCTGTTTTTGAGATATTCAACAGAAGTAGAGCCAATAATGCATAGCAGACAAACCAGGTGATCACCTAGAGTGCTAAAATCTGGGAGAGTTTCACAAATTCTAAACAACTTAGGACCAAACCCTAACATGGACTAAAAAAAGCAAAATAAAAAAAAACAACAACTTAGTAATAAAGAGAGCAGAGAAGATTACTCTCAAAACAAAAACATAAGGTTGAGAGGACAGGGTGGGAAGAGGAGAGGGTCATGTGACGTTATGACCTGTCACATGATTTGGCATCAGGTATTTCAAATTGACCAAGTGACAGTTTGACTCAGTAATATACTTCACAATAAAACTACTGTAATAAGGACATGTTTGTCATGGCATTAATTAACAAACAAGCCCCTTCCCTCAAAATGTATTATTAGTTGTTTGGAACCAAATTGTCTGAACTTTCTTTGCTTTTTTTTTAAAAAACATAATATAGTTATTTCCATAGCATCTTTCTGTCTACACATACACACATATGCACACACACACACACACATACACACTAACCAATCACATCATCGAAATCTCAAAGCTATGAGATAATGCATGATTAATTCGAAACAGTGTCAATAAATAAGCATTACATTTGGTAGAGTAGTAATCTGAATGCTAAAAGGTTAATAACATATTTGCTCTTACTTCTAATGATGGATTCACCTGTGTTTGATACTACTTTTTGCTTCACACACAGTTATCATCTAGGATGCATGTAGTCTAAATACCCCATATAAGATGTGCATTGCTTTCCTGAATGAAGACCAGAAAAGCCTGCTTTTCAGAACAGAATGAGGACATGACAGCTCTTACAATAGATTTATGACTGAATCATTGCAGTTATTTAGGAAACAATTTTGTATTTCACCCCTCCACTCTGGTCAAGAACAACACGCAATTAAAACCTTCAAAATTACTACAAATACAAGGCAAGCCACAATCTATGATTAATCCCATATGGTGATCTCTTAGATACAGAGTATCAAAAATTAAGTTCCTTTTTTCCTTGTTACCGTTCATAACTAGAAACTACTGAAGCTTAGCTCAGTCACCGACTTACATATATAACAATCTAATAATTGAATTAATGATATAGTTATTCATTTATTTATAACAGATAAAGGTGTAAATATTGATTGCTTCTAATGAGGTGTAAAAATTCTGATTTATACTAGAAGGTTAATAAATAATTTATTTAATTATTCATTCATTAGCTTTGTTTATCATATTGATAGGATTGTCAAATTGTGTATTTGTAAGTTACCTTGGAGGTAGAGCTTTCAATTTGCCAGTCATTTTGTATTAACCAAGTAACCTTGTCAGTGATGGAAGTGGCTCATGTTTGGAAGTAATAATAATGGCATTGCTTCAAGGTTGTGCAATCAATGTCTTTGCATTGTTCCATCATAGATATGTGTCCTGGCCTGGGAAATAAACCTCTCCAATTACCCAGCAGTAGGGGAGATAACTAGTCAGTTCGACTGATAAATAGAGAGGGTGAAAGAACTCAGCAGAGAAAGAAAGAGAGACTGGGAAAGGGAGAGATAGAAAGGGAGAGGGAGCAACAGAGAAGTAGATACTAAAGGAATCCAAAAGAGAGGAGTCAGAGAAAATAATTCTCTTCTAATTGCTTTATTGTAATATTGTTGGCTTACATCATTTGATGTCTTCCATAGTTGAACACTGAATTTTCTTATGGCAAGATAATTAAGCATTAAATGAGTAAACAGCTAAATTGGTTATTAAAATTATTATTGCAATATTGTACTGTAAGCTGCCAAAGTTGAAAAATCAAAAGATTTTTAAAAAATGAAATAAAATAACATAAATCGAAAATGCTTTCTCCGTTAATTTTTGTATTTTAAACAAAAAGCCAAAAGCATCTTCTGTATTTTTATTGATCATTTAAAATCCTGATTCTTTTGCTTATTACGTTTTATTGTGAAAATTCTAACATTGTTTCCTTGTGGATCATCAGCAAGAAAGAGAGAGAGAGAGAAAGGAGACAGAGAGAGAATTTGTGATGGAGAAAGAGTAAGAGAGTGGGTGGGGAAAAGACAGTTATCAATATCCTGGTCAAAATTATTCAATAAAAGGTTTTGCTTTTATTAACAAGACAGCTGATTGCTAGAATTATTAGAGTGACATATAGATTGCTTTGTGGTAATTTTTCCACTCTGAGTTCAAACCCTACTCAAATCTACTTTTCCTTTTATCCTTTCATGGCCAACAAACAAAGTATTTGGTGCTATAGTAGAAGACACTTGCTCAAGATACTTCAGAGTGGGACTGAACCTGAAACCACTTAGTATGGGAAACAAACCATCTCAACCACACAGTTATGCCTGTTCCTTTATAAAGGGTTCTGTGTGCTTATTTTTTTATGGTACCAACAGTAGTGCAGTGGTTACAACTTTGGACAAGACTAGAGGCCCTCCTAGCCCTAATGGTTAAGGCATTGGGATCACAATCATGAGATAGTGAATTCATTTCCCAGACTCAGCTCTGTGTTGTGTTCTTGAGCAAGACACTTTATTTCATGTTGCTCCAGTTCATCTGTAGAAATGAGTTGCGATGTCACTGGTGCCAAGTTGTATCAGCCTTTGTCTTTCCCTTGGATAACATTGATGGCATGGAGAAGGGAGGCTGGTATGCATGGGCGACTGCTGGTCTTCCATAAACAACCTTGCCTGGACTTGTGCCTCAAAGGGGAACTTTCTAAGTGCAATCCCTTGGTTATTCATGACCAAAGGGGCTCTTTACCCTTTACTCTTACTGTGGGTTTGTGTTATTGTGATACCAGCACAAAAAAGGATACATATATACGACGGGCTTCTTTCAGTTTCCGTTTACCAAATCCACTCACAAGGCTTTGGTCGGTCTGTGGCTATAGTAGAAGACACTTGCCCAAGGTGCTACACAGGGGACTGAACCCGGAACTATGTGGTTTGTAAGCAAGCTACTTACCACACAGCCACTCCTGATAGAGATTTCTATGAAAAGCTATTCTTCTCAAGATCTACTCAAAACATTTGACATGGCTGGGTTTCATTTTGTGTTTCTCAATAAAAATCAAAAGTAGGCAACTTCATCTTCAGAAATGTCACCTTATCACAGTTAATTAACAAAAGAAACATTTTAACTTGACAGATATAAAAAAGGAAAAAAAAACAGAAATTTAAACAAAAACACCAACAAAAAATAACTATCATTAGATATCATTGTAAGTTGTAAGTAAAAAAAATTTGTGAAGATGAAGATAGGTTGCCTTCAGAGTAAACTATATTTGACAAGTCATTATCTGTTTTAAAGACTCTGTTAAGTATGAGATTACGACATCAAGTATTGAGATTAAAAGTAATAGAAATAATTCAAGACTTAAGATGCTTTCATTGGAGGTATATGAGAGGTGTTCAGCCAATGCTATTTTATATTATATAAATTGTTCTCATAAAACTAATCAAATCACAGAGATAATATTATACAAAAACAGAAGATGGTGGTGAGCTGATAGAATTGTTTGCTTGCTGGACAAAATGCTAAGAAGCATTTCATCCGTCTTTACGTCCTGAATTAAAATTTTGCCGTGGTTGACATTGCCTTTCATGCCTTTCGGGGTCAATAAAATACGTATTAGTTGAGTACTGGGGGTCTCTCTTTTACTCTCTTTTGCTTGTTTCAGTCATTTGACTGTGGCCATGCTGGAGCACCACCTTTAGTCGACCAAATCAACCCCAGGAATTATTCTTTGTAAGTCCAGTACTTATTCTATCGGACTCTCTTGCCAAACCGCTAAGTTACGGGGACGTAAATACACCACCATCAATTGTCAAGCGATGTTGGGGGGACAAACACAGACACACAAACATATATACACACATACATATATATACATACATATATATACATACATATATACAACAGGCTTCTTTCAGTTTCTGTCTACCAAATCCACTCACAAGGCTTTGGTCGGCCTGAGGCTATAGTAGAAGACACTTGTCCCAGGTGCCATGCAGTGGGACTGAATCCAGAACCATGTGGTTCGTTAGCAAGCTACTTACCACACAGCCTAGATATAATCGACTTAACTCCTCCCCCAAACTTGTTGGACTTGTGCTAAAATTTGGAATCTATATTATACAGACACAAAACTGCCAGTTTACATAGTAGTAGTAGTAGTGTTGTTTAGATCTTGTGTGTGTGTGTGTGTGTGTGTGTGTGTGTGTGTGTGTGTGTGCATGTGTGTGAAACAAGGGTGCAGCTTTTATGACTTAAGTCAGAGGTGCAATTGGTGAAGTGCCCCTGAACCTGGTAACCCTTCATCTATCAGTAATTGTACAGTAATTTCCTTCCACCTCATGCATTACCCTTTCCATCTTCTCATTTCCATTGTTACACCCAAAGGATTAATACAATAATATTTTCGCTCTCACAAAACAGGTTTCCCTGGTATTCTTTTTTTTTAAATACATATTTGACTTACGTAAAAAGCACCTGTACTGATGCCACGTAAGAAGCACCCAGTACACTCTTTAAAGTGGTTGACATTAGGAAGGACATCCAGCTAAAAAAAACTAAGCCAAAACACATGACTGGAAGCTGGTGCTGCTCCCTAACTTTCCAGATTTTGTCAAAACCGTCCAACTCATGACTGCATGGAAAACAGATGTTAAATGATGATGATGATGATGATGATGATGGTTTGTTGTGGGTAATTATTGTTTGCTGTTGTTTTTGGATTTACTTAGAATTAAGAATGTCTAGAAAAAAAGCTATGAAGTAAAACTGAAAGTAGTTATATGAAAAGGAACTGTAAATGGAGGAATTGATACTGATGACATGAAATTAAAGCCCTTTTCATATATCACTCTGAAAACCCAAGAGCTTTCAACAATTACAGAAAGTGTAATCTACCAATCTGCCTCTGTTTTGCTGTTTAAATAAGAAGGCATGGATGACTAACAGCCTTTTCAAAGTGTGGTTTACAAACGTTTTCTCTTTTACCCGACTGTTGAAAGGTACAATGCCAGGCATATATTTCAAACAAAGCAATGTTTATTTTAGACCAAGCCACCTAGTGAACGTAAATGAGCTTGCTGATAATGTAAGCATACATTAAGAATATGGCATCTTTGCTCCAGCCTATGGATCAATGTGCGATAGCTAACTTCAAAGTGTATTGCTTGAAAAGAACTTTCAAATAGAGTGTGAAAACAATTGAGAGTTAGAGACTTCAGAAGTAAATTCAACATAATGGTTGCTGTGGATAATAAACTGAATCATGGGTTGAAGTGAAACCTTCAACATTGAATGGTACTTGGTGAAATTCATGGCCAGACAAGTTCTCAAAAATTTGGACAGATATTATGACACTTGGAAATTATGTAGGGCTTGAAGAAATGATAGAGGGTGATGTGGTTGAATTGCTAATATCACAAATAGAGAGTTTATCTTCTCTGTGTGACACCATGAACATAACTAAAATTACAAGAGGTGTTTGCAATAAGTTTGATTCCAACATTGATCTGTATAAAGCTGAGTTTCTCAACCTTTTTACCCTTGCATAACCCTTAAAATAAATTACATGTCTCAAGGAACCCCTGCACAAAAAATATTATATACTATATCTTTCTCGTATTTTTTTCATCATAGTTCACATGGTAAATATCATATATATATATCGTCTGTTTTTACTATCTTGTTCTCAATGTCCTATTCTTGTTACCACTTTCACCCTCTGCAAAAAGTCCCAAATTTTATTTAATTTGCTTTATGGGAAGGACTGTTTCAACTAAGTCGCATATTCTCCTTGCCTTCAAAACACGGAGTAGATGAAACAGGGAGAATTGATGAAGGGGAATATTCTGTATGTTGCATGTCTCATTTCTCTGTTTGTTTTTTCATTGTTCAAAATAAAAATTCGTTTTCTATGTTTTTGTTTTTATGTTTTCGTATCTCATTGTGTTCAAAACTTTTTTGATGTCCTGTACCCATATACGCATGTATATATATACATATGTATATGTAGGTATGTACATATATGTATGTATATATTTATATATTTATATATTATTTATATTATTACATATATATACATATACATATAATATATATATATATATATATTATATATATATATAAAGGGAAAGTTTACGAAAATAAACAAAAGACGAAGGCAGGTGGTGTACACACAAACAGATGTATTAGTATAGCGCTCAGGAATATATATATATATATATATATATATATATATATGGTTGTTATATTTTTTTGATAACATAATAGGTTAGATAGGATGATGTCTATATTACAATAACCAATAATGTGTTGTGCAGGCATAGTAATATCGCAATCATGAAATTAGCATTAGCTTATCTCACCCTTTCTCATGGAATCCCTAGGAACCTTTTGCAGAACCCTAGCGCTCCAGAGAAACCCAGTTGAGAAACACTAGTATAAAACAATGATGCCCCATAAACATCAATCAACTTTTGGTAAGTTCTTCACCCATCAGGCAGAAGAAGATAATGATGAACCATAAGAGAGAAGATAGTTTCTCAAATTTTCTCAGTAACTGATGTTGTACCATCACCACCCCTTACACAATATTCCACATGTTTTGGGGTAGGGATGTACCCTATTACAATATGATGATTCTAATTTATTCTTTTATACTGTATATGTCTAGATATTGTTTTTTTCATGCATAAACATGGTCTGGTCTTGTTACAGTTTCTTTAAACTGCCAGAATGCATCTCAATAACACTAAAATCAATGGGAAAATTAATTTTGTGTTATAGCTAGATTTTCAAGAACATTTCACTTCTGCAATATAGCGGGTCCCTGCGTAAATATATATGTATATATACACATACTCACATGTGTGTGTGTGTGTGTGTGTGTGTGTGTGTGTGTTTCTTTGTTTGTTTATTTATTTAATGCTGATTTTGCCATGCTAGACGTGGGAGTTAAAACCATTCTTAAACTACTCTTCTAGGAACAATAAAGTTATTTCCAACCAACTTTACAATAAGACAGCCAGAAGCTCTCTTTCTCATATATCTATATATGCATGTGTGTATGTACATACGTACGTTTGTATGTATGTATATATATAGGTGTGTGTGTGTATGTATGTATGAGTGGGTGTATGCATATATATATGTATGTGTGTCCATATACCCCCCCCACACACACATACAAATATATATATATATGTATGTATGTATGTATGTATATATGTGTGTATAAAGAAAGTAGTGAGCTTTTAGCCATCTTATTGTAAAGTTGATTAACTTTGTTATTCTTGGAGAAGTAGTTTTCAGAATGGTTTTGTCTGTAATTCAAGTTACTAAATTTTGTTACAGAAATAAAACAAAGTCTGAAAGCGCTGTGGGGTTGTTTGAAGGTTGATAAACATGCTAAATAATATATTATTGCTTCACTGACAGATAAGGAAAATAACGTGTTAATAATACTGCTGAATCTTTTAAAAGTTCTCTTCACAATAAATGACTGTTCTATGGTAGGTAACCCCTGAAAACTGATTTGATTTACATGAAATAGCAACCAAATCAGACTTACATTTTACAGTCTCAAAATGGAACGAAATATTGGATAAGGTAGATTTGGAGACAGTAACTGAAAACTATCTATTTACTTGTTTCACTCACTGGACTGTGGCCATGCTAAGGCACTGATTTGAGGGGTATTTTTTGGTGAAGGAATCAACCCCAGTAATCCTAACCCACGTGACCAGTGTTCGGCCAGGCCTGACCTTTCTTTCTTGGTTCGACTACCATCCGTGTAACATCTATATTCCTCTTTGTACTTATTAAATCTTATGTCCCTGCCATAAGGCTTTACTTCCACACATGCCAGCTTAATTTAATTCATCCTTAGTCGAAAGACACCTGTTGTTATTTCCTGTTAATTGCATTTGTATTTGTGTAACATTTCTCTGTTTTTTTTCTGTCCTTCTTTTCGTATATATTCACTGCTTTCTTCCAAGGAAGCTAATGCTCTTAGCTTAGTTTTTCCTTGGGGCTGGCCAGATTGGAGCAATCTTGAGTATAACAAGCCAAAATTGCAAAGATAATCTGGAACTTGACTGAGGATAGAAAACTCTGAATGACCTGTCCTTCTTTTCTTTGTATCGTCTGTCTGGATGTTTTGTTGCCCCTTTTTTGTATTACCTAACTGTCTGGATGTTTTGCGTTCTTGTCCCATTTTTGTATTTTTTGTGTACTTTTTATATATAAAATATAGTGGCGTACATACAATTTGATCTCTTATATATATATATATATATATATATATATATATAGTTAATCCAAACAAGAAAGCACAAAAAACACAACGCAAGGATGTGGAACAAATATAGTATTATTAGACGCTCAGGAAAGAAGAAAAGAAGGAGGGTTTAACGTTTCGAGCGGAGCTCTTCGTCGGAAACATAGGAGAAGGAAAGATCCAGAGAAGGGAAGACAGAGGAATATATATATATATATATATATATATATATATATATATATATATATACACATATACATACATATATATATGCCAAAATGTCTACAACTGTTCCTTATACAAATTCTTTGTTTTAAAGTGATTTAACTTAAAATTTGCCATCAAAATTTTATGCTAATTTATGTTCCATTCATTAACCATGTATCTCCTCTACAGCAAGACACCTGTTTCTGTCTCTCTCTCACAATCTAACCTTTCATCATCTGTCATCACTTTCAATGCAACATCCCTGCTCAAAGTATCTTTGTATTGCAAGTTACTTGGTGACCCTGCCAGTGCTGGTGTTATGTAAAAAAGCATCAAGTCCACACTGTAAGATGGTTGGCACTTGGAAGGGTATCCAGCTGTAAAAAAAAACTATGCCAAAACTGACCTTGCCTGTACTGGTGCCACATAAAAAGCACTCAGTCCATTCTGCTGAGTGGTTGGTGTTAGGAAGGGATCCAGCCATAAAAACCATGCCAAAACAGACAGTGAAACATGTTGTAGACTACTGCTTAGCTGGCTCCTGTCAAACCGTCCAACCCATACCAGAATGGAAAGCAGACGTTAAATGATGATGATGATAATGATGATGATGAAAGTCACTTTTCTAAATTTTTCTTTACTTTCAAAATTTACTGAATGAAAAGTATTGTAATCTATAGAAATATGATAAAGAAAGCATTAAATGTTTAAACACCTGAATTGAGCTGTCTGAGTAGCAAATTGTTAATCAGACACTTCCTTATATATACACAGAGAAAGCATAAATTTCAATAGGGAAATTCATTTGACACTTGGTTTTGAGAAATACACCAAGGTAACTTTGACAAGACAAAAATTAGCGAAACACATTAAATATCATGGTGATTAAATGTCTAAACAAATTTGCAGAGTTGTTAATAAGATTTAAATTTTTTGTAAGTATTAATCTCATCTTTATTCATAAACATTTTCTTTTTAAATACGTGCAATACCGACAGTAAATAAGTATCTTTATAGTTTTGTTGTTGAGTAGTTTGTTTTGTCATTATATGGTTTCAAGTAGGTTTCAAAGTGCTGCATAGTAGAATGGCAGCTAAATATATGGCACCTTCAGTAAGAGTTTTCTCCTCTTACTGGAGAAAACTCTTACTGTGTTTAATGGAAACTGTAATGAAGATTTATATGCATGTATATATATAATATATATATATATATATATATATATATATATAGGTGCATACATGGCTGTGGGGTTAAGAAGCTTGCTTTTCAAACAAAAGTCTGTGTGGCACTTTGTGCAAATGAGAAAGACACTGATGTCAATAAGTGTTTATATCTTTATTCAGTAGGGGTACTTTAAAAGTGAAAAATGAAGGAGGAGGAGGAGGAGAAGGGAAAAGAAGAGGAAGAGTAGGAGGAGGAGAAGGGAAAAGAAGAGGAAGAGTAGGAGGAGGAGAAGGAAAGGGAAGGGAAGAAGAGGAGGGGGAGGAGAAAAGAAAAAGAAGGAGAAGGAAGAGATAGAGGAGGAAGAGAAGAAAAAGAAAAAGAAGGGGAAGGAGGAGGAGGAGGAGGAGGAGGAGGAGAAGGAAAGGGAAGGGAAGAAGAGGAGGGGGAGGAGAAAAGAAAAAGAAGGGGAAGGAGGAGGAGGAGGAGGCAGAGGGAGGAGAAGAAGAAGAAGAAGAAGAAGAAGAGAAGAAGAAAGAGAAAAGAAGGAGAATGTAGTAGTAGTAGAGAAAAAGAAGAAGGGGAAGAAGAAGAAGAAGAAGAAGAAGAAGAAGACGAAAGAGCAGAAAAGGAAGAGGTGGAGGGGAATATAGAATACTTTCATTTAATATGAACATAAGTATATTTTGTTTTTAAGTATCTGAAAAGCTCTGTTTTTTTTGAGATTAGAGGGTTAATATTTGTATATTGGACATTATGCAGCTATCTATATAGAATTCCTACGTTGTTTTTGCACACATTTAATGGATTGTCATATACTATATATAATGTGACTTATAAATAACTTTGGTTACTTTTTGTCAAAGACTCACCAATTTCAGTGGCTGGTCAATCAAAATAAACAGATTAAATCTAGATACATGCAATAATATCTATCTATCTATCTATCTATCTATCTATCTATCTATCTATCTATCTATCTATCTATATATATATCTACTATCTATCTGTCTATCTGTCTGTCTGTCTGCCTGTCTGTCTGTCTGTCTGCATATACATATATGTATATGTATATTCATAGAAGACTACTTTCCATCAGATATATATGCATAAAATATAACACTACTTTAGAAGATGTGGTCAAATTTGCTCTCCTACCACAAGACCATAATTGTATTATATTTGTAATATTTCTTTTTCTAGTGATAATATCAGTAGGAATATTTTGGAATCTATGATTGTATATTTGAAGAAATCTTTAATTTCGACATCAACACAAGAAATATATATATCCAACAGATTTACAGATTTGATCGAAAAGTTCAGAATATATATAAACACATCAACAAACTGTAAATATCATATTGTTTATTATTCATTATACTGACACAGACATGGCCATGTAGTTAACAATCTTGCTTTGCAACTATGTGGTTGTAGGTTCAGTCTCACTATGCAGCACCTTGGGTAGATACCTTCTACCACAGCCCTATGAATGAATTTGGTTTATGGAAACTGTGTGGATGCCTTTCATATAAATGTGTGCATGTGCTTGTGTGAGCTTGTGTGTCTGTAAGCATGTGTGTATGTGTGTGTATGTGTGTGTGTGTGCGTGTGTGTGTGTGTGTGTGTATTTTTTATCTTTTATTTGTTTCAGTTGGGCCTCACAGAGGAGATGACAGGGGACCTGGTGGTTTGCTGTGCTTGAGAAGACATGTCAAGCACACACACATATGTGTGTGTGTGTGTGTGTGTGTGTGAATCTGGTGATTCCCTCTGTTGCTACTCAGAGTTGCTCATTTGATTCCTTCAGGTGACAGCAAAAGTAAATATACTCTACAATACTGTTGTGTGGACGCCCCTCCACCCCCCCAGACGATGAAGTAGACTAGCCCAATACATAGATATAGAGAGAGAAGTCTAGACGTCGGGGAATGGAGTAGTAGCAGAGTAGCAGTGAGAGAGAGTAGCGGTCAGACTAGAGTAGAGAGAATTGAGTAGTAGAGGCATCTGATTGTGCAACATAACAAACACATACTTCATGATTTTTCTCTACTTTGTCAAATGAACACAATGTACATATGCATACATACATATATAGGCACAGGAGTGGCTGTGTGGTAAGTAGCTTGCTAACCAGCCACATGGTTCCGGGTTCAGTCCCACTGCATGGCATCTTGGGCAAGTGTCTTCTGCTATAGCCCCAGGCCGACCAATGCCTTGTGAGTGGATTTGTAGAAGGACACTGAAAAAAGGAAGCCGTCGTATATATGTATATATATATATGTGTGTGTGTGTGTTTGTATGCCTGTGTTTGTCCCCCTAGCATTGCTTGACAACCGATGCTGGTGTGTTTACATCCCCGTCATTTAGCGGTTCGGCAAAAGAGACTGATAGAATAAGTACTGGGCTTACAAAGAATAAGTCCCGGGGTCAGTTTGCTCGACTAAAGGCGGTGCTCCAGCATAGCCTCAGTCAAATGACTGAAACAAGTAAAAGAATAAAGAAAAGAAAGAATATACATACAGAGTAAATGCATACACCCCGCACCCCCAACACACAAACAGTAAAGTTAACTCTGTGCATAGTCAAAAGCAACACAAGCCTTCCTTAGTGAGAAGGTACCATTTTTTGTGAAGGTCAACATCTGGCCCAGTAATAGCCCAGATCTCAACCTTCTCGATTACTTTTTATGGGGCATACTTCAAGCAAGGACCGATGCTTCACCACACTCGAGTGTTAACAGCTAGAAGAACTGCATCGGGCATGTGACACGCAAAATCAAAAAGACAGAGATTGTGGCATTGCGGTTTCATTCTCGTGTGGAGGCAGTAACTGCCCAAAAGGGTGGCCATATTGAGTGATGACTATTTTTGTTGTAATAAATGTTACATAAAAATTATATCTGTCTACAACCATTATTTTAGTGTTTATAACCAGTTTCATGCATCATAAAAACTGACTCAATTTATCTGCAAGACCCTGTGTACATATAGATATGTGTTGAGAGAAAGAGAGCATGTGAATTAGCAGTAGTGTTTGTGTTTGTATATATATATATATATATATCCCACACCAAATTGCAACTGCTGAAACCTAGAAACTTGCCCACTCAACCATGCATGATCAGGTCAGTGATTTATGAAGCTGAAGTTACTCAGTGCTCCAAAATAAAGAAACCCAAAAGTACTGTGTGTATTAAATGATACTTACCTTACTGGATGGAGTACTTTTTTCTTTGATCCCACCAATAACCGGAACAGCAATTTTAATATATATATATATATATATATATAGCAAACATTTGGATTCAGGTGCGTATGGTACTTAAGTTGAGGCGCCAGAACTTAGTACGGTATTATCCACACAATTTCAAAGCAAGGTGATTAAAATCAAAATAAGCAATAAGGATATCCAGAGGTAATGCAGTACGATCGTTTAATGCAACTCCATTTAATTGAACAATGCAATCATTACATCAATTTAAAATTCAGAGTAATCTTCAACTGCACATAGACATAGAATTTAATTAAATTAGAACAGATAGACACATTAGTATAATTATACCTAAAAATCTCCAAGAAGTTAAGGAGATAGACAAAGAACATGCTGTCTCACTCCAGTTTAGAAGTTACTGAATTTACAAGAAGATATACATTGTTACAGACTCCGCCAATCACTGATTTTTTGTTTATATATATATATATATATATATATATATATATATATATATGCATGTATGTATATATATCCATTAAATATCATTTTACCATCGAGTCTCCTCCTATCCTAAGTTCGCAACACTTGTGCATTCTACCTATTTTAGGAACAGGAATCATAGTGAACACAAAAATTTAGTCGCGTTCTTGGGTTATATGTGATCGATCTTAGGACCAATAAAGTATATTTGGAAGATTACTTTGACCAGCATATACAATATACGAGTGGTTGCAGAAAAGTCCCTGGCGTTGGGTAAAAGAAAAATACAGGAGGATCAGTTAATTATGATTTTATTCAACATGTTCCACTCTCAGATTCACACACGGTGGTCTTTCAGTTTTTCGAAGCCCTGTAAAAGAACTCAGAAGGTTGGGCTTCCAATCGGGTCTTTCGTGATACCCTTAAAGCCATGAACTTTTCAGCACCCCCTTGTATTGTTTGCAATGTATTGTATAAGCCGCATATGATATTCAAACGAAAATCAATTACATGTCTTTTCAATCGACTCGCCCATTTGTTTTAGGTTTTTAAGAAAATAATAGGAAGTAATTTTATGTTGCATGTAAGAGTCGACACTGAATTTTCAACAATAACAAGTCAACAGTTTGAAATATTGTCCCGTAAGTAAAAGTACGAACGAAGAAATACTCCATTTTCCTATTGTTGTTTTGTGTTTTCAATTCAATATTAATTCGCAGCTATATAATTGATGTATCCTCGACGGAACACACAATTCTATTATTTACATTTATAACAGCCTTGCAGCAAATCTCTGTCAATTTACCGTTTGAAATACGACCAGTGAACCAACAGCCGATAGCAACATGTCGGCGGCCATTAATATTATTTTATTACATTCAGTTTCAACTTGTCATAAATTGTTTTTTATTAAATACAAGGTCTTTTATTTATGTTATAGCATTTTTCTTGTTTAAATGATTGTTTTCATACATTTATATTTCTCATACACTTTCAACAGTCTTCCTTTGTGTTCAACGAAATCAGCCGGGATCTTTTTTTCCCCCTGAAGTACTCGCGAATTTTGTTACCACCGATACACATTTATAGTTTTGTCAATTCTCCATCATCTTGCGTAAAAAAAAAAATTAAAAAAAAATACCATCCCTAAAAAGCAAATATACGACAACCATAAAAGTGTTATTAAAATTACAGACAACTGTGTTGGAGTAAAGCAATATCTGTATATGTGTGTCTATGTATCTGTGTGTGTGTATGTGTGTGTATCTGTATGTGTGCGTGTATCTGTGTGAATGTGTATCTGTCTGTCTGTATGTGTGCATGTATGTATGTAAATACATGCATGTTCATACATCCATTCGTTCATGTATATATTACTACATGCATATAATATGTATGTATATGTGTGTGTGTGTGTATGCACAACATATTCAAACATACATACTTACACACACTCACACACACACTCACGCCCACACACATATATATGTATGCATGTATATATATATATATACATATACACACACCACACACACACACAGACACACACACACACACATATATATATATATATATATATATATATATATATATTATATATATATATATATATATACACATATATAAATTTATATATATATGCCACATGTGCATATAGAGAGAGCTATAGACACATGCATACTTATGTAAACATTGTCTAAATGAAGGTGGACGTGTTGAAGGATTGGTAAACAAGTTATACATTATTGCATAAAATGTGTTTATTCATAAACGTTTGCACAAATTAATAATCTACTGATTCGAGTGAGTGTGTGTGTGTGTGTGTGTGTCTGTGTGTCTGTGTGTGTGTGTGTGTGTGTGTGTGTGTGTGTGTGTGTTAGGCAATTTATATAGTTGTGAAAATATTTATATTTCAGTATTTGGATGAATACATGTGTCGTGACAGGTTTGTTCGCTGATCAGTTGGTAGGAGTCGGTTGTAGCTTTTGCTGATTGCGTAGTACTTTACATGTAATAGACCGCTCTGATGTATGAGACAGTTGGCCCTTGGCTGATTTTTGGCTCTGACAGCAAATGCGACATTTCCGACTCTGAGTTGTTACTGTCGGAAAGTACAAGAGGACTACTCGAATGAACCCGCATCCTCTGCTTCTTTTATGAAGCTAACCCGGTAGTTAAATGGAACAGAGGTTGGACTGGTAAATGCTGAAGGCAAGTTTTTTTCTGTCTCTACTACAGATATGAAAAGTTGATAACTTAGCAGATAAAATTGAAGGAAAACGAGTCCAAATTCTCTGTAAGTGAACTGAAAGGCGCAGGAGTGGCTGTGTGGTAAGTAGCTTGCTAACCAACCACATGGTTCCGGGTTCAGTCCCACTGCGTGACATCTTGGGCAAGTGTCTTCTGCTATAGCCCCGGGCCGACCAATGCCTTGTGAGTGGATTTGTTAGACGGAAACTGAAAGAAGCCTGTCGTATATATGTTATATATATATATAAGTGTGTGTGTATATGTTTGTGTGTCTGTGTTTGTCCCCCTAGCATGCTTGACAACCGATGCTGGTGTGTTTACGTTCCCGTCACTTAGTGGTTCGGCAAAAGAGACCGATAGAATAAGTACTGGGCTTACAAAGAATAAGTCCCGGGGTCGATTTGCTCGACTAAAGGCGGTGCCCCAGCATGGCTGCAGTCAAATGACTGAAACAAGTAAAGAGATCGAACAAGTAAAGAGATCCCATTACACTATTCGCCTGATAGACAAGTTTGCTGTTAAACAATGAACTAAACAAGGACATTAGTATATTTTTTACGGTGCACACAGAAATGTAGATGTGACACAAGGCCAAGTATGTTTCTTAAGTTCCAAGTTCCAAGTACTGCTGGAAATGTGAAAGTGCAATGAGACTGTAACAGCTGCATTATGTATACAGGTAAACAAATATTCAAGTGAGTTTGAAAATTTGTGCAGTATAAAGCCTTATCAGTTGAGCTAGGCAATGAAAGGAGCTGAGAGGAAAGGCTACTTTTCCCATTCCGTTGTATAACAGGAATAATTCTTACAATGTTTGTGTATAGCTTTCTATGTGTATTGGAGTGGGTGAAGAAGCTAAACATGACCGGTGATGCTGTCGTTGATGACTGCTGTGGGCGTTGAGCTATGTAAAACTTTCTTTATATTATCCGTAACCATCTGAGGTTGACTAGATGGAAAATAATTAACGGCTGAATGAAGCCGTGGAGGAAGCATAATCTGTATGGTTTATTAAAGTGATATGAGAAGATGGCAGTCAGTGTTAACAAATCTGATCAAGTTAAACGGTAGCGAGAATTCGATAGGAGGGGCTGTGAGCTTTCTTACTGATACAGGACGAGGTTTTTGTCCCATAAATGGATAATGAAGCAGTGATGTATGAACTGCCGCTAAATGCTTCATGCAACAGAAACGATGTCGGGAATCAGAGCTTATGATTGACACAGAGCTGGAAACAATCGTTGAAGGCCATTGTATTAATGTAAATGCGCGGCATTGAATGTATGTATGAATATATAATAAGTTTGCAACGTTGTTTTAGCCAAAGTCGAAAGTGCAGTAATATTTGAGTATAACAAGAGAAAACAAAAGCATTTAAGCAAAACAAAAAACGAGAGGCTAAAATCAATAAAAATGTAAGATAATGCGAGCGCATTATGAGTGGCGTGTAGGCGAAAGGCCGCCACAAAGTCCGGTCCATGTTGCCGTGTGATAGCTTGTTTGCCTCACTGACCTTGAGATCTAGTCAGCTAAGTACACGATCCGCGATGGGACAGTGTGGTATGCATCAAATAAATGAGCAGAAGGAAAAAGTTATTTCTTAGAAATTTTATTTTTCCAATACAATTTGTCTTGTTAGAGTCAGAGTACAGAATCTGTAGCTGTTAGTTGGATATTTTATAGTATTAAGAGAATAATAGTAATAGCAACAGCAGTATGTACCCCCGGGTAACTGTCGGGTAGAAAAGAGAGCTAAGCATGCTAGGAGAAAGACGTGATACATTTAAAAGCGAAAACGGTCTTAGACTATTCGGAGAGAGCATGCTCCTTCCCCAGTGGTGCCGGGTAAAAGAGGGAATGCGCTTTCGGCAAAGGTGGGTTATGAAAGAGGAAGAATTCTATTTTGTGTTTGAATTTATACTTGTCAAAAGTTAGCCATAGGTCGGAGAAGAACAATGGAAAATGGAAGATCTTATCTCTGTTGAACTAAATTTCACCTAAGATTTACAGGAAAACAATAAATTTCTATGCGCTGATACCGAGTACAATAGAAAGGAGCTTATAGAAAAGTGTAGACAAAGAATCCAGGAAACGATTTGCTTCACGTGAAGCTGCAAAACGAATGCTGGCTTCTCGTGGATCTGCAGGTTATCAATCAATATGGCATTAAACTCAAAGAGAAGTGAAACGCAGAAAGTTGAACACTGTTATCATGTGAGATTTATGCACGTGTTATCCACGCGTTCGACAGGAACTAGACTACGAGACGAAAAATGTGTTGTTTGCAAGACATCGAGACGAAAAATGCTATCCACAGTGGAGAAAGCGAAATAACCAGCTGCTTTTGCATGTGTACAGACGTGTGTGCAAAGCAGTTCTTTTTTTATACATATTAATGTATTGGGGTGAATGCGCCAAACTATGAAAAAAAGAGACAAAGCCAAAAGAAATTAATGGTAAGGAAAAGACACGTATGATAATCAAATAAAAGTGGGTAACTATCCAAAATACATCGTGCGTTGTGATAAGATTAGAACGAGACTGGGAGGAGAATTTAAGTACTCGGAAACATTTTATCTTTTATTCTTTTTTAACTTGTTTCAGTCATTTCACTGCAGCCATGCTGGAGCACTGCTTTGAAGGGTTTAGTAGGAAAAAATCAACCTCAATACTTATAGTTTTAAGCCTGGTACTTATTCTATTAGTCTTTTTACTGAACTGCTTTGATAACGAGGATGTAAAGCAGCCAATACTAGTTGTAAAGCAGATGGAGGGACAAACACAGTCATCTCCTTGTTTTTTTCTGTATATCTTTCTGTCGAAGACTTTTTCTATTTCTATTCCTGAGCGCTATACTAATACATTTGTTTGTTTGTACTCCACCTGCCTCCGTCTTTTGTTTATTTTCGTAAACTTTCCCTTTATATATATATATATATACATATATATATATATTATGTGAAATAGAAAGATGAATAATCTTGTTGCAGACTAATCAAAAGTTTAACCGATACCTTGGTAGCAAAAATCACAGCAGAAGACAGCACGGTTGGAGGTACAACCATATGGTGTTGCAACCGTGCGTTGGTGCGGATAATTGAATTTTATGGGCTCTTAGGAGCCTAGTTCGATTTGTTTTGCTCCGCCTCTGTTCTGTTTTTGTTTTTTCCAACGGATTTCCTATTTCTTCCTGAAGAGAAAGACACAATATGGTCTCATTATTCAATCGGAATTTGGTAAATTGTGCCTTTCGAAACACGTGTAGAATGAAATAAAACGATTTCTGTTCAATCTTCGTCCAACTCCATTTCTTCAATTCACTATATATATATATATATATATATATATATATACAATACATGATATATCAATCGAAGTGTAGAGTATCATATATCCATTACGGCCGACTTTACTAATTGGTTTCATACTAGGGGTTCAACGGAGTGTTAGGTAACAGCCTAATTATGTAACACTGCGCTCTTCAGAGAGGACAGCTACAGAATCAAATATAGCGATTGCTCTCTATTGTTGGGGGTGAAAAGATACATCCAGTTTGTGGTGGCTGTATAGAGGATGAAACGAACCGAGCAAGGATTAAGTCGTGTCCCTTGGCACCAAAGCACCATCTCTGGGGGTGCTGCAAGGTAACACAGAGTTTTCTGGAAAAGTGTGTATGGGAAATATGTGTATGTTTTAGGGTTGGTGTTCTTGTAGAATTGGAATGTGTGCAATGGTACTATAAGTGTAGCGTTTCCTGTTTTGTGGTGTGATGTGGGAGTTGTTGGGTGAAGTCCGAAGGGCCACATAAGCATTTGTGTGTTCGGTTTCTTTGTTTATGTTTTAACTAACTTCTTTGGTTAAATTCCTTTGGAGTACTTATATAGGTATGGAGTGTATGTAGGGTTAACTGTATGTGTGGGGCCTTATATTGTTGGGTGGAAAAGGGTCTATTGGGTTGACGTCCACCGTACTAGGGCCATATATGGCACCGACTGTTTTGAAGTATCTGATTCATGGATTTCTCTCTACCACTGGATTACGTCACCTTTTTACACATACGTCATTTCTGCACCTTTGATTGTGAATCATTATATATATATATATATATATATATATATATATATATATATATATATATATATATGTATATCTACCTTCTCTAAAATGTTACTACTTGATTTGAAAGCTTTTGTATTATTGGAAAACCTTATTGGCTGAAGAGCACTCGGCATCTTAAATCTGCTGTAATACTTACAACTTTTAATAAAATGTTGTAGTGCGAAACAATTGTACCAAATTACCGGAGTCATTCTTTTCTTGTTGCTTTTTTGATTATATATATACATATATATATATATACATATATTATATATACATATAATATATATATATATATATATATATATAATATATATATATATATATATATATATATATACATATATATATAATATATATATATATATATATATATATATATATATATATATATATATATATATATCTTTATTTATTTATTCATTCATCATTTATATATGTTTATGTATGTTTTCTAGCTTAGAGATATAAAATCCCTCTGCGTCTTCAGTATAATATGCCCCACAGTACATAAATGCAAATATTTATACATACCTATACGAATAATACCTGTCCACACGTATATTTACATATCTTCACACGTATTTACGAGTCAAATCTAATTTATTCATCTCAACCACGTGCATTTACGACCAAAACAATACAGCAGTGAATATAAATTGATGAGAGTACATAATTAAGGATAAAATCATTATAAAGATTTTATCAAGTGTCCTGCATGTAATAAAAATCATCTAGGTATCCTGGGTCGATTTCTTCGACTAAAATCCTTTATGGCGGTGCTCCAGCATGACTGCAATTAAATGGTTGAGGGAAATGAAGCAAATTTGACTCCAGTTGTATATACCTGTGAATATATGTATATATACGTGTGGACATGTATTATTCGTATGGGTATGTATAAATATTTGCATTTATGTACTGTGGGGCATATTATACAGAAGACAGCAAAAAGATTTTATATGTCTAAGCTAGAAATCGATTTATGATTAACCCTTTTTTTAAACAAAAATCTTCTTTATTCATTTTCTCGCTTTCAACTTGTGCAGACGGAGTGCAAGATGTGGTTTTAGCGCAATTTGGCGCCTATAACTAGCATACTGGTGTTATAACTGTTTGTGTGTGTGTGTCTCTGTGTGTGTGTGTGTGTGTGTGTGTGTGTGTGTGTGTGTGTGTGTGGTGTGTACATACACACGCACGAGGGTGTGCTGAACAGTTCATGTCTTTAAGGGTGCTGCAAAAGGTCTGGCTGGAGGCCCAACTTTCCGAGTTCTTTTACAGGGCTTTCCGAGTTCTTTTACTCCGAAAGGATGAAAAGCAAAGTCGACCTTGGCGGAATTTGAAATCAGAATGCAATGGCAGACGAAATGCCGCTAAGCATTTCGTACGGTGTGCTAACGATTCTGGCAGCTCGCCTATAGATGTATTATAATCATGTTATTTATCTCTCTTTAGTTTTTAGCCGCAGGCCCAATTAGCCCTCTACGGTGGTTAGTTTAAATGCCCAACCGGAGTGTGGCTTTTAAGCTAGTAACCTATAAGTTATGGGCTCAGTACACGTCCACTACACCATGCTGCTCTGTCTATTAGCTTCACTGATTCAGTTTAAATCGGTGATTCTCAACCAATTTTTTGCTTATGGTCCCTGTTGATTCCTATTTTACTCAGGAAGCAGGACTGTCATAGTCATTCGACGTATAAAAACTCCTACTATATTTTTATGTTTAAATATTATTAGGAATTGTATAAAAAAATATCTATGTTGTGTATTATAGAAATATAACCAGTTTCTTGCTCATAAATTTTAACAACAAAACTTTTTGAACCCCAGTTAAGACCCAGTGGTTTAAATTATGAATTATAACATGGCATATCAAAATCCCTAACTCCGCTTTCTACCCCACCCACCCTTCTGTTACCATCTCTACCCTTATCATTTCTCTTTTTCTCTATGCTTTCATCAATTTTCTGATAGTTATTGACCTAATCAAGTCAATCAGAACTATGATGAAAAATATTCCATACTTGACAAAACCTTTTTATCTCTGTGTCTAAAATTATATTACCAAATGTCTTTATTTTTCTAAAAAGAAAAAAAAATCATTGTGTATATTGTGAGGAAGATTTGGTTGTTATATCTAGCTTGTCTAGCGACCTTGTAATGACTCATTCGTTGCCTCGTTTTGTGTAGTAAATGTATTACAGTAAATATTTTTATCGGTAAACTTACAAATAAAACTGGAATTATCTCCCTTATTCACTTGCCTGTACCGTTAATGTAAATAAGATTATAATTTCAAAAATATATTAACAGATTTCGGCATTAAATTAACGCATCACTTAATTAGAAATAATAAGTGGTAGTAGGTGGTTTATAACGTATATAAGAAAATTTGTTGAAAAGTTAATATTTTAAAGTAATATTAGAGGCAATATCAGTGAAGTTACAATGCAAATATCGTTTATATGAGATTTGTGAACGCCGAAAAAAATATACTTACCTGGCACAGGAGTAAACCATGATCATCGAGGTGGTTCTCCCAAAGTGAGACCCTTCCATTGCACTCCGGTTAGGTTGACCATTGCGATCGCCCCAAATGTGGGCGACTCGGGTGCGCTATTTCTAAGTGTGGGGTCTGCGTTCGCGCTCGCCCCGTCATATCAATCAAAAATAGACGTACATGAGGAAGTTTTCTCATGTTCCAGTTAAATGTTTTGTTTCAGTCGCTCTCACCCGTAATTCAAAGAGTTGTCTAGTATAAACTTCTTTGTTCTCACTTAAATACTCCTACTAAAATCACATGTTCGTTATCGCTTTTGGTTGTCGTTCTGATAAGTGCTAATCCCACCAACGTGTCACATCTGTTGTCAATGCAGTGTGCATCTACGTCTGAGTGATAGTCCCGTGGACCCCACGTAGTTTTGGTGGCAGCCCAGTAGCATCTTATGACATAAATTATGTTTTCAGAGGCACAAGTAAAATTAGATTTGATCTTGAATTTTTGTCCCTCTTTGAAGAGGAATTCTGATGCTCAAATATATGAGTTTGACGCGCTTCTTTAAGCTTCCCTCTACCAAATCCAGTCATAAGGCTTTAGTCAGCCTGGGGCTATACTAGAAGACACTCGCCCAAGGTACCGCGCAGCGGCCGAATGTGTGTTAGTATTCGAAAATCACCAGTACATGGAAATCATTGCTGAAAACAAAATTCTCGGTTAACCAAATTCTCTTTATCCTTTCCTGTTTTAGTCATTGGTCTGCGGCTATGCTGGGGCACTGAATTAAAGATTTTAGTCGAACAAATTAACGCCAGTACCTACTGTTTTTAAGTCTAGTACTTATTTTATTGGTCTCTTCTCCCGAAACCGCTAATTAACGGTTATGTAAACAAACCACCACCGGTTGTCAGGCGGTGTTTGTAGATAAACACAATTTCCGTCCACTAAATGTTCTCAACCTTGGTAATGTTTGATTGCCCGGGGCTATGTTAGAAGCCCTAGGTGCACATAGTGGGACTGAACTCGGTTTGGGAAGCAAATGTGAATAAATATTTCGTTTCTGTAAAGTGTCGAGAAATCAGCTGGCAACATTCTGAGAAATGAGACTTATACCGAAACATTACTAACGAGACCGTTTGGGAAGACGTGAAAACACGAAATCAATCTCGGTGCAAAACAATATTTAGTCAAGTTTTGTACATTGAGTGGTTCTCGAGATCATGGGGCGGGGTGCGATCTGTGAACGTCGAAATTCTGTAGCAGTCATGGTTGGTAGTGCAGATGGATAAAAAACAAACTTCGCTACTGATGTGGCACGTAGTGGGATTAGCACTTATCAGTACGACAACCAAAAGCGATAACGAACATGTGAGTGTAGTAGGAGTATTTATGTGAGAACAAAGAAGTTTATACTAGACAACTCTTTGAATTACGGGTGAGAGGGACTGAAACGTGAGAAAATTTCCTCATTTACGTCTATTTTTGATTGATATGACGGGGCGAGCGCGAACGCAGACCCCACACTTAGAAATAGCGCACCCGAGTCGCCCACATTTGGGGCGATCGCAATGGTCAACCCAACCGGAGTGCAATGGAAGGGTCTCACTTTGGGAGAACCACCTCGATGATCATGGTTTACTCCTGTGCCAGGTAAGTATATTTTTTTCGGCGTTCACAAATCTCATATAAACGATATTTGCATTGTAACTTCACTGATATTGCCTCTAATATTACTTTAAAATATTAACTTTTCAACAAATTTTCTTATATACGTTATAACACCACTCTACCCTTATTATTTCTAATTAAGTGATGCGTTAATTTAATGCCGAAATCTGTTAATATTTTTGAAATTATAATCTTATTTACATTAACGGTACAGGCAAGTGAATAAGGGAGATAATTCCAGTTTTATTTGTAAGTTTACCGATAAAAATATTTACTGTAATACATTTACTACACAAAACGAGGCAACGAATGAGTCATTACAAGGTCGCTAGACAAGCTAGATATAACAACCAAATCTTCCTCGCAATATACACAATGATTTTTTTTTCTTTTCAGAAAAATAAAGACATTTGGTAATATAATTTTAGACACAGAGATAAAAAGGTATTGTCAAGTATGGAATATTTTTCATCATAGTTCTGAATGACTTGATAGGTCAATAACTATCAGAAAATTGATGAAAGCATAGAGAGAAGGAAAAAGGATAAGGGTAGAGATGGCAACAAAAGGGTGGGTGGGAGTGGGGGCAGAAAGCGGAGTTAGAAAGTGATTTTGATATGCCATGTTATAATTCATAATTTAAACCACTGGGTCTTAACTGGGGTCCATACAAGTTTTGTTGTTAAAATTTATGAGCAAGAAACTGGTTATATTTCTATAATACACAACATATATATTTTTTTATACAATTCCTAATAATATTTAATCATAAAAATATAGTAGGAGTTTTTATACATCGAATGACTATGACAGTCCCCACTTCCTGAGTAAAATAGGAATCAACAGGGACCATAAGCAAAAAATTGGTTGAGAATCACCGATTTAAACTGAATCAGTGAAGTTAATAGGCAGAGCAGCATGGTGTAGTGGACGTGTATTAAGTCCATAATTTATAGGTTACTAGCTTAAAAGCCACACTCCGGTTGGACATTTAAACTAACCACTGCAGAGAGCTAATTGGGCCTGCGGCTCAAAACTAAAGAGAGCTAAATAACATGATTATAATACATCTATAGGCGAGTTGCCAGAATCGTTAGCACACCGGGCGAAATGCTTAGCGGTATTTCGTCTGCCATTGCATTCTGATTTCAAATTTCGCCAAGTCGACTTTGCTTTTCATCCTTTCAGGGTCGATTAAATAAGTACCAGTTATGCACTGAATTTGGTGTAATCAACTTAAACCCTTTGCCTGTCCTTGATTGTCCCCTCTGTGTTTAGCCCCCTGTGGGCAATAAAGGAATAATAATACATCTATAATGACTATATGCCCTGGTGTTGTTTGATCAGAGGTTAAGGACGTATGAGAATTAATTCTGCAATGCAGTCATTCTATTGTTCCAGTCCCAAGTTGAATTCCAACAGTTGGCTGATTCATCCCAAAGTTCTTATCTCAACATATAATTTACGAAGAAAATGTCATTTATATGCCCCTTGATCTCTGATGTCATCTGAATCTGCCAAGCTTTACCTGATAGAAATAGCAACCCAAATGCTTTTAAATCAGATTCCAATTCCGTATGTTCAAGAACCAAATGAAGGATAGATTTTCAATCCCGGGATCATCCTGATTCCATAAAGGCATAATATGTCTATGAAGAGCAAATGAAGCTGAGTCACTTATGTTTACGTAATGTTTGTGCATGTAATATGTGTTTGTGTACATGTATTGGGTTGTCCGGAAAGTTTGTGCCGATTTATAGTAGCTTACCTTTCGACTTATTTTAGAACATGGTTGAGTCCATAAAACAGGATTTGACTACACCTCCATTTAGAGCACAGTTTAAGCTGTCTTTTCGTGGAAGAAGACTTATGTTCCTATAACCTGTGTTAATTCTGTAACCCTTTAAAATGGAAGATAAGAAAGTCCATTTTGGCACTTGATACTTTGGGAACCAGACAAAAATTGCTGCAGCTCGGTTGGGATGTGTTACCCCACCCTCCATATTCACCAGATATTTGCTCCTTCAGATTTCCACTTATTCAGGTCTCTGCAGAATAGTCTTAATGATAAAAATTTCAATTCCTTGGATGACGTAAAAGATACCTTGATGAATTCTTTGCCATGAACCCACCTCAGTTCTGGAAGAGGGTATTTTCAAGTTAAAGGAAAGATGGAGACGCATTGCGCAACAAAATGGTTCATATTTGGTTGATTAAAGATGTAATGGCAAATATTTAGACCTTTTTTTCCTTTAAAAATCGGCACGAACTTTCCGGACAGCCCAATATATTTGTGTAAGTACTATGTTTATGCAACTTTGGCATATATGTGTTTATGTGTGTATGTATATCTGTGTGTATAAGTGTAAGTATGTATTTATGTGCATTTATGTATATTTGTGTATGTATGTTTATACACACATACATATACAATACTTACACAAATATATTATATACACACAAACACTTAATACATACACAAAATATACATAAACATAAGTAATTCAGCTTTTTTATTCTTTTATTTGTTTTCAGTCATTTGACTGCGGCCATGTTGGGGCACCGCCTTTAGTTGAGCAAATCGACCTCAGGACTTATTCTTTGTAAGCCTAGCACTTATTCTATCAGTCTCTCTTGCCAAATTGCTAAGTGACGGGGATGTAAACACACCAGCATCGGTTGTCAAGCGATGTTGGGGGACAAAAACAGACACACAAACATATACATACATACATACATATATATATGTGTATATATATATATATATATATATATATATATATATATAATTATATATATATATATATATATATATATATTATATATATATATATACAGTGGGCTTTTTTCAGTTTCCATGTACCAAATCCACTCACAAGGCTTTGGTCGGCCTGAGGCTAGAGCAGAAGACACTTGCCCAAGGTGTCACACAGTGGGACTGAACCCAGAACTATGTGGTTGGTAAGCAAGCTACTTACCACACAGCCACTCCTGTGCTGAAGAGTAAAATTAAAGAAATAAGTTTTTTCTTTGCTGCTTATTTTAACCAAAAGATTGCCAATTATTTTACTCATTGCATTACTGTGATGAATCCATTTATTTATTTTTTTTTTTTTGCTGCTTTAAATAAAGCATATTACTCTACCACTGGTATTTGAGTACTCTTTTTTCCACCCTGTTTCACATTTATGTGTTTACTCCGGTATATATATATATATTTATCTTCAAACAAGGAACGAAGTTTAAAATCAAGACCAACTTCTCCTGTTCCTCCGAGAACCTTATCTACGGTCTCACATGCGCTGGTTACCAACATAATTATGTTGGACAAATGAGCCTCCCGTTACGTAAAAGAGTAGCGGTGCATAAAGAACAAATAAATCTCCTGGAATACCGGCAAATCCCACTGAGTGACCACATAGACTCATGCGCTAGACAAAAAAAAATCCCAAATTCTACATTTCCCCCTTCTACCAATGTAAAGACGGAATCACCACACAGGAGAGAATTAACAAGGAGAATGTCTTTATTGAAAATTCAAAACGCATCTTAATATGCAAACCTCCCGTTGATCATACTTCTTTTTTCTACCTCATTCTTCATGGATGGACTAACACAAATATATAAGGATACCATGCAGTCATCACCTCAAGCTAAAACTTATATTCTTTAAATATCATTATTATTATTGTTGTTGTTATTATTATATTATTTTTATTATTATGACATAACAATCTGAAATGTAATTATAAATTGGTTTATGCAAATTTATATAATTAGAAAACAATATAAATAAAGTGTTAAAATCTGAATGTTAAGTTAGCAAACAATTATATAAAAAAGATAATGCAAATGAAGTAAAAATGATAATTTTATAAATTAAGGTTTATTAACACCCTTTATTACAAAAAATTTATAAACACAAATTGAAGAGCTTAAAACCCATAAAGTTGTCTCCCCTTATTCACAACACAGGAACTGGACTACTACTACTTCCTGTTTTGCCATGCACTTAAGAGACACCCTTAATTAAATTAAACAACACATGGATTTAATCCCATTGGGTCTCAGTACTTCAAGGTAATTTTTTCGTGAACAATCATTAAACTCAAGACACACAAAGACTTTACAATGTATCGGAGTACCTATTTTTTAATTTTGTATATATTTATTTTTATTTTTTTATAAAAAACAATGTAATTTTCTTTTTTCACCCTCCTCACATTAAAAAAATTTCTTTTCTTTACAATTCTTGAAAAGTCACATTATGACGAAAACCGGTTTGAATTAATATATATATATTTTATCAATTTTTCAAAAACTTTTCCATACACCCATTTTCATTAAAATTTCCTTTCAATTTAGCTTCCTGCCTTTTTACAATTTTTCCTTGCTATATATATATTATATATATATATATATATATATATAATATATATATATATATATATATATATATATATATATATATATTTTCACCCTTATTATGTGTGTGTGTGTATTAGCAATTCGTATAAAATTGCATCAATGACTTGAACTTGAATAAGGGTTTCACATAAATGGGGATAAATTAAAAGGTTTGTTGTTAGTATTATTACTGTTTGACTATGTAATCACGTTTGTTTGGTTCCTCGCCGGGAAATGTTGTTGTGTTACATTTGTTAAATAATTGTAAACCGTAACCCTCCCCCTTTCGGAGAAGGGGCTTTCGTTATTGTTTCAAAATTGAATTGTGTCCCTGTTTGGGGAAATTGACAATATTTTCACCGTCTTTACACATATATATATACACATATATACATGCATAATATATCTACCCATACACACACACGAACAAACACAAACACACACATACATAGGGGCAGGTGTGGCTGTGTGGTAACAAACTACGTTCGAAGATACTGTACTTGATATGGGCGGTAGTGCCTTGCCGGTCTATGGCCTACCTTCAACAAACCGGAAAGGCACAAACACTCTGTCTTTACATTTGCTGCGTGAGACATGTTTTAATGTTGATGAGCTTGCCGAGTACATAGCCGACAATGAGCCAAAGCTCCTTCCAGAACACAAGTTCGGTTACAACTCCGTTCTTAATTCAGTCCGGGCCAAAATTGGGAGGATCTTTTTCCTGGACGCTCCTGGGGGCACTGGGAAAACTTTTGTCAACAAATTATTGACTGAGATTAGGCGAACACAAGGCATTGCCCTAGCTGTGGCATCATCTGGAATTGCGGCTACTTTGTTGTCAGGCGGCAGGACAGCTCACTCCACTTTCAAGCTTCCGTTTGACTTAGCGAAGACTGAGACACCAACTTGCAACTTCAGTAACAGCTCCGATCAGGCAGAAGTCTTCAGACGATGCAAGCTTATCGTTTGGGATGAATGCACGATGGCCCACGGACGTGCTCTTGAGGCACTAGATAGATCTCTCAGAGACATCAAACACTCTTCGCTCCCATGGGAGGCATAACACTTCTTCTTTCAGGGGACTTCCGACAAACACATCCCGTTATTCCCAAAGGGACTAGAGCTGATGCAGTAAGTGCGTGTCTTAAGTCATCCACATTGTGGCCACTGGTGAAGACTCTCAAACTTCACACCAATATGCGTGCTCATATGCGACGTAATATCACATCAGCAGCATTTCCTCACACCCTCCTTGCACTTGGCGAAGGCAAAATACCAGGTGTGAAAATGGTAATATTGCCATCGATTCCATTTGTACCATTGTCAAAACGCCTTCTGATCTCAGAGATGCAGTGTTCCCAGATCTACAAGCTAATTATCAGAATATGGATTGGATTGGCCAAAGGGCTATTTGCCCCGAGGAATAAAACTGTTCACCATATTAGTGATGAAATGCTAAAACTCCTGACCCAGAGGACGTCATCAACTATCCAATAGAGGTACTCAATTCCTTTGAGCACCCCGGACTACCACCACACATTCTCAAACTTAAAGTTGGTGCCCCTATAATGCTCATTAGAAATTGGGTTCCCCCAAAACAATGCAATGGCACCCGTTTGATCGTTAAGTCCTTATCTCCCACCGTAAACTTATATCAATATTTGCCTGAATAATCATCATAATTCAGTGCAATCATTAACAGTACTTTCAAGCAATTCAGCCCCGAGCAACGCCGACAATTCTGCTAGTATATATATACATATATATATATATATATATATATATATATATATATATATATATATATATATATATATATATAATATATATATAATATATCCTCCTCTTCCTTCCTCACTACGCTACAAGCATTGATTGTAAAAGTCTTCCGTCAGTGGTTTTTGTTTTATAAAATATTGTATTTAGTAGTAAAATAATAATGTTTTACATAATTGTGTCTTGAATGTATGTCTATATTTCAACGAAACACGATATTACTTATTCCGGGCATCAATCAACCGGTCGTACATACACTGGTATATATACAGATATCATATACGTGCGTGTGTGTATGCTCTATTTGTCCAGCACCACCACTTGACAACCAGCCCTGGTTAGTTTTCATCTTTGTAAAAAATAGAAACCATTGTGTGTAATTTGGGGAAGATTTTGCTGTTATATCTAGCATGCCTAACGATCATGTAAGATGCTCTTTTGTTGGCTCGTTTTGTGTCGTAAATGTATTACAGTAAATATTTTTATCGGTAAACTTACAAATAAAACTGGAATTGTCTCCCTTGTTCATTTACCGTTACTGTTGGATTAAACAAGGCTATAATTTCAAAATTTTATAATATTTCAAGAAATTAAAGCATTATCTTACTAAACCATTGAATTAGAAATAATGAGTTGTAGTAGTTGAGTTAAATATACATAATGAAATTTTCTGAAAAATTATATTTTCAAGGTAATATAAGAGGCAATATCAGTAAAGTTACAATGCAAATATCGTTTATATGAGATTAGTGAACGCCAAAAGACATACTTACCTGGCACAGGAGTAAACCATGATCATCAAGGTGGTTCTCCCAAAGTGAGGCCCTTCCATTGCACTCCGGTTGGGTTGACCTTTGCGATCGCCCCAAATGTGGGCGACTCGGGTGCGCTATTTCTAAGTGTGGGGTCTGCGTTCGCGCTCACCCCGTCATATAATCGAAAAATAGACTATCGGAATTTCTCCGCCTGACAAGGATATTCTAGGCTTTTTTTTTTTTCAATACAGTCGTTGAATTGAAAAGAAGCATCTCTTCATGTAAAATATAATTCCTTCACTCCTCACCATTCCGAGGTGGATATGCGGCATTCAGAGAAGCACGAGAGTCAGTCGGCGGCGAACAGCACATCAGATCAGACGTGTGAGACGGTAGAGTAACGGATAACACACAAAGACGTGGAGTGAACATTGGGGATCGTGACAAGACGTGGATGTTGAAAGTGACCCTTTCTCTGGACCGACAGCTAAGACTACGGTAATTCTCTCTTCGCTTCTGTCTTTTTCGATTCAAACGAGAAAAAAAAGTGATTGGTTTGGTCCGTGTTTCGAATGAGACGTTTAGGCCATTTTGTGGCGAGGGAGATATTAGCTGCAAAAAGTTAAGTTGGTGGCAAGACTCCAAGATATAGACTGATTCAGTTGCAAGGTGTTATTTTGAGTAAAGTTATTTGGTTGCAAGCCTCCTTCGAGTTTTTTTGTTTTTTTTTTATCACTGGGTCAGAGATAGTCCTCAGATGGTAACATTGTTTTCAAAGCCTTTCCAGATATAAGTGATTGGTCATTCATAGAGATTTATAGATTGCAAATTTATTCCGTTCAGTTACCTATCGGCATAGTGATCATTGGCAAAATCCAGAGGTGACACTTTCATTTCCCCTTAGCCCTCACGTCACACAGTTGTTAATGTTTATTTTGAGTTGGGTCACGCCCTTCCAATTACTATAGATCTGTAATGCATCTTATGACTGCGCCGGTCCCCTGTACGGTGAGGAATCCTACATTGGGGAGTGGTAACGACTAGGGTAGGGTAGCTGACTGCTTATGGTGATCATTCGTCTTTTGGTTTCCCGTAGCTTTGTTCTCTTTCACAAACCCAGTGAACATTCATATATTTCCGATTTCAAAGAAATTTGAGCAATAGATATAAACACAAGTTAAAAAAGATTCTCAACTATTCAACTTCTCTAGTTGACTTTAAGGACCCCTTAATAGAGGCCTTAACTCACACATTTTAGAGCTTCATGTGCTCCATGTGCTCCATTTTTCAGGGGCAAAAACCTTTGAATGGGTTTTATAAGATTTGGATTTTGGAATCTGGACATAAAGATGAGTAGTATAGGATAAATATGTCATGATTAGAATTTTTGTTAGGATGTGTAAAGACAGAAAGAACCCTCATTAAAATTCTTAATCTCCAATTTTGATGAAATTCGAATCAAGTATTCCATTCGTTAGTGAAAATATAAAAGTAAAGTCTAATTCTTCAATTGAGTTGTGTGTGCGTGCGTGTGTGTGTGTGTGTGTGTGTGTCTGTCTGTCTGTTGTGTGTGTGTGTGTGTGTGTGTGTGTGTGTCTGTCTGTCTGTGTTGTGTGTGTGTGTGTGTGTGTGTGTGTGTGTGTGTGTGTGTGTTTATTTACCTCGTAACTTGGCGACTCAGCAAAACTCCAGAATGCTTGAAGTTATCTCCCTTAGACTTTAAATGATTCAAGGAAGATAAAATCGTAAATATCTGAATTACTTCGTTCTCTACCTGGGTTGCAAGTTCTTTATGCGAATTCGTGTACTGAAACAAATCTTGTGTCTTTATTATTATTGATGTAATTATTCTCCTAAGACACAAGATTTTTTTTATATTACTTCTTTTTAACTGCTCACGAAACTTCTGTAATTTTTTTAATGTTAACAGTGTCACACAATTTTTGTCCTTGGGTATCAACTGTAATTTCCTATTTACTTACCCCTAGAAAGTATGAAAAATCGCAAATATTTCCTCTAAACTTTGCTTTTATTACATTTATTCAAACTGCCAAAAATCTGTCTCAACACATGGCTATGATGCTACCCCACAACTCCTGTTCGTGATCAGAGATGCACCTATTGTCAGCCCCTAAGGGACGTGTTCAAGCGATTAAGGTCAATCAACTGACAAGCAAATCTGTAGTATTCAGCAGAATATTAGGTATAATTACATTTCTGCTTCAGCAACTCAGAACTGGATCTGTCTGAAATGTAATGGAAAATAGGTCAGTTTCAAAACATTGGTGTCAAATAGAAAATAACTTACTAAAGAAAAAAAGTAAATATTTTGTTACACAGTGTTATTTTTCCTTTAGTTTCTCAGTTACAATAAAAATAAAAACTGTGAGTTACTTTCAAGCATCAAATCCAGCACCTCTTCTCTCTACTAACTTCAGCGTTTTACAAAAGGACAAGGTCCTGTATGTATAAATATTTCTTTTTTCATTTGCAGAGGATCAAAACTTGTTGTGTTTTTGATGTAGGTGTTGCCACAATGGATCTATGATTAAAGGCTTACCACCTGTGACTATTTTGTTTTCTATTTTCTAACATGATACCTTTTATCTTTTACTTGCTTCAGTCATTAGATTGTGGCCATGCTAGGGCATCACCCTCAAGCATTTTTTAGCTGAATGAATCGACCTCAAATACTTTTTTTTCAAAGCCTGGTACTTACCCAATCAATCTCTTTCACCAAACTGCTATGTTACAGAGACATGAATACACCAATACTGGCTGTCAAGAAGTGGTGGGGAACAAACACAGACACAAACAGGCTTCTTTCAGTTTCCATCCAACTACCAAATCCACTTGCAAGGCTTTGGTGAGACCACTTGCCCAAAGTTCAATGAGACTGAACCCTGAGCCATGTGACTGAGAAGTAAGTGTCTTACCACACAGACACACCTGCACCTATCTACAAAACCATGCCCGTGCCCAATATCTAGTCTTTCAGAATCGTATCAATCTTTGTATGTATAAAATGGTGAACAACAGCATAAAACATACTGAAAGAAAACAGATAATCTATATCTATAAAGCTGAAGTTGTCTGTGTGTGTGTGTGGTAGGTTTGGTAGCCTTCAACTAACACTATCTCCTCCTAGACCCTGCAGCACAAGTTCACCAAAATTGAGAGTATGATAGAAGAAGGCTTGCTCTTCATTCCGTAGGAGAAAAAATTCAAATCGGACCATGTTAAAACCAAAAATTATTTACATCAAAAAGGTGCTTTTTTTTTCAATGAAAATCTCTATTTTTTACGATTTTTTTATTGCTGTGTCGCCATTTTTCGGTGTATTTCAACCAGGAAAATGTTCACTTAAAGAGAATAACAAGCTACATAATGCAAAATTTTTACTTTTCAAAAATTCCAATTCTAAAAGGTCAAAAAGAATTTGTGCGATCTGCATGCTGTTACAGTCTACGATGTTCAAGTCAAGCCTTCAATGGGTATGTTTTGATTCTACAGATTGTTTTAGTTATACGTGAAGTAAAATAGTCGATTTTATTCATTTTACAGGTACAACCACGATTCATGTTGCCCACCTGTTTAGCTTCAAAATAACATTTTTGTTTTTTTTTGTAACCACAAACTGTTCTTACTAACATTTTGGATTCTCCTGTACTTTTTCTTAGTGAATACAGTTGCAGTGTTAACTTCTTAATAGATTTTCAGTACAGTTCGAAACTTGAGCTTCATTTTGATTTAAATCTACGGGTAATTTTTTTCTCCATCATGTTAATAGAAGGAATATTAACCAACAATTGAAGTCGGCATTACACATTTGCAGCACATTCAGAGCAAACTCAAGCATCGCCACACTGTACTTTTATTCATAGATTGAAACTATGTCAAAACTTTCTTAATGCCACATCAAAGTCTGCCATTTTAAGCGCAACTAAAAAAACAAACCTGAGCAATGCCGGGCTATACTGCTAGTTGTTAATAATTGAAATAACAAATACAAAAATTCACCACTTTTTTCTAAGTATTCGTGGCTTTTATTTAATAAGATGAATGTTTAGCTTACAAAATCAGTTTCATTTTTGTGAAATACCTTTACTCTAGCATTCCGTCTGTTGTGACAATAACTATGCCAGTTGATCTGTTCCTTTAACATAGTTCTCAGTGGGGATTCAGTGTGAAACAGAATGTGACAAGGATGAACTTTTTGAACTACAGGTACAACTCATTTTCACTGACTGAGTGGACTGGAGCAGCATGAAATAAAGTCTCTTAGTGAAGGACAAAACACACCTCCAGGTATCAAATTCACAGCCTTACGATCTTGAGCCGAATACCCCCAACCACTAAGCCATACACCTTCATCTTTATTTTGATAATAAATACAACTGAAACATGTAAAAGATAAAAGATACAAACCGATTTTTAACTTTTGCTTTTCTTCCACAGATAGTTTTTTGCTTGCTTTTTGTCCCTTTTTGGTCCCTTCTTTTGGTTCCTTTCCTGTTGTAAACATGCAGGTAAAAACACACGAAAAAAACAACAGCCAAAATTCTCAGGCATGGCTGTATGGTAAGCATCTGGTTTCCAAATCACGTGGCTCTAGGTTTGGTCCCACAGTATGGCCAACAAAAGCCTTGAGAGTGTATTTAGTTAATGGAAACTGAAAGAAACCCATATATATATATATATATATAGATATGCGTTACAATAAAATTAATATATCGCCGGTGTACCGTACACGCATATATTATATATATACATTAGTGTACTATACACAATAGCGGATAAATTCGTGAGATAGTTAAAAACTACAAATATTCTATAGTTTCGCCATTAGTAATAAAATAGTATTTATTTACCCAGATTCCTGTTAATGATAATACCAATAGATCCATGTGCTTCTATCGAAATGCTCTTTCTAAACTATTCAAAACACTGCGCAGACTCCGAACAAACCCGACAAAATAATTGTGTATATTTAACGGTCAGAAATTTATCGAGAGAATATGGAAACAAAGATAAATGCGATACAATAAAATTAATTATAATCGCCGGTGTACCAGTACACGCCATATATTATACATATATCATTATTCAAGGCGAAAGTGTACTAGATACACAATAGCTGGATAAATTTCGTGAGATGAGGTTTTTTACAAACTTAACTTTTCTTATACTGCAGTTTCGCCAAATTTAGTAATAAAAATAGTATTTATTACCCAGGCTGGCTCATCAGTAAGATTCCTGTAATGATGGAAAGACCATAACAATAGATCCATGTGCTTCTATATATATATATATATATATATATATATATATATATATATATATATATATATATATATATATGTATATATATATATGTATATATGTATATATATATATATATATATATATATATATGTATATATGTATATATGTATATGTCTTTGTGTCTGTGTTTGTCCCCACTACTGCTTCACAACCAGTTTATGTCTTGTTTATGTCCCTGTAACTTTGCAGTTCAGCAAAAAGAGACCAATAGAATAAGTATCAGGCTTGAACAAAAAATAAGTCTTGGGGACGATTAATTCAACTACAGGTTCTTCATAGTGATGCCCCAGCATGGCCGTAGTCTAACAACTGAAATAGGTAAAAGATAAAAAGATATACCTGAAAACAAAATTAATAAGAATAACAAATAATATAAAAAAGTTTGTATAGACGCAGGCATGGCTGTGTGGTAAGTAGCTTGCTTACCAACCACATGGTTCCAGATTCAGTCCCACTGTGTGGAACCTTGGGCAAGTGTCTTCTACTATAGCCTCAGGCTATAGTGAGTGGACTTGGTAGATGGAAACTGAAAGCAGCCCGTCATATATATGTATATATATGTATATGTATATATATATGTGTGTGTGTGTGTTTTTGTGTCTGTGTTTGTCCCCCCAACATTGCTTGACAAGCAATGCTGGTGTGTTTACACCTCCATAACTTAGCGGTTCATGAAAAATTTTATAGAATAAGTGCTAGGCTTACAAAGAATATGTCTTGGGGTCGATTTGCTCAACTAAGGGCGGTGCTCCAGCATGGCCACAGTCAAATGACTGAAACAAGTAAAAGCATAAAAGAGTAAAACAGAGCCTATTTGTATCTTAGTTCTGGGCACAAGAGGACTTTGTATTTGTAATTGCTTTTTAGAGGCTTTCACCAACATAGAGCAATTATGCAAAACAGGCAAATCTTAAAATCATATCTCACTCCAGCTACCTTACACTGATCACTCCCAACGGTAAGCCACTAGACTATAAGAAGGACTTTAAATATTTTGAACGACTGAAGTGCAGTGAACGAGATGAAACAGGCCATGAGATTGCGGCTTGTCAAAGTTCGTTGGGCATTTGTAAGGCTTCATTACATATTTTTATAAAATAGGCCAAACATGTGCACAGAACCAAAAGATTGTTTTGAGACACAAGGCCTACCTACTGAACCTGAAACCATGTGGTTGGGAAGCTAACTTCTTACCATACAGCCACACCTGCACATATTGGGTAACTAAATTTTAAAAGCTGTTTTAGATGTAATATTTTATATACATAAACAAAATTAATGGTAAATTCAGCTGTCAATGTTACTGTTGTTACCTTATTTCTCAGGTAAGTCATAGTTTCATTGACAGTGTTTGCAACTGTAGAGGCCCATGGCTTAATGTTTGGGGTATTGAACTCTTGATCATAAGGTACTGGTTTTGATTCCTGGACTGGACGACATTTTGTGTTCTTGAGTAAAACACTTTATTTCACATTTTCAAACCGAGACCAAAAAAGAAAGTATGTAACGAGAAAATCGATGTACGGTTATAATTTTAATAAAATGAGTTTTGACAACCACAACGCAAACAATGCTCAATTCAAAGAGCACAACAACGGTGACCGAGTACTTACAACACAGTATGTATACTAAGGAGTTATGTGGCAAAAATGAGTAATCTTGCGACGGACCAGCATCCCATCAAGGTGGGGAATATGTACACCATGAAATCAGGAAACCGGCCCAAATGAGTTGGTATGATTCAAGAAGCTATTTAACTTTACTAGTGTTTGCAAATGTTAGGGATGATATCAGGATTACTTAACCTTTGTTCTCCATTACAAAAGGTATAAACTCTATATACAGTTGAAATAATAGAACATTAATCAAATTCTCCTCTCACTTAACTACTCTGGTATAACTGAGTTAGAGACAAATATTAGAAATTCAGTTTAATAACGATACAGCCACTGCCTGTATCCAACATTGTTTGATACTGTGTCAGAAGAAATGAAGCGTTTATATGGGTGTAAATGTTAAGAGATTTGTATTACAAAAGATTGAGAAATGACAGGAATAGAAAGAAAAATATTGACAATATCATGTGTTCTCAGTCTGTTGTGTGTTCAAATATCAATCTCTTCTGCATATTGCATTACTAAAAAGCACCATTATTATATAAATGGATTCATCACAGTAATGCAATGAGTAAAATAATTGCCAAACTTTTGGTTAAAATAAGCAGCAAAGAAAAAACTTATTTCTTTAATTTTACTTTTCAGCACAGGAGTGGCTGTGTGGTAAGTAGCTTGCTTACCAACCACATAGTTCTGGGTTCAGTCCCACTGTGTGACACCTTGGGCAAGTGTCTTCTGCTCTAGCCTCAGGCCGACCAAAGCCTTGTGAGTGGATTTGGTAGATGGAAACTGAAAGGAGCCCACTGTATATATATATATATATATATATATATATATATATATATATATATGTATGTATGTATGTATGTATATATTTCTGTGTCTGCTTTTGTCCCCCCAACATCGCTTGACAACCGATGCTGGTGTGTTTACATCCCCGTCACTTAGCAATTCGGCAAGAGAGACTGATCGAATAAGTGCTAGGCTTACAAAGAATAAGTCCTGAGGTCGATTTGCTCAACTAAAGGCGGTGCCCCAACATGGCCGCAGTCAAATGACTGAAACAAATAAAAGAATAAAAAAAAAGCTGAATTACTTATGTTTATGTATATTTTGTGTATGTATTAAGTGTTTGTGTGTATATATATATATTTGTGTAAGTATTGTATATGTATGTGTGTATAAACATACATACACAAATATACATACATGCACATAAATACATACTTACACTTATACACACAGATATACATACACACATAACACATATATGCACAAAATGCATAAACATAGTACTTACAAAATATATTGGGCTGTCCGGAAAGTTTGTGCCGATTTTTAAAGGAAAGAAAAAGGTCGATAAATACTTGCCATTACATTTTTAATCAACCAAATATGAACCATTTTGTTGCACAATGCGTCTCCATCTTTCCTTTAACTTGAAAATACCCTCTTCCCAGAACTGAGGTGGTTTCATGGCAAAGAATTCATCAAGGTATCTTTTTACGTCATCCAAGGAATTGAAATTTTTATCATTAAGACTATTCTGCAGAGACCTGAATAAGTGGAAATCTGAAGGAGCAATATCTGGTGAATATGGAGGGTGGGGTAACACATCCCAACCAAGCTGCAGCAATTTTTGTCTGGTTCCCAAAGTATCAAGTGCCAAAAATGGACTTTCTTATCTTCCATTTTAAAGGGTTACAGAATTAACACAGGTTATAGGAACATAAATCTTCTTCCACGAAAAGACAGCTTAAACTGTGCTCTAAATGGAGGTGTAGTCAAATCCTGTTTTATGGACTCAACCATGTTCTAAAATAAGTCGAAAGGTAAGCTACTATAAATCGGCAAAACTTTCCGGACAACCCAATGCATGTACACAAACACATATTACATAAACATAAGTGACTCAGCTTCATTTGCTCTTCATAGACATACTATGCCTTTATGGAGTCAGGATGATCCTGGGATTGAAAATCTGCCCTTCATTTGGTTCTTGAACATACGGAATTGGAATCTGATTTAAAAGCATTTGGGTTGCTATTTCTAGCAGTAAAGCTTGGCTGATTCAGATGACATCAGAGATCAAGGGGCAAATAAATGACATTTTCTTCGTAAATTATACGTTGAGATAAGAACTTTGGGATGAATCAGCCAACTGTTGGAATTCAACTTGGGACTGGAACAATAGAATGACTGCATTACAGAATTAATTCTCGTCCATCCTTAACCTCTGATCAAACACCACCAGGGCATATAGTCATTATAGATGTATTATTATTCCTTTATTGCCCACAGGGGGCTAAAGCTAGAGGGGACAAACACGGACAGACAAAGGGTTTAAGTCGATTACATCAACTCTAGTACATAACTGGTACTTATTTAATCGACCCTGAAAGGATGAAAGGCAAAGTCAACCTTGGCAGAATTTGAAATCAGAATGCAATGGCAGACGAAATGCCGCTAAGCATTTCGCCCAGTGTGCTAACGATTCTGGCAGCTCGCCTATAGATGTATTATAATCATGTTATTTAGCTCTCTTTAGTTTTGAGCCACAGGCCCAATTAGCTCTCTGCAGTGGTTAGTTTAAATGTCCCACCGGAGTGTGGCTTTTAAGCTAGTAACCTATAAGTTATGGGCTCAGTACACGTCCACTACACCATGCTGCTCTGCCTATTAACTTCACTGATTCAGTTTAAATCGGTGATTATCAACCAATTTTTTGCTTATGGTCCCTGTTGATTCCTATTTTACTCAGGAAGCAGGGACTGTCATAGTCATTCGATGTATAAAAATTCCTACTATATTTTTATGATTAAATATTATTAGGAATTGTATAAAAAAATATATATGTTATGTATTATAGAAATATAACCAGTTTCTTGCTCATAAATTTTAACAACAAAACTTGTATGGACCCCAGTTAAGACCCAGTGGTTTAAATTATGAATTATAACATGGCATACCAAAATCCCTTTCTAACTCAGATTTCTACCCCACCCACCCTTCTGTTGCCATCTCTACCCTTATCATTTCTCTTTTTCTCTATGCTTTCATCAATTTTCTGATAGTTATTGACCTATCAAGTCAATCAGGACTATGATGAAAAATATTCCATACTTGACAAAACCTAGTTATATCTGTGTCTAAAATTATATTACCAAATGTCTTTATTTTTCTAAAAAGAAAACAAAATCATTGTGTATATAAAATAATAATGAAATTATTGTATACAGTGCTCAGGTGCACCACAACTTGTCAGGAAGATTTGGTTGTTATATCTAGCTTGTCTAGCGACCTTGTAATGACTTTTTCGTTGACTCGTTTTGTAGTAGTAAATGTATTACAGTAAATATTTTTATCAGTAAACTTACAAATAAAACTGGAATTATCTCCCTTGTTTGTTTGCCGTTACTGTTGGATTAAACAAGACTATAATTTCTAAATTTTATAATATTTCAAGAAATTAAAGCATTATCTTACTAAACCATTGAATTAGAAATAATGAGTTGTAGTAGTTGAGTTATAATATATATAATGAAATTTGCTGAGAAATTAATATTTCAAGGTAATATTAGAGGCAATATCAGTGAAGTTACAATGCAAATATCGTTTATATGAGATTTGTGAGCGCCAAAAAAACATACTTACCTGGCACAGGAGTAAACCATGATCATCTAGGTGGTTCTCCCAAAGTGAGGCCCTTCCATTGCACTCCGGTTGGGTTGACCTTTGCGATCGCCCCAAATGTGGGCGACTCGGGTGCGCTATTTCTAAGTGTGGGGTCTGCGTTCGCGCTCACCCCGTCATATCAATCAAAAATAGACGTAAATGAGGAAATGTTCTCATCTTTCAGTTAAATGTCTTTTTTCAGTCTCTCTCACCCGTAATTCAAAGAGTAGAAACTTTTTTGCCCTCACTTAAATACCCCTACTACACTCACATGTTCGTTATCGCTTCTGGTTGTCGTACTGATAAGTGCTAATCCCAGCCACATGCCACATCAGTAGCGAAGTTTGTGTTTTATCCATCTGCACTTCTAATCATGACTTTGTGCTACAGAATTTCGACGTTCACAGATCGCACCCCGCCCCATGATCTCGAGAACCACTCAATGTACAAAACTGACTAAATATTGTTTTGCACCGAGATTGATTTCGTGTTTTCACGTCTTCCCAAACGGTCTCGTTAATAATCTTTCGGTATAAGTCTCATTACTCAGAATTTTTAAGCCAGCTGATTTCTCGACACTTTACAGAAACGAAATATTTATTCAAGTTTGCTTCCCAAACCGAGTTCAGTCCCACTATGTGCACCTAGGGCTTCTAACATAGCCCCGGGCAATCAAACATTACCAAGGTTGAGAACATTTACTGGACGGAAATTGTGTTTATCTACAAACACCGCTGACAACCGGTGGTGGTAGGTACTGGCGTTGATTTGTTCGACTAAAATCTTTAATTCAGTGCTCCAGCATGGCCGCAGACCAATGACTAAAATACGGAAAGGATGAAGAGAATTTTGTTTTCAGCAATGATTTCCATGTACTAGTGATTTTCGAATACTAACACACATTCGGCCACTGCGTGGTACCTTGGGCGAGTGTTTTCTAGTATAGCCCCGGGCTGACCAAAGCCTTATGACTGGATTTGGTAGAGGGAGCTTAAAGAAGCGCGTCACACTCATATATTTGTCTCTCTCGATCACATAATTTCCAGTTTCTGTTGCAACTCCCTTTCTCTCTCGCTCTCTACTTACATCTGTGTATGTATGGACGTATGTGTGTATAAGCACGCGTGCACACACATTTTTCAACGCTATCTAAAATGGAAAGAAAATTGAAACTTTTCGTTTCATGAAATTTTTCTTAAAAAAAAAAAAAATTACGAATGAATATTCATTCTTCTCTGTTAAATATTTATAACTTACTTTCTCCACAGTAATAAATGCTATGTATCTGTACCTATCTGCCTTTTTTAAAGCATTCGCTAGACAAAACTTGCCTCTCTACTCTCACTTTCCTTTTCAAGTGATACGTGAAAAAGTTGATGAGAGATTGACCAGAGAGGAAAGTGTTTGTCTCCAATCCGCGTCTGAAAGGATTGAAGACAAACACTTTCCTCTCTGGTCAATCTCTCATCAACTTCTTCAAGTATCACTTGAAAAGGAAAGTGAGAGTAGACAGGCAAGTTTTGTCTAGCAAATGTTTTAAAAAAAGATGGGTGAATGTAGCAAGGATGGCATGTATGAATGACGAAACCACCTTGAGCATAATCCTATTGACCCGGAAATTTAAAACAGAGGGTTACTCACTTGCAAACAAATGTGGTAACATGTAACAATATGGTCTTTTCCGTAGGCTTTTCTTCTCACGGATAAACCTTATCAGCTTCCCCCTTTACACTTTACATTATGACACTGTGATACACGATCCCTATTGATCGGTTTTTTCCCATTTTTTTTTTTTCTTTGTTTTCTTTTCCTTTTTTGTTTTTTTTTTTCTTCTTTTCCTTTTACGATCCCTTTTGATCGAAAACCTACCCCACTTCTTTTTTTTTCCCCCAAAAAAAGAAAAGCTCTACTTTGTAATCTGTCCTGTCTGTGTGCAGCCCTGTGTGGCTAATAAAGAAACATATCTATCTGTCTGTCTGTCTGTCTGTCTGTGATTTTCGTGTTCGTCTGTAAACTTGTCTGAATGTCTTCGTAGGGAGAGAAATCGAGGTAAAAACCATCTTGTTCACACATCGTCGGGTGTATATATTGTACATGTGTGTATATACATACATGCACAAATACACACACATAAACACTATATTACTTACATATAAATATACATACACGCAAACACATAATACATAAACAGTATTTACACACACATACATAAACAGTTCTTACACACATACATAAATGTACAAAGAATGCATAAACATAGTACTTATACAAATATACACACACACACAAACACAATACACCCACAAAGCGTGCGCGAGCGCGTGTGTATGTGTGTGTGTGTGTGAATGCTGTATTTCTCACCCACTAACGCTTGACAACCGGCGCTGGTTTGTTTTCATCTTTGTAAAAGAAATAGAAATCATTGTGTGTAATTTGAGGAAGATTTCGTTGTTATATCTAGCATGCCTAACGATCATGTAAGATGCTCTTTTGTTGGTTCGTTTTGTGTAGTAAATGTATTACAATAAATATCTTTATCGGTAAACTTACAAATAAAACTGGAATTGTCTCCCTTGTTCATTTGCCGTTACTATTGGATTAAACAAGACTATAATTTCTAAATTTTATAATATTTCAAGAAATTAAAGCATTATCTTACTAAACCATTGAATTAGAAATAATGAGTTGTAGTAGTTGAGTTATAATATATATAATGAAATTTGCTGAGAAATTAATATTTCAAGGTAATATTAGAGGCAATATCAGTGAAGTTACAATGCAAATATCGTTTATATGAGATTAGTGAACGCCTAAAAAACATACTTACCTGGCACAGGAGTAAACCATGATCATCGAGGTGGTTCTCCCAAAGTGAGGCCCTTCCATTGCACTCCGGTTGGGTTGACCTTTGCGATCGCCCCAAATGTGGGCGACTCGGGTGCGCTATTTCTAAGTGTGGGGTCTGCGTTCGCGCTCACCCCGTCATATCAATCAAAAATAGACGTAAATGAGGAAATTTTCTCATGTTCCAGTTAAATGTTTTGTTTCAGTCGCTCTCACCCGTAGTTCAAAGAGTTGTCTAGTATAAACTTTTTTCTTCTCACTTAAATGCTCCCGCTACAATCACATGTTCGTTATCGCTTTGTTTGTCGTACTGATAAGTGCTAATCCCACCCACGCGCCACATCAGCAGCGAAGTTTGTTTTTTATCCATCTGCACTACTAAGCATGACTTTGTGCTACAGAATTTCGACGTTCACATTTACTAGACAAAACTTGCCTCTCTACTCTCACTTTCCTTTTCAAGTGATACTTGAAGAAATTGATAAGAGATTGACCAGAGAGGAAAGTGTTTGTCTCCAATCCGCGTCTGAAAGGATTGAAGACAAACACTTTCCTCTCTGGTCAATCTCTCATCAACTTCTTCAAGTATCACTTGAAAAGGAAAGTGAGAGTAGAGAGGCAAGTTCTGTCTAGCAAATGTTTTAAAAAAAGATGGGTGAATGTAGCAAGGATGGCACGTATGGATGACGAAACCACCTTGAGCATAATCCTATGAACCCGGAAATTTAAAACAAATGTGGTAACATGTAACAATATTGACCGAGGTTACCGTGGTCTTTTCCGTAGGCTTTCTTCCCACGGATAAACCTTATCTGCTTTCCCTTTACACATTACATTATGACACTGTAATACACGATCCCTATTGATCGTTTTTTTCCCCTTTTTCTTTTTTTCTTTGTTTTCTTTTCCTTTTTTGGTTTTTTTTTTCTTCTTTCCCTTTTACGATCCCTTTTGATCGAAAACCTACCCCACTTCTTTTTCGTTCCCCCCCCCCAAAAAAGCAAAGCTCTACTTTGTAATCTGTCCTGTCTGTGTGCAGCCCTGTGTGGCTAATAAAGAAACATATCTGTCTGTCTGTGTATCTGTGATTTTCGTGTTCGTCTGTAAACTTGTCTGAATATCTTAGTAGGGAGAGAAATCGAGGTAAAAACCATCTTGTTCACACATCGTCGATTGTATATATTGTACATGCGTGTATGCACAAATACACACACATAAACACATACATTACTTACATATAAATATACATACACGCAAACACATAATACATAAACAGTATTTACACATATACACACACACATAAATGTACAAAGAATGCATAAACGTAGTACTTATACAAATATACAAACACACAAACACAATACATCCACAAAGCGTGCGCGCGCGCGCGTGTGTGTGTGTGAATGTTGTATTTCTCACCCACTACCGCTTGACAACCGGCGTTGGTTTGTTTTCGTCTTTGTAAAAAATAGAAATCATTGGGTGTAATTTGAGGAAGATTTCGTTGTTATATCTAGCATGCCTAACGATCAGGTAAGATGCTCTTTTGTTGGTTTGTTTTGTGTAGTAAATGTATTACAGTAAATATCTTTATCAATAAACTTACAAATAAAACTGGAATTGTCTCCCTTGTTCATTTGCCGTTACTGTTGGATTAAACAAGGCTATAATTTCTAAGTTTTATAATATTTCAAGAAATTAAAGCATTATCTTACTAAACCATTGAATTAGAAATAATGAGTTGTAGTAGTTGAGCTATAATATATATGATGATATTTAGAGAGAAATTAATATTTCAAGGTAATATTAGAGGCAATATCAGTGAAGTTACAATGCAAATATCGTTTATATGAGATTTGTGAACGCCTATAAAATATACTTACCTGGCACAGGAGTAAACCATGATCATCTAGGTGGTTCTCCCAAAGTGAGGCCCTTCCATTGCACTCCGGTTGGGTTGACCTTTGCGATCGCCCCAAATGTGGGCGACTCGGGTGCGCTATTTCTAAGTGTGGGGTCTGCGTTCGCGCTCACCCCGTCGTATAATCGAAAAATAGACTATCGGAACATTTCCGCCTGGCGGAATGTTCTAGGCTTTACTTTTTTTAAATTTCAATACAGTCTTTGAAATGAAAAGAAGCATCTCTTCGTGTGAATTTAATTCTTTTTCTCCTCACCATTCCAATCCTGGCCGATTTTGGCACTTCAAGAATTTGAAAGGAGCCTGTTTGGTTCATATATATGTATGAATCTAGTCCTCTTAGCTTCGTTTTTCCTTGGGGCTGGCCAGATTGGAGCAATCTCGAGTATATCCAGCCGAAATTGCAAACATAATCTGGAACTCGACTGAGGAAAGAAGACTCTGGATGTTTTGTTGTCCCTTTTTTTGTATCACTTAACTGGATGTTTTGCGTTCTTGTCCCATTTTTTTATTATAAATATACAAGATAAGTATTTTCAGAGGAAAAGGTCTGCGATTTAAGTGAGATTTGGCTGTTGTTTTTAGCATATCCCAAGACCACCATCCTCGTTTACACTCTCACAGTTATTTATGTCTTTTTCAATATTTTTCTCTCATTAAACACGCGCGGTCTATTGGTGGGATATAAGCAACAATAATGTGGTGTTATGAGCCTTGCTGTGTTGTAGGGAAGGATCGGAGGTGAGGGAGTAGGCATGCCCTGTCGGAAGTGAGGTCTGTGGAAACCACTGGAAGTTCCGTGGTGGATATGCGGCATTCAGTGAAGCACGAGAGTCAGTCGACGGCGAACAGCACATCAGAGTGGACGTGTGAGATGGTAGAGTAACGGATAGCACACAAGGACGTGGAGTGAACATTGGAGATCGTGACAAGACGAGGATGTTGAAAGTGACCCTTTCTCCGGACCGACAGGTAAGACTACGGTAATTCTCTTTTCGCTTCTGACTTTTTTCTTCCTTTACAACACAAGCTATTTCGGCTCAAAGGAGAAAAAAAAAGTGATTGGTTTGGTCCGTGTTTCGAATGAGACGTTTAGGCCATTTTGTGTGGGGGAGATATTACCGCTTGACTGCAAAATATTAAGTTGGTGGCAAGACTCCAAGATACAGATGATCTAGCGAGTTTTATACCGTTGTACCACGATGGATAGGCGTTGGCGCTACACCTGAAAATGGAAGAGAAGGGCCAGTTGAGCGCAGAAAAAATAGAAGGCCGGCTGATGGAGGTTTTCACAGAAGGACCATTTATGGCATATGGTCGACTGGGGAAAACAAAGTGGAGGGGCGAACAGGTCGATGTGTTTGCCAACGAAATCAGGAGATTGCCTATACTCGTGAGATATAGAGATGGCACGTTAAAACAATCCGTAAAATTAGCCTTTGTGACTGGATTTCCTGGCCATGTGTCGGTCGAGCTGCAAAAGCTGCCGAACATTCACTCTATGTCAATGGGAGAGGTTATCTCTCGGGCTAGGGCCATTGTCTCATGTTTAGAAGTCAGTAAGACCCCTTAGTGAGGGTTTAACCCCAAAAATTTAGTCGTTTTTTCCTAAGATAAGATTAATACAATTGCACTCTTCGAAGCTGTAGAGTAACCCGAGGATACAAGATGAGTGTTATTTGTAATTCAATAGTACAACAGTGAGAGAGTTTGCTTTGAGATATACTTAGATTGTGATTTCTGCAATGTGGTGCATAAATTGTCAAGTAAAGGGGAGGCATCTTTGCCTCCACTGATTCAGTTGCAAAGTGTTATTTTGAGTAAAGTTATTTGGTTGCAAGCCTCCTTTGAGTTTTTTTTTTTTTATCACTGAGTCAGAGATAGTCCTCAGATAGTAACATTGTTTTCAAAGGCTTTCCAGATAAGTGATTGGTCATTCATAGAGATTTATAGACTGCAATTTATTCCGTTCAGTTACCTATCGACATAGTGATCATTGGCAAAACCCACAGGTGACACTTTCATTTCCCCTTAGCCCTCACATCACACAGTTGTTAATGTTTAGTTTGAGTTGGGTCACGCCCTTCCAATTACTATAGATCTGTAATGCATCTTATGGCTGCGCCGGTCACCTATACGGTGAGGAATCCTACATTGGGGAGTGGTAACGACTAGGGTAGGGTAGCTGACTGCTTATGGGGATCATTCGTCTTTTGGTTTCCCGTAGCTTTGCTCTTTCACAAACCCAGTGAACATTCATATATTTCCGATTTCAAAGAAATTTGAGCAATAGATATAAACACAAGTTTTAAAAGATTCTCAACAATTCAACTTCTCTAGTTGACTTTAAGGACCCCTTAATAGAGGCCTTAACTCACACATTTTAGAGCTTCATGTGCTCCATGTGCTCCATTTTTCAGGGGCAAAAACCTTTGAATGGGTTTTATAAGATTTGGATTTTGGAATCTGGACATAAAGATGAGTAATATGGGATAAATATGTCATGATTAGAATTTTTGTTAGGATGTGTAAACCAGGAAAGAACCCTCATTAAAATTCTTAATCTCCAGTTTTGATGAAATTCGAATCAAGTATTCCAGTTCATTAGTGAAAATATAAAAGTAAAGTCTAATTCTTCAATTGAGTTGTGTGTGTGTGTGTGTGTGTCTCTGTGTGTGTGTCTGTGTGTGTGTGTGTGTGTGTGTGTGTGTGTGTGTGTGTGTGTGTGTGTGTGTGTGTCTTTATTTACCTCGTAACTTGGCGACTCAGCAAAACTCCAGAATGCTTGAGGTTATCTCCCTTAGACTTTAAATGATTCAAGGAAGATAAAAATCGTAAATATCTGAATTACTTCGTTTCTCTACCTGGGTTGCAAGATTCTTGATGCGAATTCGTGTACTGAAACAAATCTTGTGTCTTTATTATTATTGGTGTAATTATTCTCCTAAAACACAAGATATTTTTTTTTATATTACTTCTTTTTAACTGCTCACGAAACTTCTTGAATTTTTTTAATGATTACAGTGTCACACAATTTTTGTCCTTAGGTATCAACTGTAATTTCCTATTTACTTAACCCCTAGAAAGTATGAAAAATAGCAAATATTTCCTCTAAACTTTGCTTTTATTACATTTATTAAAGCCGCCAAAAATTCGTCTCAACACATGGCTATGATGCTACCCCACAACTCCTGCTCGTGATCAGAGATGCACCTATTGTCAGCCCCTAAGGGACGTGCTCAAGCGATTAAGGTCAATCAACTGACAAGCAAATCTGTAGTATTCAGCAGAATATCTTTATATATAAAAGTCAAGTTGTGTGTCTGTCTCCTACGATTTAGATTCCTAACTACTCCCACATTTTGCGGTGCAGTTTAACCAAAACCGGGTATCTTATAGTCGTGTTTCATATCGAGCACTTCTGGGTATTAGCACGCGTCTACGATGAGTCTAAGATTTAAAAAAAATTTACCATCATTGTTTTCTTTTTTAATGCATTTTTCGCTATTATATATGGGAAGTAACTCTCTAAAAATGTCAACGATTTAAAAAAAATTTACTATCATTTTTTTTCCATTTTTAATGCATTTTTTTGCTATCTTTTGACTATAACTCTCTAAAAATGCTTATATAGTTATTTCCCTTACAAACCCGAGCAACGCCGGGCGATACTGCTAGTTAGGTATAATTACATTTCTGCTTCAGCAATTCAGCACTGGATCTGTCTGAAATGTAATGGAAAATAGGTCAGTTTCAAAACATTGGTGTCAAATAGAAAATAACTTACTAAAGAAAAAAAGTAAATATTTTGTTACACAGTGTTATTTTTCCTTTAGTTACTCAGTTACAATTAAAATTAAAACTGTGAGTTACTTTTTGCTTTTCTTCCACAGATAATTTTTTGCTTGCTTTTTGATCCTTTTTGGTTCCTTCTTTTGGTTCCTATCCTGTTGTATATATATATATGTGTGTGTGTGTGTGTGTGTTTTTGTGTCTGTGTTTGTCCCGCCAACATCGCTTGACAACCAATGCTGGTGTGTTTACATCTCCATAACTTAGTGGTTCAGCAAAAACCGATAGAATAAGTACTAGGCTTACAAAGAATAAGTCTTGGAGTCGATTTGCTCAACTAAGGGCGGTGCTCCAGCATGGCCACAGTCAAATGACTGAAACAAGTAAAAGAGTAAAAGAGAGCCTATTTGTACCTTAGTTCTGGGCACAAGAGGACTTTGTATTTGTAATTGCTTTTTAGAGGCTTTCACCAACATAGAGCAATTATGCAAAACAGGCAAATCTTAAAATCATATCTCACTCCAGCTACCTTACACTGATCACTCAAACGGTAAACCACTATACTATAAGAACGACTTTAAATATTTTGAACAACTGAAGTGCAGTGAACGAGACGAAACAGGCCATGAGATTGCGGCTTGTCAAAGTTTGTTGGGCATTTGTAAGGCTTCAGTCGATCAGGAAGTCAGTGTAACATAGTATTAGGACTAAGATTGGACAATGTAACAAACAAGTAAAATCTGTCGTAATGTATGGTTCAAAATGCAGATGAATGCTAAAAGTAAACATGAGTAGCCTCAATGAGTAACCGCAAGGCGGCGAGCTGGCAGAAATGTTAGTGATATTTCGTCTTCTGTTACGTTCTGAGTTCAAATTCCTCCGAGGTCAACTTTACCTTTCATCCTTCCGGGGTCGATAAATTAAGTACCAGTTATGCACTGAGGTCGATGCAATCGACTTAATCTCTTTGTCTGTTCTTGTTTGACCAAACAAAGTCTTAAACGAGAAACTGTATAGCGAAAGTGGTTGCATTAACGTGCTCCTTGAAATAAGCCGCTGGCCGGTTAAATGGCTGAGGTACTCGCTCAGAAGGAATCTGGACAAGATACCAAAATAAACATTAAGATGGATACTAACTGTAAAATGAAAGATGGATGACCAAAGAATAGGTAGTCTAGGACAGTTGAGGGTAAGCTGTGAGAAATCTTCATGGCTCTTGTTAAATGGCATCAAATCGACCAAACCTTGTTTCTAAGTTGGGAAAAAATATGTTACATTTCAAAAATGCAAATTACATTATGTGATAATGTTGAATCTAGAAAAAACATAATCACAGGAAATAAAAATCAAGAAAAAGTTACATAATGACTGATCTAATTTTGTACCCACCACCCAAAAAACACCTCCTTTTTATTTATTTATTTTTTTTTTTTTTACTACACAACCCCCATTTTCGGCTGCAGAGAATACGAATCTGCAAAAAAATTTCTCAAAATTTTTTTTGTCGAATTATGCAGAAAAATATGAAGGTTATGATTCTGAAAAAAATTTCCAAAAATTTTTCTACTTGGGGTTAAGGTTAGGATTAGGGCTTTAGGGTTAGGGTTAGAGTTAGGGTTAGAGTTTTAGGGTTAGGGTTTTAGGTTTATAGTTTTAGGGTTAGGGCTAGGGTTAGGGTTTGGGTTTTAGGGTTAGATTTTTAAGGTTAGGATTTTAGGGTCAGGGTTAGGGTTTCAGGGTGAGGGTTACAGTTAAGGTTTTAGGGTTAGTATGTGTGTGTCTACTGTATTACCATAAGAGCTATTAATAGTTCATTGCAGTGAGACATAAGTTTAGGCAGATTTTTATAAAATAGGCCAAATATGTGCACAGAACCTAAAGATTGTTTTGAGACACAAGGCCTACCTAACTTCTTACCATACAGCCACACCTGCACATATTGGGTAACTAAATTTTAAAAGCTGTTTTAGAAGTAATATTTTATATACATAAACAAAATTAATGGTAAATTCAGCTGTCAATGTTACTGTTGTTACCTTATTTCTCAGGTAAGTCATAGTTTCATTGACAGTGTTTGCAATTGTAGAGGCCCATGGCTTAATGTTTTGGGTATTGGACTCTTGATCATAAGGTACTGGTTTTGATTCCTGGACTGGACGACATTTTGTGTTTTTGAGTAAAACACTTTATTTCACATTGCTGGCAAAAATGAGTAACCTTGCGACGGACCAGCATCCCATCCAGGTGGGGAATATGTACACCATGAAATCAGGAAACCGGCCCGATTGAGTTGGTATGATTCAAGGAGCTAACTAACTTTAATAGTGTTTGCAAATGTTAGGGATGATATCAGGATTACTTAACCTTTGTTCTCCATTACAAAAGGTATAAACTCTATATACAGTTGAAATAATAGAACATAATTCAAATTCTCCTCTCACTTAACTACTCTGGTATTACTGAGTTAGAGACAAATATTAGAAATTCAGTTTAATAACGATACAGCCACTGCCTGTATCCAACATTGTTTGATACTGTGTCAGAAGAAATGAAGCGTTTATATGGGTGTAAATGTTAAGAGATTTGTATTACAAAAGATTGAGAAATGACAGGAATAGAAAGAAAAATATTGACAATATCATGTGTTCTCAGTCTGTTGTGTGTTCAAATATCAATCTCCTCTGGATATTGCATTACTAAAAAGCACCATTATTATATAAATGGATTCATCACAGTAATGCAATGAGTAAAATAATTGGCAATCTTTTGGTTAAAATAAGCAGCAAAGAAAAAAATTATTTCTTCAATTTTACTTTTCAGCACAGGAGTGGCTGTGTGGTAAGTAGCTTGCTTACCAACCACATAGTTCTGGGTTCAGTCCCACTGTGTGACACCTTGGGCAAGTGTCTTCTGCTCTAGCCTCAGGCCGACCAAAGCCTTGTGAGTGGATTTGGTAGATGGAAACTGAAAGGAGCCCACTGTATATATATATATATATATGTATGTATGTATGTATATATTTCTGTGTCTGCTTTTGTCCCCCCAACATCGCTTGACAACCGATGCTGGTGTGTTTACATCCCCGTCACTTAGCAATTCGGCAAGAGAGACTGATCGAATAAGTGCTAGGCTTACAAAGAATAAGTCCTGAGGTCGATTTGCTCAACTAAAGGCGGTGCCCCAACATGGCCGCAGTCAAATGACTGAAACAAATAAAAGAATAAAAAAAAAGCTGAATTACTTATGTTTATGTATATTTTGTGTATGTATTAAGTGTTTGTGTGTATATATATAGATTTGTGTAAGTATTGTATATGTATGTGTGTATAAACATACATACACAAATATACATACATGCACATAAATACATACTTACACTTATACACACAGATATACATACACACATAAACACATATATGCACAAAAATGCATAAACATAGTACTTACAAAAATATATTGGGCTGTCCGGAAAGTTTGTGCCAATTTTTAAAGGAAAGAAAAAGGTCAATAAATATTTGCCATTACATTTTTAATCAACCAAATATGAACCATTTTGTTGCACAATGCGTCTCCATCTTTCCTTTAACTTGAAAATACCCTCTTCCCAGAACTGAGGTGGTTTCATGGCAAAGAATTCATCAAGGTATCTTTTTACGTCATCCAAGGAATTGAAATTTTTATCATTAAGACTATTCTGCAGAGACCTGAATAAGTGGAAATCTGAAGGAGCAATATCTGGTGAATATGGAGGGTGGGGTAACACATCCCAACCGAGCTGCAGCAATTTTTGTCTGGTTCCCAAAGTATCAAGTGCTGAAAATGGACTTTCTTATCTTCCATTTTAAAGGGTTACAGAATTAACACAGGTTATAGGAACATAAATCTTCTTCCACGAAAAGACAGCTTAAACTGTGCTCTAAATGGAGGTGTAGTCAAATCCTGTTTTATGGACTCAACCATGTTCTAAAATAAGTCGAAAGGTAAGCTACTATAAATCGGCACAAACTTTCCGGACAACCCAATACATGTACACAAACACATAATACATGCACAAACATTACGTAAACATAAGTGACTCAGCTTCATTTGCTCTTCATAGACATATTATGCCTTTATGGAATCAGGATGATCCCGGGATTGAAAATCTATCCTTCATTTGGTTCTTGAACATACAGAATTGGAATCTGATTTAAAAGCATTTGTGTTGCTATTTCTAGCAGGTAAAGCTTGGCTGATTCAGATGACATCAGAGATCAAGGGGCATATAAATGACATTTTCTTCGTAAATTATATGTTGAGATAAGAACTTTGGGATGAATCAGTCAACAGTTGGAATTCAACTTGGGACTGGAACAATAGAATGACTGCATTACAAAATTAATTCTCGTCCATCCTTAACCTCTGATCAAACACCACCATGGCATATAGTCATTATAGATGTATTATTATTCCTTTATTGCCCACAGGGGCCTAAACATAGAGGGGACAAACAAGGACAGACAAAGGGTTTAAGTCGATTACATCAACTCCAGTACATAACTGGTACTTATTTAATTGACCCTGAAAGGATGAAAGGCAAAGTCAACCTTGGCAGAATTCGAAATCAAAATCCACCGGCAGACGAAATGCCGCTAAGATGTATTATAATCATGTTATTTAGCTCTCTTTAGTTTTGAGCCGCAGGCCCAATTAGCCCTCTACGGTGGTTAGTTTAAATGTCCAACCGGAGTGTGGCTTTTAAGCTAGTAACCTATAAGTTATGGGCTCAGTACACGTCCACTGCACCATGCTGCTCTGCCTATTAGCTTCACTGATTCAGTTTAAATCGGTGTTAAGACCCATTGGTTTAAATTATGAATTATAACATGGCATATCAAAATCCCTTTCTAACTCCGCTTTCTACCCCCACCCCAACCCACCCTTCTGTTGCCATCTCTACCCTTATCATTTCTCTTTTTCTCTATGCTTTCATCAATTTTCTGATAGTTATTGACCTATCAAGTCAATCAGAACTATGATGAAACATATTCCATACTTGACAATACCTTTTTATCTGTGTCTAAAATTATATTACCAAATGTCTTTATTTTTCTAAAATGAAAAAAATCATTGTGTATATTGTAAGGAAGATTTGGTTGTTATATCTAGCTTGTCTAGCGACCTTGTAATGACTTTTTCGTTGTCTCGTTTTGTAGTAGTAAATGTATTACAGTAAATATTTTTATCGGTAAACTTACAAATAAAACTGGAATTATCTCCCTTGTTCACTTGCCAGTACCGTTAATTTAAATAAGATTATAATTTCAAAAATATATTAACAGATTATAGCATTAAATTAAAACACCATTTAATTAGAAATAATGAGTTATATTAAGGTGGTCTATAATGTATGTGACGAAATTAGTTAAAGAATTAATATTTTAAGGTAATATTAGAGGCAATATCAGTGAAGTTACAATGCAAATATCGTTTATATGAGATTTGTGAACGCCTATAAAACATACTTACCTGGCACAGGAGTAAACCATGATCATCTAGGTGGTTCTCCCAAAGTGAGGCCCTTCCATTGCACTCCGGTTGGGTTGACCTTTGCGATCGCCCCAAATGTGGGCGACTCGGGTGCGCTATTTCTAAGTGTGGGGTCTGCGTTCGCGCTCACCCCGTCATATCAATCAAAAATAGACGTAAATGAGGAAATTTTCTCATGTTCCAGTTAAATGTTTTGTTTCAGTCGCTCTCACCCGTAGTTCAAAGAGTTGTCTAGTATAAACTTTTTTCTTCTCACTTAAATGCTCCCGCTACAATCACATGTTCGTTATCGCATTTGTTTGTCGTACTGATAAGTGCTAATCCCACCCACGCGCCACATCAGCAGCGAAGTTTGTTTTTTATCCATCTGCACTACTAAGCATGACTTTGTGCTACAGAATTTCGACGTTCACATTTACTAGACAAAACTTGCCTCTCTACTCTCACTTTCCTTTTCAAGTGATACTTGAAGAAATTGATAAGAGATTGACCAGAGAGGAAAGTGTTTGTCTCCAATCCGCGTCTGAAAGGATTGAAGACAAACACTTTCCTCTCTGGTCAATCTCTCATCAACTTCTTCAAGTATCACTTGAAAAGGAAAGTGAGAGTAGAGAGGCAAGTTCTGTCTAGCAAATGTTTTAAAAAAAGATGGGTGAATGTAGCAAGGATGGCACGTATGGATGACGAAACCACCTTGAGCATAATCCTATGAACCCGGAAATTTAAAACAAATGTGGTAACATGTAACAATATTGACCGAGGTTACCGTGGTCTTTTCCGTAGGCTTTCTTCCCACGGATAAACCTTATCTGCTTTCCCTTTACACATTACATTATGACACTGTAATACACGATCCCTATTGATCGTTTTTTTCCCCTTTTTCTTTTTTTCTTTTTTTCTTTCCTTTTTTGGTTTTTTTTTTCTTCTTTCCCTTTTACGATCCCTTTTGATCGAAAACCTACCCCACTTCTTTTTCGTTCCCCCCCCCCAAAAAGCAAAGCTCTACTTTGTAATCTGTCCTGTCTGTGTGCAGCCCTGTGTGGCTAATAAAGAAACATATCTGTCTGTCTGTGTATCTGTGATTTTCGTGTTCGTCTGTAAACTTGTCTGAATATCTTAGTAGGGAGAGAAATCGAGGTAAAAACCATCTTGTTCACACATCGTCGATTGTATATATTGTACATGCGTGTATGCACAAATACACACACATAAACACATACATTACTTACATATAAATATACATACACGCAAACACATAATACATAAACAGTATTTACACATATACACACACACATAAATGTACAAAGAATGCATAAACGTAGTACTTATACAAATATACACACACACAAACACAATACATCCACAAAGCGTGCGCGCGCGCGGGCGTGTGTGTGTGTGTGTGCGCGCGTGTGTGTGTGTGAATGTTGTATTTCTCACCCACTACCGCTTGACAACCGGCGTTGGTTTGTTTTCGTCTTTGTAAAAAATAGAAATCATTGGGTGTAATTTGAGGAAGATTTCGTTGTTATATCTAGCATGCCTAACGATCAGGTAAGATGCTCTTTTGTTGGTTTGTTTTGTGTAGTAAATGTATTACAGTAAATATCTTTATCAATAAACTTACAAATAAAACTGGAATTGTCTCCCTTGTTCATTTACCGTTACTGTTGGATTAAACAAGGCTATAATTTCTAAGTTTTATAATATTTCAAGAAATTAAAGCATTATCTTACTAAACCATTGAATTAGAAATAATGAGTTGTAGTAGTTGAGCTATAATATATATGATGATATTTAGAGAAAATTAATATTTCAAGGTAATATTAGAGGCAATATCAGTGAAGTTACAATGCAAATATCGTTTATATGAGATTTGTGAACGCCTAAAAAAATATACTTACCTGGCACAGGAGTAAACCATGATCATCTAGGTGGTTCTCCCAAAGTGAGGCCCTTCCATTGCACTCCGGTTGGGTTGACCTTTGCGATCGCCCCAAATGTGGGCGACTCGGGTGCGCTATTTCTAAGTGTGGGGTCTGCGTTCGCGCTCACCCCGTCGTATAATCGAAGAATAGACTATCAGAATTTTTCCGCCTCACTTTTTATAAATTTCAATACAGTCGTTGAAATGAAAAGAAGCATCTCTTCTTGTGAAATGTAATTCTTTCACTCCTCACCATTCCAATCCTGACCGATTTTGGCTCTTCAAGAATTTGAAAGGAGCCTGTTTGGTTTATATATTTGTATGAATCTAGTCGTCTCAGCTTCGTTTTTCCTTGGGGCTGGCCAGATTGGAGCAATCTCGAGTATATCCAGCCGAAATTGCAAACTTAATCTGGAAAGAAGACTCTGAATGACCCAAGACCACCATCCTCGTTTACACTCTCACATTTATTGATGTTTTTTTCAATATTTTTCTCTCATTAACACATTTTATGGAATTATAATGCCGAATGTAACACACGCGCGATCTATTGGTGGGATATAAGCAACAATAATGTGGTGTTATGAGCCTTGCTGTGTTGTAGGGAAGGATCGGAGGTGAGGGAGTAGGCATGTCCTGTCAGAAGTGAGGTCTGTGGAAACCACTGGAAGTTCCGTGGTGGATATGCGGCATTCGGTGAAGCACGAGAGTCAGTCGACGGCGAACAGCACATCAGAGCGGACGTGTGAGACGGTCGAGTAACGGATAGCGCGCAAGGACGTGGAGTGAACATTGGAGTTCGTGACAAGACGTGGATGTTGAAAGTGACCCTTTCTCTGGACCGACAGGTAAGACTACGGTAATTCTCTCTTCGCTTCTGACTTTTTTCTTCCTTTACAATACAAGATATTTCGGTTCAAAGGAGAAAAAAAAAGTGATTGGTTTGGTCCGTGTTTCGAATGAGACGTTTAGGCTATTTTGTGTGGGGGAGATATTACTGCTTGACTGCAAAATATTAAGTTGGTGGCAAGACTCCAAGATACAGATGATCTAGCGAGTTTTATACCGTTGTACCTCGGTGGATCGGCGTTGGCGCTACACCTGGAAATGGAAGAGAAGGGCCAGTTGAGCGCAGAAAAAATAGAAGGCCGTCTAATGGAGGTTTTCACAGAAGGACCATTTATGGCATATGGTCGACTGGGGAAAACAAAGTGGAGGGGCAAACAGGTCGATGTGTTTCCCAACGAAATCAGGAGATTGGCTATACTCGTGGGATATAGAGATGGCACGTTAAAACAATCCGTAAAATTAGCCTTTGTGACTGGATTTCCTGGCCATGTGTCGGTCGAGCTACAAAAGCTGCCGAACATTCAGTCTATGTCAATGAGAGAGGTGCTCTCTCGGGCCAGAATCATCGTCTCGTGTTGCGGGACGACACCTTTGGCAGCGACTGCAACACCGAGAAGGGGTCGAACAAAGAGCGGCGGAGAGGAGTCGAACAAGGAACTTTTTCTTTATTACCCACGAGGGGCGACATAGAGGGGACACTACAAGACATTGGGGACATAGAACATTATAAAATAAAAGTATGCAAGATGAAATTTTGAAAAGTCGAACAAGGAACGTGCGCGACCCCTCAAAGGACAGTGTTTTCGGTGTCAGTTTTCCCACATGGCGGGGGACTGCAGGGAACCCAGGCCTGGAGTGATTTGCCATTGATGCAGACAGATAGGCCACATCGCTGGTGAATGTGTGCAGGGAAACGGTCCAAGGGAGACTACTGCGCTGCTGGTTGTCCCGTCGAAGGAATAGAGGCCTGTTTACAGTCGTTGCCAGTAGTAGAAGTCGTGATGAACGGAAAGGTATCACGAGCCTTCGCAGACACGGGCTGCTCAACAACCCTAATGACTCCAGAAGTGGTAGAAGAATGCGGTGGAGTAAGTAGTGTAAGGGCTGTTACAGATGTAAAAACCAATGTTTTTTGTAAAGTTATTGTTGTAAGTTTAAGAAAGTAAGATAATCACAGTTCGTCTCGCAGCGGGGGCGAGGCGGCTGTCTCATCTACACCCTGTTTATATTCATTTCATTTTCATTTTTTCATTCGTTTTGTGTTCCCGCGTGTATTTTGTATTGTCCTCTCTATATAATCAGGCCATTGTGCCTATAATAAAGAATTAGCCGTAATTCTCTCTTCGCTTCTGTTTTTTTTTTCACAAAAAAATGGTAATTAAAATGTTTACCCCTACTTCAATGTGTGTGTGTGTAAAGGAAAACTTTTGGCAAGACTTCCGCCTATCCTGCCCCCCCCCCCCAAAAAAAACCCACCCTTAAAAAAAAATTTTCCACACAACTCCTCGCCCCCACCCCCACCTTTGGCTACGGGGAATACGAATCTACAAAAAAATTGGCAAAAATCGACATTTCTAAATTACCACCCCACCCCCATTTCCTTCATTTTAAACTTTTTTTCACAATTTTTTTTTCAATATATACGGAAAAATACGGAGATTATGATTCTGAAAAAATTTCCAAAAATCTTTGTAAAATTTTTTTTAAGAATTTTTTTTTTCTAAATAAGCGGAAAAATACGGACAAACATTTCAAAACATTTCTGTATTTACGGTTACGGCTTTAGGGTTAGGGTTAGGGTAAGGTTAGGGTTACGGTTTTAGGGTTAGTGTTGGGGAAAAAAGACAAAATTGAAGAAGTTGTGGGGAAGGGGAGGAATTTCCCAACGCCGATTTTTGGCAATTTTCCGGAACCTCCATATCCGAAAACGGGGATTTTGGGCACAAAAAATTACAAAAATTAACAAATTTGAGAGAATATGGGGGTGGGGGGACGGGCGGAAGTATTTCCAAACTTTTCCTAACAGAAAAGTATACTGTTAAAATGAATTATCTTTTACATACTACTTTTTTGAAATCACTGTTTATAAGTGCCAGCAATGACCTTCTCAGGATCTAAAATATTTTGTATTATGAAGAGAAACAATCGAGGCCGGGCAGTGGGATAGAAAAAAAAAATCATAAATATAAAAAAATTAATTCCGTAAATGTGTTTATGGAGAGAAAAATATTGAAAAACTTCAATAGATGTATCAGTGAGAAAGAAAGAAACAAGGAGGGCCATCATAGGATGTGCTAGAAATAACAACCAAATCTCCATTAAAACACACACTTTTTCTTCTGAGAATATTTACAATACTTTTCTTTTTACTGAAAAGGATCCTATCATAGTTTTACTTGCAAAAGAATTCGCCAAGATTGGTCCGGAGTGTGATGGTGAGGTGGTGGGAGAGTAAAAAAGAATAAATTTTGAACACGTATCTTCATAAAAAGCTGACCTTCCCATTCACGAAAAATATTGTTTACACATATATTGGCGTTGTTATACTACGTGCTACCCAGAGTGTCCCTTAAGATTGCCATCCCTTACCTCTTCCCTCAATCCTCTTTTACAGGCTTATACAGTAGATCCGTAAGTACTATCCCCGTAAAAGTGCCGTCTAAGCTGATCACCCCATTGCCTCCTCCCCAACTATGCTACAAGCATTGATTGTAAAAGTCTTCCGTCAGTGGTTTTGTTTATAAGATATTTTATTTAGTAGTAAAATTTTTATACTTCAATAATAATGTTTTACTTGTTTTACATATTTTTTTCTTGAATGTATGTCTATATTTCAACGAAACACGATATTACTTATTCCGGGCATCAAACAAATCTTTATTGAGATCACTGTGGATCAAACACAGAAATAGGGGCAGCACAGGACAAACAATTACATAGAATGAATGAGTTCGTGTTATATAAAAAATTTTGCGATTATTATATACAAAGTATAAATAATTTACAAATAAATAAAGATTATGACTACTTAAAACTTAAACTTTAAAAAAAACACAATCGGTCGTACGTACACTGACGCGCGCGCCCGCGTGTGTATACTCTATTTCATTTGCCCCACCACTGCTTGACAACCGGCGCTGGTTAGTTTTCATCTTTGTAAGAAAAAATAGAAATCATTGTGTGTAATTTGAGGAAGATTTCGTTGTTATATCTAGCATGCCTAACGATCATGTAAGATACTCTTTTGTTGGTTCGTTTTGTGTAGTAAATGTATTACAGTAAATATTTTTATCGGCAAACTTACAAATAAAACTGGAATTGTCTCCCTTGTTCATTTGCCGTTACTGTTGAATAACACGAGGCTATAATTTCTAAACTTTATAATATTTCAAGAAATTAAAGCATTATCTTACTAAACCATTGAATTAGAAATAATGAGTTGTAGTAGTTGAGCTATAATATATATGATGATATTTAGAGAGAAATTAATATTTCAAGGTAATATTAGAGGCAATATCAGTGAAGTTACAATGCAAATATCGTTTATATGAGATTTGTGAACGCCGAAAAAAATATACTTACCTGGCACAGGAGTAAACCATGATCATCTAGGTGGTTCTCCCAAAGTGAGGCCCTTCCATTGCACTCCGGTTGGGTTGACCTTTGCGATCGCCCCAAATGTGGGCGACTCGGGTGCGCTATTTCTAAGTGTGGGGTCTGCGTTCGCGCTCACCCCGTCATATAATTCAAGAACAGACAGTCTACCAACAGAAGTTGGATTTTCGCCTTTTGACAAGATTTTCTAGGTTGTTTCTCTTTTCATTTGTCTTTCAATTATGAAAAACATTTTGGCTGGGTTTCTCTGTCAACTTATTTTCTCCAAAGCACCCGCGGATACTGGTAAAAATCGATTTTCAGCCATAACTTTTGCCAATCTCCATGTGAGTTAATGCTAGAAACGAAAACAAAGAGTGAACTTTTAGATTAATACCCGCTCGTTTTCCACCAAGAAATTTCTCGGAATGTTTGCGTGGAATCAAGTACCCTGACCTCCTAATATGCTGCAGATCCCTTATTTTAGTTCGGTCAGGAAGGGGGGGGGCGAAGGGGACCCCCATTCCCGGAATCATTGGGAATTTTCTTTTTTCGTTAAATGAATTTCTGTGACCTAATATGCTACAGAAACCTTTTTGGAGAGAGAGAAAAACGGGGTGAGGTGAGGTGGAAGCTCCTAATATTTTACAGAAAAAAATTTCCAGAGTATGAATTATATGGTTCGTTATTGAATATAGATATATATTGTAGAGACTGTGATATATATCTGTAGTGAATCTTGCATGTATGAAGTGGATTCGATCCACCATTCTCAAATTTAAATTATCACTGCAGCAGAACTTTTCCCACGGTGGAACAATGGTTTTTCTCTGACAGCAGTTTTATATTTTCCAGATGCCTTTAGCTAGGCCGAAATAATGTCTTCACCGCTTGACCCTTTCTAACCTCTTCTACTTCACCAAAAGCTAGAATAGAGATAACAAGACCACCAACTAAATCTATTGTTCCCAATGATATATCTAGCCTTCTGGATAGTTATATAAGCAAGCATACCCCAAGCAAAAATCAGTTAGTCACTTTGGTGACAACTCGTGAGTTGAGAGAGAGCTAACATCGGTTAGTGAACCGACCACTAGAATCATGGAAGCAGGCAGACAAAACGGCCAGAGGGAAACAGAAAGACAACGTCCCACACTCTCTCACTCTCACTAGCTCCAATTCTGTTCTCTTACAACGTCATTCTGTCTCTCTCTGTAACTACTACTAAACAATGTAGAGGCCACAAACACAAACTTTACTTCGCATGCTTTTGGATTTATCATAACCTGCTCGTCGAGGCAAGGTATTGTAACGTAACGGTAAATAAACTTTTCCTTAAAACTTCATGCATTATTCATCTTTCACATCCTACAGTAAACAATTATAACAACTTTTGATCGTTACAACTGCTGACTTCGACACATCATAAAATTGTTTACTAATCAATTTCTGCCGTTACATATATATATATATATATATATATATATATATATATATATATATATCTTAGAAAATGTAACATATGTGCATATATATATATATATATATATATATATATATATATATATATATATATATATATATATATATCCTCCCCAATTACGCTACAAGCATTGATTGTAAAAGTCTTCCGTCAGTGGTTTTGTTTTATAAAATATTGTATTTAGTAGTAAAATTTTTATACTTCAATAATAATGTTTTACATAATTGTTTCTTGAATGTATGTCTATATTTCACCGAAACACGATATTACTTATTCCGGGCATCAATCAACCGGTCGTACATTGGTATATATACAGATATCATATACGTGCGTGTGTGTATGCTCTATTTGTCCCGCACCACCGCTTGACAACCGGCCCCGGTTAGTTTTCATCTTTGTAAAAAATATAAACCATTGTGTGTAATTTGAGGAAGATTTCGTTGTTATATCTAGCATGCCTAACGATCATGTAAGATACTCTTTTGTTGGTTCGTTTTGTGTAGTAAATGTATTACAGTAAATATTTTTATCGGTAAACTTACAAATAAAACTGGAATTGTCTCCCTTGTTCATTTGCCGTTACTTTTGGATTAAACAAGGTTATAATTTCTAAACTTTATAATATTTCAAGAAATTAATCATTATCTTACTAAACCATTGAATTAGAAATAATGAGTTGTAGCAGTTGAGTTATAATATATATAATGGAATATGCTGAAAAATTAATATTTTAAGGTAATATTAGAGGCAATATCAGTGAAGCTACAATGCAAATATCGTTTATATGAGATTAGTGAACGCCTAAAAAACATACTTACCTGGCACAGGAGTAAACCATGATCATCAAGGTGGTTCTCCCAAAGTGAGGCCCTTCCATTGCACTCCGGTTGGGTTGGCCTTTGCGATCGCCCCAAATGTGGGCGACTCGGGTGCGCTATTTCTAAGTGTGGGGTCTGCGTTCGCGCTCACCCCGTCATATCAATCAAAAATAGACGTAATATAAAAAATTTCTCGCCCATTGTGTGCTGTGTTGTTTCGGGCGTTCATATTCAACCCGTAAACTAAACGAAAAATAGACTTTTGCAATTGACGGATATTTTATTATTATTTTTATAATTATTATTATTATTGCAAGGACTATAATAATAACAACATCGAAATATACCTTAGGTATGAGAACCCAGGTTCGAAATTTCCTCAAGACACTTGAAGAAGGCTGGAGGGTACACCAGCAGAAACGTTGTGTTAATAACAAACATGAGGACGAATATCCATCAATTGTACATAATAATGGACCAGAACGGACATTAGTTTGAAAAGAAGGCATTGACAAAACAATAGAATAATGTCTGTAGATTCTATTAAATTTTGAAAATGAAATAATTTTAATAACCTATTTTACAATTATTTAAAGTGTGTATATATTTTGGGGGGATACCCTGTACAAACACACACATACATACATGATATACAATCCCGTTCTTCATTCGGTTATATTGCTCAAACCTTGGGTATCTTTAGCACTCCAGATCAACGATGATCAAGATTTTGTAGTTGTGACCATCTCGTCTTAAGTCATATATTGGGTAAAGATGCGCAGGGTGAGATATCACTGCTATATCTCCATCAGCTTGAACTGATGATGTTGTGGTGCACCTGAGCACTGTATACAATAATTTCATTATATATTACTAGCAGTATCGCCCGGCGTTGCTCGGGTTTGTAAGGGAAATAACTATATAAGCATTTTTAGAGAGTTATAACCAAAAAAATAGCAAAAAATGCATAAAAAATGGAAAAAAATTATGGTAAATTTTTTTTTAAATCGTTGACTCATCGTAGACATTTTTAGAGAGATACTTCCCTAATATAATAGCGAAAAAAAATACATTAAAATGGAAAAAAAATTTTTTTTTAATCGTAGACTCATCGTAGACGTGCGCTAATACCCAGAAGGGCTCGATATGAATCACGACTATAAGATACCCGGTTTTGGTTAAACTGCACCGCAAAATGTGGGAGTAGTTAGGAATCTAAATCGTAGGAGACAGACACACAACTTCTCTATTATATATAAAGATAATAGCAAATCATATTGTATACATAAACAAACATGGAAGCGAATGAAAAAATTAGGGCCCAATTGGAACCGAACCTTGCCCAGCTCTAACTATCCTACCAGAATCTTTTTTTGCAATCAGTATTGAACGTGGTTCAATTTTTATACCATTGTAGTTAAATCTATGCATATTTTCGTATTCCTTTTCATTTTAATCCACCGTTTGATGTTGAACGGAGATCGAAATACAGTTGCGTGATATTTTCCTTATTCCAACAACAAATGTTGCATTCAGGAAATCTTTCAAGGACTCTTTCTAATAAATCAACAGCTTAGTTTTTCGTCACCATTTTATTTCAGTTTAGACATAACCTACCACTTCTTTAAAAACAGCGCGGTTGATATTTAACTCCAGGTCAGCCCTAATAGTACCTGTACTTGTGGCGACATTCACCCTGGGCGGGTTGAGCCGGCTTCTTCTACCGCCCTCGAGGCATCTCGAAGAAGTTGAAAGAAGTTTCGTGGGAATATGTGGATTTCACAAGCGGTCCCCAACAATCCCGCATGTGGAGACATCCTGTTTGCCGCAGATTGTCTGCGGACGCAGGGACAGAACGACCGAGGAGCCGCCAGTTGCCGAAACAGACACTCCGAGGATTTTCACCAGAGCCCCCGTCTGCCGGGTTATGGCCCTAATACCACTCGGTGTCAGACCAATCCGCCTTGGGTGGCCCTACCAGGAACCGAAGTTCCCGACGGCATAGCTCAGACACTACCCGTTACCAGCGTCCCCACCACGGTGAGGAGGTGATGGACTTTGGGGACGCAGCCCTAATAGAATAGAGCAACAATGTTTTGACGGCGATCGTCGCATTTAATTTTTAGGCTCGGTGTATAAGTATATTCAGTGGGCCAGGACACTATCCAATGTCCTCCCCACCACTTTTCTTTTGAAGGCGACGGGATGTGACTTGAGGGAGAACTGTATTGTTTTAACGAGTCGATCAACCACTCGAACTACCTTCGCTGGTTCGTAAAATATAGTGTTGTGTAGGTAGACCTTATACACAACGCTATTTATGGTGTACTAGCAGTATCGCCCGGCGTTGCTCGGGTTTGTAAGGGAAATAACTATAAAGCATTTTTAGAGAGTTATAGCCAAAGAATAGCAAAAAAATGGAAAAAAAATGATGGTAAATTTTTTTTTGAGAGTAAAAAAGGTCGAGTTGCGTCCTCTAGACAGTCTGTGGTTTGTGTTTCTGATTCTCGACCCCATGTCGAATTTATCGATTTTTTTCAGAACTGGGGGAACTTTTCAAAATTTTCGCTGAATTATGACATTGGGCTATGTGTGTGTCAAGTTTCATCAGAATCGGTTGAAAGCCGTGGTCAGGGTGAGGGTACAACCTAACAGACACACAGACACAAACTGCCGTTTATATAGAGAGAGATAGAGCTTTAGAAATAAAATATTTGTTTGGGATCATAGTGTTTTAACGTTAGGTTATTCGTTAAATAATACTGTTTTCCTTGGCATTTTATTGTATCCTTGCCGCTTCTGTTTTGCCTCTTTAATTTCCTCGATTGTCAGTGACGATATTCTTGATAAATTCTACTTTTAAATTGATTTACCGCGATAAAATTTTATCACTATGGAATAGCAAAATTTAATAAAAATATGAATCATGTTCTGGTGGGCTGATTTTAAACTTTAGGGATAGAATTGAGCAAGATTTCCTTTTGTACCGCCCCCCCCCCAAACACCCCTTTTTTTAAAATTTAATTTTTTTTCTAAACAAACCCCCGTTTTCGGCTACGGAGAATACGAATCTGCAAAAAAAATTGGCATTTTTAAATTCCTCCCACCCCTAAATTCTTCATTTTCAACTTATTTTCACAATTTTTTTTTCTTTCAAAATATGCGGTAAAATACAGAGATAATGAATGATTCTGAAAGAATTTCCAAAAATTTTTGTAAAATTTTTTTCACAAAATTTTTTTTTTTTTTTGTCAAAATATGCGGAAAAATCCGGAGATTATGATTCTGAAAAAAAAAATCCAAAAGTTTTTCTACTTACGGTTAGAGTTAGGGTTAGGATTTAGGGTTATGGTTACGGTTAAGGTTTTAGGTTTAGGGTTTCAGGGTTAAGGTTGGGGTTTTAGGGTTAGGGTTACGGAAAAAAATTAAATGAAGAAATTGGGGGGGGGGGGTAAAGGGGGCAATCAATTTCAAAATTCCGATTTTTGGCAATTTCCCGGAATCTCCGTATCCGAAAACGTGGGTTTTTTTGGGGAAAAAAAAAATTTAAAGCAATAATTTGCGATAAAATAGGGGCGGGGCGGGAGGAAGTCTATCCTAGAATTGTAACTGGTAGTTTATAAATATTAAAAAAAAACAAAAAAAACAAAAGACATTTTCCATAATTTTGAAACTTTGGAATGTTACAGAAGTGGCACGGTCTTCGTAATAATTTTTCCTACTATAGGCACAAAGCCTGAAATTTTGGTGGAGGGAACAAGTCGATTACATCGACTGGTACTTATTTTATCGACCCCCGAAAGGATGAAAGGCTAGGAAGACCTCGGCGGAATTTGAACTCGAGTCGGAAGAAATACTGTTTAAACATTTTCCGGCGTGCTTAAATGATCCCGCCGCCAACTCGTCACCTTAATATTTTGCAATAATAAAATTCAGCGCATATACAAGTAGCAGCGAGGTAGATTGTTAGACATGTTCTCTCCCTTGACGCATTCTTTAGTGTTTAGTGCTGCGTTACCGTGGCGTTCCTAGTGATGCATAGAATCTCTTGGCTCCTTTGTTGCTCTGATGAAAAGACATGTGCGCTTAGTTACATTTAGGGGCTTACTTGTTTATTTTCCTTTACGTAGAAGACTTATTTATGATCAGCTATTCGTCCTTCGGTAACCACATTTTATTTATACAGAATTTTTTTTTTTATTGAAGTTTATAATATATTTTAGCCGAGCTTTGTATATATATATTTTTTATTATGATTCGTGTTTGGGTCAGTGTGTGTGTGTATATGCGTGCGTGTATATGCATGTATTTATGTGGCTTTTAACAAACAGCGCAGATGTGTTGAATAATTTTCACATTTCATTGAGTTTCATTTTAGAAGAATGAATCGGTTTTATAAAGAAATCGTGAAAAACAAAACAAAAAACAATAACAACGAAAGCTGAAATATATTTATTTCAAAACGATTTCTTTTCAATAGATTTGACACAATATTGATATTTGCTATGCAACAATATACCAGAATCGCGAATCGATTCCGGTATATTGTTGATAACAGTTTTGCTTTATCGATCCTGGAAGAACGAAAGATGGAATTTTAAACTCACATACTTGAGATATATAACTAAATACTAAGTTTATTGAATCTTGCGCAATACCATAACTCGTGCTCTTTATTTAATAACATTGATTTCTTATATTCCATTCTTCGTATGCTGGTGAACACACGGGGAACTGAAAGAAAAAGAAGAAATAGAGTGAGGTTTTAACGTTCATGTCTAACACAAAGAAACTAGCTAAACAGGTTCATTGTTTTGAATGAGTTTGAAATGAATTGTACACAATTCTTGTGCATGTACGAGCAAGAATTTGCCAAAATTTGGCTAGTGCTGTCGCTACTATATTATAACATCATTGAAGTTTCCATTTCATGCCTTGCCATTGTTGTAACCGTTTAACTCCAGGTCAGTCTAGGTGGAGCGGACGTATGATTAAAGGCATTCCAGTTGTGACCATCCTATATATTTTTTCAGTCAAAGTGTATCTATTATCGATTTTTGGTTTATGGTTACTACTACTTGCAAGACGAGTGACTGTGTTGGCTGGAAAGGTTTGCAACTTTTGAATTTATGTATTAAAAAAAAATAGTTATAGGAGTAGTGCAGACGATATCTAGTTTGAAAGAGATGAATTTGGCATGTCACACTTCATGACAATAAAACAAGATCAGTGTTATAAAAAATCGAACGAACGGACTCGATGGAAAATAAGTATATAACTACTTTTGGAGTTGCAGATCGAATTGGATTTTATCACTTCAGTTCATTTGAAAGTTAAGATTATGATTAGTTTGATATGATGAGTATTTACTTTAAATTCCTTTTATTTTTACCCTCCTCGCAATACTGAGAACCCATTCTCAGTTTTGAAGGTGTTACACAGTTTAATATACAATTCTCTCGCCAATGGCACAGCATCCTGCAGGGTTTTTTTTTTTCTTCCAATAGATGAATTTGAGTTGAGCATTCCAAACATAAAATAAATGTCAATTTTACATCATGCAAGTTTTCTGTAACAGTGGATCCTATATCGTTGTTGGTACCTATTCACATCTATTTAGGCCTGGATGTTGATATTCAAGTCTTTGCTATTGATTCAACGCAATGCTGGTAATGATAAACATCTTGTCTTATGTGCCAACAATTCTGCCAGCTTACCGCCTAAATGATGAGAAAGAAAAAAAATAGTAGGCTGACAAATAAACTTTAGATAACAATTAAAACGAGTAGTAAAAATTTAATTCTTTCACAGACACTCCTCCTGTCTAGGAACCCATTAGATGGTTGTTTTAAATGAGCGTTCTGTAAAATGTATCAACCAGACAAATATTATTTTTTTTTTAGAGTATTTATTCCCTGAATGTTAGGTACCAAGAGTCCAATTTTGTAAACTGAATCAAAATATTCTGTAATACACATTACACGCAGCATGAGAACACGCATCAACGCATACTAACAAATATACGCGCCAACATACACACGCAGACGTGTACAAACAATGCTTGCAGCATGCAGTACTGAATCAATGGGAGACAGAGACAGTAATCAGATACTTTCTCTACGCTACTATTTTGCTATTACTAAGTTTTTGGATGAAGTCGAGACTTTTTTTTTAGTAAAGTCAGCATTAAGTGACAGGGTACTACTTATAAAGAGTGGTCCCGGTGCGCGCTCTCGCATATCCGAGCTAGCTAGTCGTGACTAGTCGATCCTACGACTACCTAGCAAAGTAAATAAAACACAAAATAAATAATTTTTTTTAAAACAAAGTAAATAAAACACAAAGTAAATAATTTTTTTAAACAAAGTAAATAAAACACAAAGTAAGGATCGACTACGCACGACTAGCTCGTGCGGATGCGCGAGTGCGCGCACCGGGACCACTCTTCTTAAGTAGTACCAGTGACGGTATATTATTAAAGGCGGCGAGCTGGCAGAAACGTTAGCACACCGGGTGTAATGCTTAGCAGCATTTCGTCTGCCGCTACGTTCTGAGTTCAAATTCCGCCGAGGTCGACTTTGCCTTTCATCCTTTCGGGGTCGATTAAATAAGTACCAGTTACGCACTGAGGTCGATATAATCAACTTAATCCGTTTGTCCTCTCTGTAGTAAAGAAATAGGTATATTATTAAAAGCGGCGAGCTGGCAGAATCGTTAGCACACCGGGTGAAATGCTTAGCAGCATTTCGTCTGCCGCTACGTTCTGAGTTCAAATTCCGCCGATGTCGACTTTGCCTTTCATCCTTTCGGGGTCGATAAATTAAGTACCAGTTACGCACTGGGGGTCGATGTAATCGACTTAATACCTATGTCTGTCCTCTGTGTTTAGCCCCTTGTGGGTAATAAAGAAATAGATATATTATTAAAGAAAGCTAAAATAATAAATAATTTCCTAACTGTAAATAAATCAGTGAGATCATCAAAACGTTGTCTTGTAGAGAGCCTCAAAAGTATTTTATTTTCATATATAACATACATGCATGGAAGAAAATTACTGCAGAACTTTCACCTAATTCTTCCAAATCTTTCTGTTAAAACTGTTGAAACCATTTCTGGGAAATTTTTTTAATCAATAAAATATAAGTGCATAGACGGTAGTTAATGGCATGACCTCCTTTGTAAAACGTGATATGCAAAGCTTATTCCTTAATTTTTTCCTTTATTTGAATTTTTCATATTCATATTCTCATTCTTTAAGTTTGCGACCTCGTTTGCTTGGATTCCGTTCTCCACTTTGACTTAGGATTTTACGTATCTGGTCTGGTTTTAGCGCTTATTGTCTGTGTTTATTATATGCCTTTTTCACGTATTCTTTCTTACTCGTTGTCTGTTGTTTAAGTACATAATAACATTTACTCTTTTACTCTTTTACTTGTTTCAGTCATTTGACTGCGGCCATGCTGGAGCACCGCCTTGAGTCGAGCAAATCGACCCCGGGACTTATTCTTTGTAAGCCCAGTACTTATTCTATCGGTCTCTTTTGCCGAACCGCTAAGTGACGGGGACGTAAACACACCAGCATCGGTTGTCAAGCAATGCTAGGGGGACAAACACGGACACACAAACATATACACACACACTTATATATATACATATATACGACAGGCTTCTTTCAGTTTCCGTCTACCAAATCCACTCACAAGGCATTGGTCGGCCCGGGGCTATAGCAGAAGACACTTGCCCAAGATGCCACGCAGTGGGACTGAACCCGGAACCATGTGGTTGGTTAGCAAGCTACTTACCACACAGCCGAAATTTTTAAAAATATATTTCAGCAAAGATATTCCGCTAGTGAATTGGGGTGCGGGTGGTTAACTTAACCATTTCGATAAAAATATTTTTGAATGTCAGTCATTATATAGCAATCTAACCTACTCTGTATCTGAAATGCTTATGAAATTTAAATACTTGAATTTATGTATGTGTGAGTGCAAATTCCTTTTCCTCGATAAACAACAAAAAAGCCTCCCCCACCCACCCAACTGAGATGCTGAGACCCCTTTGGTCATGACTGACCATGGGATTGCACCTAGAAAGTTACCCTCCCAGGCACAAGTCCGGGCAAGGTTGTTTATGGAAGACCAGCAGTCGCTCATACATACCAGACTCCCCTCTCCACACCACCAATGTTATCCAAGGGAAAGGCAAAACTTGGCACCAGTGACGTCGCAACTCATTTCTACAGCTGAGTGAACTGGAGCAACGTGAAATAAAGTGTCTTGCTCAAGAACACAACACGCAGCCCTGTCCGGGATTCGAACTCACAACCTCACGATCATAAGCTCGACGCTCTAACCACTGAGCCATGTACCTCCCCTTCCCCCAAAAATACTACCTCCTTTACAAAATGTGATATGTAAAGCGTATTCCTTAGAATTGCGAAATTGAATGTTCTATTAAATATTTCTTGTTTTTCTATCTGTGTCTGCATTTCAATTGTATTGAAACATCTTTCTAATTCTAAATTATTAACTGGATCTTTACGTTGTTGCTCGATCTGCTGGAAGTAACAGTCGAGTGTACCTCAAACCACACACGAAACTTAAAAAAGGAAGGACACAGGATAATGTAACCTGAATCATACTTTAATCATTGATCATTGATTTGCTCAATCATGGCTTAGCAAGAAAAGCATTAACAATGGGCATTTGAAATGTAGCTGAGATACTTGAACACACTTTCCACTCTCACGTTTTTTGATAGCTGCAAGTGTACCCTCACCACCACTACCACCGACTTTGTTTCCTCATAACTTACAAAAAATGGATATTTTGTAATGAAATTTTCTATAGACACCTTTCAGATGGTATAGATTCTGAGGTAATTGTTCTGTTTGGTTACATTAAAAAAGTAAATTAAAATTAAAGCAAAGGGACGAATCAATCTTAGAGGAACTGTGGACTGTCATTCAGTTAGGAAAAGCTGGAGACAACATTCCTCAGTGGTTGGCACGGCATCGACTAATTATGGCACTGC